>NC_136960.1:24964101-24989101 GCF_032717465.1 Coenobita brevimanus
CATTTCCCTCCAGGCTCTTTCTTCCCTTCATGCCCATATCTCTTCTCTCCATACCTTTCCTGTCTTCCACTCTCCCTCCCTGCATGCAAGCATCTCTCTCTTCCCTCTACGCTTAACCTTCCCCTCTTTCTCCTCTTTCTATATCTCATTTCCTTCCCTCCAGTAAGCTTCCTCAGTCCTATCCTTCTCTCCAGGTCCCATCATAAACATACACTGTTTTCTCCATTCTTTCTACAAGCACCCAAACTACCTCCAGGTTCTTTCTTTTCCACCTTACTTAGGCTTCTTCATGTTCCTCCACCTCCCTGCATAGTCCCTCCACTTCTCTGCAAAGACTCTCCACTTCCTTACAAAGCTCCTCTACTTACTTCCAGGTCCCTCCTTTCCTCCACTTCTTTCCTGGCTCCTGCTTCTCTTCACCGCCCTCTACTTCTTCCATTCCCTCCTTCTTCTCTCCTTTCCTCTACACCTCCCTTCCAGTTGCCTTCCTTCCATGTGTCCCTTTGTCTCCTTCTCGATGTCTCGTTTCTGGGGGCCCCTCTGTTTATTTTTTTATTCATTTATTTATTTATCCAATGTTTCATCTCTTTGTGGTAGATGGGGACGCTCATGTGGTAGATGGGGGCGCTCATGTGGTAGATGGGGACGCTCATGTGGTAGATGGGGACGCTCATGTGGTAGATGGGGACGCTCATGTGGTAGATGGGGGCGCTCATCATCCACTCACTCGACGTAGTGCTGTTCTCGGGTGTCTGCCCTTTCCTCTCCTCCATCCTTCTTTCCTTCCATCCTCTTCTCCTTTTCTTTCCTTCATTCTTTCCTCGTCCTTTTGCCGACGGGTGACTTTACACTCCCTCTTCTGTCTGTCTTTCCTTCATTCTTTCCTCTTTCTTCTGCCTGTGGATGACTCTACACTGAGTAACAAGCCAAAAGGTTTCCTGGTAAGCCAAAAGGTTTCGTGTACACCAGGAAACCATTTACTACGCTGGGTGGTAACCATATAACCAGATTTTGGTGCCTGGTGGTTTAATGGGTAATTACGGAGCTCCAGTCGGATTGGGCCGGTGAAGGTTTATATCCAAGGGATGGTTGGGGTTTATTTCTCACTTAATGCCACTCGGGGATGAGTGAAGCTGGTCACTCGCATCTGAAATGTCGGGACCAGCTTGCCTAGCCCCGGGCTCCTACGCTCCTCATGAGGCAACGTAGGATTGGATGATGGATGGATGGATTCATCTTCTGGGAATATTATTTACAGATAGATATGTAGATAGATGAACAGATAGACAGACAGGCTGATATATATAGATAGGTAGATAGATATAGGCTACTCTCTTAGCCTTTACACTTTTCATGCCTTTCAGCTCCAGCGCCCTTTCGCTATTTTCTTTCCTTTTTCTAATTCCTTCTTGCTTCTCCCTCTTAACTTCTTGTTTTCCTTTTTCTACTTCTTTCTTCTCTTTCCTTTCTCCTCTGCTAATTTCGTCCCTCTGTCCCATTCCTACATTGTTCTCTTTCCCCTCCCTCCTGATGTCTCTCCTTGATGTTCCCGTGCTATTCTGCTTTAACTTTTTTCACTTTTCTCTTCTTACTTGTCGCACCTTTCCATTCTTTCCATCTTTTCTTGCTTTCCTTCTGATCTTTCTTTCCTTCTTGCCTTTCCCTTTTCCAGTTTTTCTCTCTTGTTTTCTGTCAGCACATCTTCTATTTCTTCTCTTCCCTTCTCCTCTTTCGTCTCTTTCCCTCCTTCTTGAGATCTTTCCCTTTCTTCTCTTCCTTTCGACTCCGTTTTCATTCTATATCCCCATTTATTTCCTTCTTTCCTACCCCCTTCCCCCCTCCCCCGTCTTCTTCTCTTCCTTGCTCTTCCTCCTGCTCTGTCTGCCGTTCAGTGGAATTTATTTTGCAACGTAATACTAACAGAACTGGGGTTTATTTGGTGACAGACAGTGCTACCTTAGTATGTTATACTGACGTACTGAGACTGTATCATTTAGCTATTATACCCATAACTTTAAAGTAACAATATTTCTTTGTGGAAAAAAATAATTGTGTAGATTTAAGGTTTTTCGATCTTTTTTTTTTTGTGTGTGTGTGTGTTATAGTTTTATACGCAGTTTCCTGTCACAAATGTAGCAAGCATTTTTCAGACAGACTGTAGCTTGCACGTAAGGAAAATTTAAGGGGCTCGAGTGAACTAAGGAAGGAGTCGGTGTGACAGGTAAAAGAAAGAATATCGTGAACATCTGATGCAGGAATGAAAACACTTTCATGCTGTCACTCGGGCTCATTCTCCTTGGCTGAAGAAAGTGGAAGCACAAAGTTAAGTCGTCTAGTGTTACTCTAATTAAAAACTAAAAGGTTCATCATAATGAAGGCAGTATTGGTGTAGAGCGGTTAGTGTGTTGTGGTGTGGTGAGGTGAAGTTAGGTGTGGTTAGGTGTGAAGTAGTGGGATGAGTGTGGTATGGTGAGGTTTTGTGTGATAGGTGTGATATTGGGTGTGGTGTGGTGTGGTGTGTGTTCTGGTGGTGTGTGGTGTGATGAGGTGTGGTACGGATGGAAAGGGTAAAGAAGAGTTGGGTTGGCGGAGTAGTAGATCAGAGGAATACGTAACTAACTCCCTCACTGTGGGAAGATTTCATTTTTACAATAACAAGACATTCTACTCAGACAGGAAGGAGCAATAACGTCTGTATCTATCCCCTTAATTAAAGATATACAGTAGAAAAAACAAGACGCGGTGCCAAGGCACAACAAACTCGTCCCCGGCAGTCATTTTAATGCTGACTTATAAACACAACAGGATATCTAGTCAAATATGTCACATATCAAATTTGGAGTAAATCGGGTGAAAATTGACGATTTTATGCCACTTTCAAAATTTTGGCCCAACCCACTTGACATTGGCCTCCCTTCCGCTAACTGAGGGGCGACCCCCCTGATGTAATGAGGCATGTAATAGGATGGGGATTTGAAAGATGCACCGTTAGGTTTTGGTTTCATGTCGATATGACGAATCTGAAACAAGTTATAGCGAAAAAGACATTTCTACCCATTCCCGTCTGTTTTCATGTTTTGGGCCTGGAGCCTAGGCCTTGGCCCAGTTTGTCCCGGAATTTATTCAAGTGATCAGAAGATCATAGCCCATCATACCCGTAATTTTAGTCAAACTCGTACTAGCAGTTTTCGCTTAAAGTTTTTAAAAGACAGACAAACAAACAAACGAACAAACAGACAAACCAAGTGAAAACAATGCCCGTCCCTGAGCCCCTCCGGGGCGGGGACCGGTGATGAATGAAACCGTTCATATATATCAAACATATAATACAATAGATCGTTTTCGTAATGAAGAAATGAAATAAAAAGTTCCACTTCCTGCCGTCGCACCTCCAGAAAAAAACCCAGGACACAAAACTCAACTTGAAAGAAGATAAATTATGAGAAGAAAATCCCTCTGTTAAATGTGCACATGCTGATTACATCTTCTATCTATCTATCTATTGCCAGACGCCACAATCCCGTAAGGGGTGGCCATCTTACATTCATTTATTGGGAGTGGCGGCCTCAGCAAAAGCCCATTATTATGATAATTACATTGTTATAACTGCAGCGGCTGAATGAATAAAACCTGCGTCTAATCATATTAATTATTGGCACAGAGTAAACTAATATGAGCCATCAGTATTTTAACCAGTTTCTGAATATGTTGCTGGATGGTTTTGTTGTTGTTGTTGTTTCCAGGCTAATCTGAACGTTAACTTGATGGGCTGGAGACATGTTGTCTGTCTCCTACAGCCCACTGTCCATCTTTGAGAGAATGGAGAGGGAGTTGAACGATGTCTGTATACCTGGTAAATGAAGCTAGCTGGTTATGTTGGTGTCAAAACGTAAAGACGTCGTTCTCCAGTATCAATCAAAATATAAAAGACGTAGTCATACGGACTGTGTATATGGGGTCGATCCTGACTGCGTCATCACGAGAGGTCTCCCTGAAGCTGAATGAAAAAAGTTATCATGCTGAAGATGTAGAAGAGTTTTAAATTTTTTTGACCTTATTTAAATATATCTTTGCTGGTGATAATTTTGCTGTTGTAATGTTTAACTTTTTTGCTCTCAGGATGATAGTTTCTTGCTTCCTGTAGCATAGCTACCGTCAGATAATTTTTGGCTTAATTCCAGCCTGAATTTTTTTATTGTCACTTCCAAATGATTGTATTCAGCATAGAGAACACTTTTCGAACAGGAGAGATTACATATTCATTATTCTTCATCAACCCCTGCATGCTTTCTTAAACTGAAAAAATATGCTGCTAACAGCATGTGCATCTATATCACCGTATGTCTGTCATTACCTGTCCTGGTATTGTTTTCGTCCAGCTATAGTCCTTCCAAAATATCCAGATCGTTTAGGCGTCCCTCACCGGAATTCCTCTACGTGCGACGTTGCCATAGCTTCTACTGGGCCAATTATCGAATTAGAGACAAGAGTTAACCCTCACTCCCAACTCACTCTCTCTCTCTCTCTCTCTCTCTCTCTCTCTCTCTCTCTCTCTCTCTGCATATAAAATCAACATTTTATGGAGATTTATTTCTATTAAAAGTCTATACGGTTTTACGAATTATTAGAATTTGAGAAAAAACCTCCTGACTTTGGTGGCCTTTGCTGTTCGAGCAACAGGGGATAAATTTTAGGTCCCCTGTTTGCCTTCTCTCCTAAAAAAATACTTATTTACGTTGTAAATAATTTATCCCCTCTGACTTCCTCATGGCTGACATTAAAATTTCTTCAATTGATGTATTTTCTGCCATCACTGGCCTCAGTACTAACAAGGCATATGGGCCTGATGGGGTCCCTCCTGTTGTTCTCAAGAACTGTGCTTCTGTGCTTACACCCTGCCTAGGCAAACTCTTTCGCCTTTGTCTGTCAACTTGTACCTTTCTTTCTTGCTGGAAGTTTGCTCTCATTCAGCCAGTCCCAAAGAAGGGTGACCACTCCCAACCCTCCAACTATCGTCCAATTGCTTTAACGTCATGTATTTCAAAAGTTTTGGAGTTAATTCTTAATAGAAAAATTTTAAGGCATCTTTCCTATCACAACCTTCTTTCCGATCGTCAGTATGGGTTCCGTCAGGGACGCTCCACTGGCGATCTTCTCACCTACCTTTCAGACTCCTGGTCATCCTCCTTTCGGGACTTTGGCGAAAGCTTTGCCATTGCACTTGACATCTCAAAGGCTTTCGATCGAGTCTGGCATAAATCTTTAATTTCCAAACTGCCCTCCTACGGTTTCTATCCTTCTATCTGTGCCTTCATCGCTAGCTTCCTTTCTGGTCGTTCTATAGCCGCTGTTGTAGACGGCCATCGTTCTTCTCCTAGATCTATCAACAGTGGTGTTCCTCAGGGCTCTGTCCTATCACCAACTCTCTTCCTTTTATTCATCAATGATCTTCTAAGCTGTACATCTAACCCTATCCACTCATACGCTGATGACTCCACCCTTCACCTTTCCATTCGGTTCCCGCAACGCCCATCTCAACAGTTACTTCAAGAAACAAGGGATGAGGCTATGGCACACCTAATGTCTGACTTGGCTCGTATCTCTGACTGGGGTAAAAATAATATGGTTGTCTTTAGTGCATCTAAGACTCAGTTCTTACACCTATCAACCCGACAAAATCTTCCACAGGTATACCCACTAATGTTTAATAATATTCAGCTTAATCCTGCACCATCCTTGAACATGCTTGGGGTTTCATTTACTCGGGACTTATCTTGGAAAGATCATATTACATCTCTTGTAAAATCTGCTTCCAAGAGATTGGGTGTGCTAAGCCGACTCCGCTCTTTCTTTACCCCTGCACAATTGTTGACTCTATACAGGGGTTTTATCCGCCCCTGTGTGGAGTACAACTCTCATGTGTGGGGAGGCTCCCCACATACAGCTCTTCTCAATAGGGTGGAGTCAAAGGCTTTTCGTCTCATTAACTCTCCTCCTCTTACTGAGTCCCTTCAACCTCTGTCTCTTCGCCGCACTGTTGCATCTTTATCTCTTTTCCATCGCTACTTTAATGGTCACTGCTCCTCTGAACTGTCTGCTTGCATTCCTCCACCTCTACGACGGGCGCATAGCACCCGTCTGGCAGCAAACTCTCATCCCTTTTCTGTCCAACTCTCTAATGCAAGAGTTAACCGTTACTCCCAGTCTTTCATTTATGCAACAGGTCAGCTCTGGAACTGTCTCCCTCTGTCTGTATTTCCTGCTGCCTATGATCTCCAGTCTTTCAAACGCAGTGTGTCCAGGCATCTCAAAATGATCAGATGTTGAATTTGGCTCTCTATTGTATTTTGTTTTTCTCTTGGAGGGAACTGTTACTGCGGGCTCATGGCCTTTGGTTCCTTCTTCCTCGCATTAAAAAAAAAAAAAAAAAAAAGTTCTTTTTCTCGACTGTGGAGCAGACGAGGGCGAGTAGTAGGGGTAGGAGCTTCCATCTTTGATGGCGGTCAGAGAGGAAGTGACCTGCGGATTGACACCTGACCTACCCTCACTAACACACCTACAAGCATGACAGTGTTGGAAAGCAACGTTGCCAAGTGTTGAGGTATTTAAAAAAAGTCATTGTTATTTTTAAAAACAATAGGCATTTTCTTACACTATATAGCCTCATTATATATATATATATATATATATATATATATATATATATATATATATATATATATATAAACTTTAAATAAATTTCATTTGGAAGTCGTAAATAGCTGACATGAGACAGAGAGGTGTGTTTTGGTACAGATTTGGCAGTATCGCACGAAGGGAATTCCCGTGAGGGACAGCGCCTAAATGATCTGGATATTTTGGAAGGACTATAGTCTGTCTGTCTGTCTGTCTGCCTGTTAACAACTTTAAGTGAAAACTGTTGGTGTAATTTTGGCTAAAAGTACAGGGGTGATGATTTATGATCTTCTGATCGCATGATTAAATGGCCAAATTGCGCCAAGACCTAAGCTGTAGGCCCAAAAGGGTAAGAAAACATTTTTTTTTTCCCCCATAACATCTTTCAAATTCGCCATGTCGACATGAAACCAAAACCTAAAGTTGCATTTTTCAAATCTGCATCCTGTAACATGACTCATTACGTCAGGGTGGTCACCTTTTCAGTTAGCGGTAGGGGGGTCAATGTCAAGTGTGTTCTGGCCTAAAATTTCAAATGGGCATAAAAGAGAAAATTTTCACCCGATTTACCTCAGATTTGATATGTGACATCTTTCACGAGATATCATGTTGTGTTTATATGTCAGCACTAAAATGACTGCCTGGGACGGATTTGCTGTGCCTTGGCACAGCTTCTTGTTTTGTGTGTATGTCTGTACGAGTAAGTACGTAATTATTTGTATCTATATGTGTTTATGTATCTAAGTATGTTTATATATTTGTATTTATGTGTATCCTTAGGAAGGATGAAGGGAGGAGATGATGATGATTTACGTAGTTACGTCTGTCTGTCTGTACACTGCTGTATCTATATGTGTCCATCAATTCACCCATATTTGTCACCTATGCCAATATCTGTGTTCATCCAGTATTCTGTATATTTACTTATCTCTTCCTCTATCTGTCTGTCTGTCGTTTTAACTATCTGTCGACATGCTTATCTGTCTATCTACTGTTTATCTCTGTCTACCTTCTATCCACATAACAAATCAATCAGTCAGTCAGTCTATCCTTCTATCTGTCCATCTGCCTGTCTGTCTGTCTGTCTAACTATCTGTCTGTCTGTCTGTCTATCCATCTACCTGTTTATCTATCTATCTATGTCTGTCTGTCTGTTGAGCTACTTACCTGCATACCTGTCTCTGTCTCACTATCTATCTACTGTATCTATCTATCCATCTAACTATCTATCTATTATAGGCACTGTCCGAACAATACTTACGGTAGGTAATCATATTCCTGTTTAGGCCGGTACCTGGTCTCCCTGAGTGGAGGTTTGTTGTCACACAGCCTCTCCAGAAAAACGACCACTCTTCCTTGGTCATCAGCATCAGTGAACTATATACTGCATTTTTATTGGATCTAGAGAGGGACGCCTTCAAGTGGTGGTATCAATATGATTGGAATGTGAAGTTGCCCAGTTGTACAAACCTCCTTTATTCTCCCCCATGTACCCCAAATATAGTGCGAAAAAAGATAGTTCTAAACGCCTGCAGTCGATTGGGTTCATTCACAGATGAGCCTGGAGGTGCAAGTACTACTACTACTACTATTACTACTACTACAACTACTAGTACTACTACTGGTATTACGACAGCAACAACAACTCTTATTATTACTACTACTACTACTGCTACTACTACTACTACTACTACTACTACTACTATTACTACTACTACTACTACAAGAATAAAGAAAATTGAGTCTTCGGACTGAAAGGGCTAAATTCATTCTAACTCCAGCAAATTATACTCCGCTAAGAAGAGACACAGCCAAGCAGGGATTAGATGTACCCGTCATTCACCCTTCCAGTGCCGGATGGCTCTAGTAAGGTGAATCAAATCATGTGGTGGCAGCAAGAATAGAATGTATGAGATGCTGTGGTGAACAGGTTAATTTCAATAGGATTTTTTTTAACTTCTCTCAAACCATAAATTTTCCTTTTGAGGGTTAGTCTGAATTCCTTTAGGGATTCTTTGATGTTTTCTGTTTTTATCTAGCAATGTCTCTATTAATGTATTTGTCCAACTGAAGTCTTTGCCTCTTTACTGATATTCTTGTATTTACATTGACGTTTTAGTTTTAATACGTTGTTTTCATATTTCTGGTTATTTTACTCTCAGAAACACATTGAAGTCTTTGCTGATGCTTTTGGCACCAAAAATAGGTTATCAATATATAAAAAGATTTATTTTTTTTCAAATATTTATTGACTAGCAGGGGTACCCGGCGTTGGCTGGGGCAAAAAGGCCAACACTCTAAACCGATTTGTTCTAGTTCAGTCTTTCATTCTACTCCAGAAAGACCATGTAGCCTACCTCATGCTTTTAAGGAGGGATTATAAGAGGTCCAGGATCTTTCTATTTCACCATTTGCAGACTAACGCACAGTATTTGTGCAAACTTGTTTACTGTTACCAGTGACCCCAAATGACGTCAGAGGTCAACACCACATAGCCTATGTCCGAACTGGAGCCCATGTGAGTCTGCCAGAAATTAGGGTGCTGGGTCCAATCATCCGAGCGTGTTTTACTGGTGACTCAAATGACCTCAGAAGTCAACCTCACATACCCCATGTCCAAACTGGAGGTCATGTAAGTCCCCGTGCCAAAAATTTGCGGCAGAGTTATCCAGCATTGTCCAGGCCAAAAAGGCGAACCGTCTACTAGTGACCTCAGATGACCCAGATCCGAATTTTGATTACCCTAAAACCATCCTTGAGTCACCGTGTTTCAGGATATGTATGGGTCTGGAGATCTCTGGCCCTTAGTTTTGGCGTGATTGAAGGACAAACAAACAACGTGGCTCTTGTGTGTGTGCGTGTGTGTGTATACATACACACACACACACACACACACACACACACACACACACACACATATATAAATATATATATATATATATATATATATATATATATATATATATATATATATATATATATATAAGTAATAGACAGATAGATAGATATAAGTATATATATATATATATATATATATATATATATATATATATATATATATATATATATATATCCAGGGCCAGCAACATGCTGCTACCTGGCGCGTCCACAGGTGGCGGATAGGTTAAGGCCTTGTAGATATATGAGGTACAGTCTTAGACGGCGTGGACCATGGGACCCTCCGTAGATAAATAGGGCTCCACCGAATATAACAAATAAGGTGGCACCAAAATTGCATCTCACTAGAAACTATGTGGCAGGGAGGTGAGATTATTTGCCACAATTCTCCCAACCAAACATGAGTTTTATTGCAAAATATTTGATGGGCGCATCTTTTGGATCATCGTCTACTAAAGATCCAACTGCACCGCCTCCTGTGCTTACGGGCAGTATGCCACCGAAAGTGAGTAGGCACTGTGTTGGTAAGTTAGACTTGGATATTAAAGAAACTGAAATCCATGAAGATCTATGCATACTGTACAATGTAAGAAGCCTGACAGAATATAACAAACTTGATAACTTAATAACTCAACTGGAAAACATTAGCTGGGATATAGTAGGTCTGAGTAAGATCCACAGAAAAGAAGAAAAAATAATTCATCTCGAAGACACCAACCACCTATTTTACTTTAGAGGAAGGCAAAATGAAAGAGTTAGTGGTGTAGGATTTCTATCTATCTATCTATATACCTTGGCTGCTTCCCCCAAGGAAAGGGAGGTAGCCGAGACAGGACGACTCACTCTCCATTTACTCATCCATTCAAACACATTCATTCGCATCTTAGCCCCAAAGGGGAGAACGGACAGATCCTCACCGCATCACACCGCACAAGGGTCAACTGCACAATGCAAGCAGTGACATCCACAGCAGGGCCCGACAGCAGAACTGGTTTACCCCTGCCACATCATAACAGACCCATCCCCTTACCCGCACCTGACCTGACTAGCTGATCAGACCAAATGCGGGAGAATATCCCCTCAGGGCTGCGTCATCACTTATTCATTCACAATTTCTCTCCATTTATTTCTGTCACGCACAGCCACTCTTCCTTGCTCAACAGACATCCCTCTCGCATCCAGCGCTCTCTTCACACTGTCCATCCATCCTATTCGTGGTCTTCCTCTCAGTCTTACACCTCTCACATCAGATCTAGTTATCTTTTTCACCAATCGCTCATTATCCATTCTCTCCATATGCCCAAACCATTGCAACACCCTCTGCTCAACTCTACCAGCCATCTCTCGAACAACTCCAGTTCTCCTTCGCACTTCATCATTTCGCACTCGATCCATACGCGTCACTCCACACATACTCCTTAGACATCTCATCTCCATTACATTCAAACTTTTCCTCTCTGCTACACCCATATTCCATGTTTCAGCCCCATATAACGCAGTCGGTACCACAACACCCTCATACAGCCTTCTCTTTACATCCATTCTAAGCGAACGACATTTAAACACTTTTTCATTCCTCCCAGCACCTTTCCTACTTCATTTATTCTAAACTTCACTTCTGCATTTATTCTTCCATCCACAGCAACATGTGACCCTAGATATTTAAAACAATCTACCTCCTCAAGCAACTCACCATTCAAAACTATATTCATCCCCCTACCATCTATCAACCTCGTACACTTCATCACTTTACTCTTATTCTCATTTACTTTCAATTTCCTCCTTTCACACACCCTTCCAAACTCCTCTACCAACTGTCTCAATCTCTCCTCTGAATCAGTCACCAGTGCAGTATCATCTGCAAACAGCAGCTGCTTCAGATTCCACTCTCCTCCATCAACATTTACCAGACTCAGACCACCTAAAACTCTTGCATTCACCTCCCTTACAACACTATCCATGTAAATATTAAACAACCAAGGCGACATCACACATCCCTGTCGCAGCCCCACTCTCACAGGAAACCAATCACTCACAGCATTTCCCACTCTTACACACGCTCTACTATTTACATAAAAACTTTCCACCCCTTTTAGTAACCTACCATCAAGTCCATACAATCTTAAAACAGTCCACAAAGCCTCCCTATCAATTCTATCATACGCTTTCTCTAAATCCATAAATGCCCAAAACACATCCTTGCCTTTCGCTAAATACTTTTCACACACTTGTCTCACAGCAAACACCTGATCAACGCATCCCCTCCCTCTCCTAAAGCCACACTGCTCATCACTAATCACTCCCTCTGTACCCTCTCTAACTCTCATAATTAACACTCTACCATACACTTTACCTACAACACTCAACAGACTTATACCCCTAAAGCTAGTACATTCATACTTATCACCCTTGCCTTTATACAACGGGACCACACAAGCACTTGCCCAGTCAATTGGCACCATACCTTTCTCAAAGCACACACTGAATAATCTTACTAACCAGTCAACAATAGTCACTCCACCACCCTTCAGGCATTCCACAGCACACCCATCCATACCTGCAGCTTTCCCTGTTTTCATCTCCTTTACTGCCTTCTCCACTTCCTCCTTCGTGATCAAAGAATCATTCAACTCTCCCAACACATTTATTCCTTGCACCCTTCTATCTGCCACAATCTCAGCCACCCTTTCCTCCTCTACATTTAACAATCTTTCAAAATACTCTGCCCATCTCTTCCTTACTGCATCCATCTCAATTAACATCCTTCCATCCTCTGCTTTTACTCGTTCTTCCTTCCCAGACTCTCCCTTTCGCACCCTTTTCACCTCCTTCCAAAACATTTTCTTATTCTGTTGAAAATTCTCTGTCAGCCGCCTACCCCACCTCTCATCTGCTGCCATAGAATTCTTGCAGACGACATTGTTAAATTCAGCAGTGTATCTGACAGAGTAGCATTGATTGTAATTAGACTGTGCAAAAAATATACCATGAAGGTATTACAAGTATATGCAAAAATTTCTTAAAGCTCAGATGAAGAAATAGAAACACTCAGTGATGACATCTCCCACATTATGGAAAAACAAATGACCACATATACTATACTCATGGGAGGTATCAATACAAAAGTTGGGAAGTCGAAAAATGGAGAAGCATCTGTTGTAAAATCGGGAGTGGAAGAAAGGAATGAAAGAGGAGAAATGGTTAAATTTATTTAAATGTTTAACATGAGAAAAATGAACACATTCTTTCACAAAAGAGCGGGAGAAATTGGACCGGGAGAAGCCCAAATGGAGAATCAAAGAATGAAATTGACTCATTACAGCAGATAAGAATAACATGATCACAAATGTCAGTTATCAACTAAGTAAATATCGGAAGTGACCATACAATGGTGGGTTGCACAGTCATATTCAATTTCAGAAGTGAAAGAGAGAGGATGATAAAAGATAAAAATATATGCCCAATAAAAGTAAACGAAAACAAAGGAGCCTTTCAGTTGGGAAGAAAGAACATACTTCAGGTTCTAAGTAATGCTGAATGTGATACTGATGAGCTGAAGGACAGAGTAACAAAAGTGCTAAGAGAATCAGAGGAGGTAGTAGGAAAACCTAATACAATCAAAGGCAAGAAATAATCAGAAAAGACACTCGAGCTTGTGGGAAAAAAAAAAAAAACGAGAGGAAATGGAAGTAAAAACAAAGAAAGATGAAACAGAACGAGCGGAATCAAATAAGGTGATCAACCAGAGACAAAGAGAAGAAAAAAGAAAGAGAAACATGGATCTGATCAAAGAAACCATCAAAAATGGAAAAAGTGTCAAACAGGTCCGAAGCAAAATGGCACTAGGAAAGCAGCAAATTACATCATTGAAAGTAAAAAAATGGTGAAATCATTAAACGCTGAGATAAGATGGTGAAGAGAGTTGAAGAATTTTACAAAGAACTGTATGCATCAAAGACCGTAGTGCCAATAGCTATATTTTCAGCCGACACAATTGAAATACCTGAGGTAACACCGGACGAAGAAAATATTTCTGTCAAAAATATGAAAAGAGGGAAGGCTCCAGGAGAAGATGGAATAGTAACAGATTTACTGTTGGATGCAGAAGTACAGTATAGGCTTTCTCACTTATTTACCCAATGTATAAAATAGAAGAAAATTCCCCAAACGTGGTGTAATGCAATATTTACTTTACTCTTCAAAAAAGGTGACTCAAACGATCTTAGTAACTATCGACCCATTAGCTTATTATCAGTCATTTACAAATTCTTCACGAGAGTCCTTACGAATAAAAAAACAACAAATTTGGAGGAAAATTAACCTCGTGAACAGGCAGGATTCCGAAGCGGGTATTCGACTACTGATCATCTACACGCAATGAATCAACTAACTGAGAAAATTACAGAATGAAATAAACCATCAGGCTTAGGTTTTGTACATTACGAACAGGCTTTCGATTCAGTGAAGCACATAGAAATTTTAAATTCATAACAACAACAAGGAGTGAATGAGAACATTGTAAAACTGCTCGAAAACAAATACAGTAAAGAGAGAACTGCTACAGTTAAATTACAGAAGGACTAGGAAAAATTAAGATTGAGAAGGGCGTGCGTCAGGGAGGTACAATTTCACCAAAATTATTTACAGTATGCCCAGAAGGTATTTTCAGAAAACTAGATTGGATAACAAAGCAGTGAACATGGATGGAGAAAAGTTGAACCATTTAAGATTTGCAGGTGACAGTGACCCAATCTCAGAAACAGCGGAGGCATTGCAAGAAATGTTAAATGACCTGAACGGAGAAAACGTGAAACTAGGGCTAACGATGAACCAGAGTAAAACTAAAGAAATGTTTAATCCACAAACACCAAAGAGCATCATCAGAATAAGCAATGAAATTCTTGAAGAAGTTGAGGGGTACAACTGCTTGGGGCAAATACTAAAATTAACGAAAGATCATGATAGCGAAAAAAAAGACATTACAATTGGATGGAAAGCTTTTGGTAAACATAGAGATATTATGAAAAGTAGCTTGCCAGTTTGTATGAAACGAAAAGTATATAACGAATGTACAATTCCAGCTGTGACGTGTGATTGTAAGACGTGGAAACTGACAAAATCGATGGAAAATAAATTAATACGTTCTCAGAGAGCAATGGAAAGGCCAATGATGGGAATATCTTTAAGAGACAGGAAAAGATCAACTTCAGTGAGAGAGCAGACTAAAGTCAAAGATATTACAGAAGTTATAAAAGAACAGAAATGGAGGTGGGCAGGCCATAATGCAGGAATAAGGGATAACCGATGGAGCAAGAGGCTGACTGACTGGACACCAAGAGATTGTAAGCATAGCAGAAAATGGCCAGACAGGAGGTGGAGAGTTGAAATAGAAAAATTTGCAGGGAAAAAGTGGCAAAGATTGGCTCAGTCATGGAATTCGTGGAGAAGGTTGGAGGAGGCCTTTGTTCAGCAGTGGACTTGTAATGGCTGATGATGATAGTGATTATATATATATATATATATATATATATATATATATATATATATATATATATATATATATATATATATATATATATATATATATATATATATATATATATATATACAGCTCGCTGGCTCAGTGGTAACGTTCTCTCTTGCCATCTGGCAGACTGAAGTTCGCGCCTAGCTCAGGCTGTAAAAAGTTTCACTGACGATGTGGGTGGTTACTGTCCCCCTGGAGCAAGGGGACGGGTGTGTGAGTATGTGAAGGTCACAGTCTTGCCCTTAGATCGGAGTATATGAGCTCTCAGCTCCCTTCTAGGAGGGTAGAAACTGACGATCACGACCACCAAGTGATCCTGACCTACCCAGTGAATTACGCTCTAGCAGGGATACTCTATATTGATATGCAGCTCTTTCAAATGGACAGTGTTCTTCGCCGATACTTGAATTTTTTCTCAATCGCTCTCTTCCCCCCCCCTTCTCTCTTTTCTCCCTTTAATTATTTTCTCTCTCTCTGAATATATATATATATATATATATATATATATATATATATATATATATATATATATATATATATATATATATATATATATACAACTTTATACATATAGACATAGATCATATACCTATATATACTGTACAAAGGTTTATACAGAGCTACATACATGTACACATAAATATATATATATATATATATATATATATATATATATATATATATATATATATATATATATATATACAGTATTTATATATATATATATATATGTGTGTGTGTGTGTGTGTGTGTGTGTGTGTGTGTGTACTTCAATCACACCAACACCAAGGGCCAGAGACCCCCAGATCCATATATATTTTCCGAATCAGGGTGACCCAAGGATGGTCTTAGGGGGGTCCAAATTCAGATCTGGGTCATTTGAGGTCACCGGCAGAGTGTTCTCCTCTTTGGCCCTGGCAATGCCTGGTACCCCTGCTGCCCAGTTTTTGGCATGGAGACTCACATGACATCCAGTTCAGACATAGGCTATGTGAGGTTGACCTCCGAGGTCATTTGAGGTCATTGGTCGCAGGTCATATGAGGTCACAACAAGTGCTCACAAATACTGTGCATTAGTCTGCGAAAGCTGAAATAGGAAGTTCCTGGACCTCTTATAATCCCTCTTCAAAAGCTTAAGAGGCGGATGGTCTTTCTGGAGTAGAAAGAAAGAGTGTACTAGAACAGATAGGATTAAAGTGTTTGCCTTTTTGGCCTGGCAACGCCGGGTACCACTGCTTGTGTGTGTTTATATATATATATATATATATATATATATATATATATATATATATACAGGGTGATTCACGAGTTTTTCCGGAAACTCTGTTTATGCAAGCTTATGCAGTTCTAAGCATAAAATACTCTATAAGTATAGGTGTTTAATGTAATGGTTTACAAGTGGGGAAATTTTCAAATCTGACAGATATGTGAGCGGGAGGCGGGTGGGCTGGTGGCGACCTTCGCTGTGTTGCTAAGTTACTCAATTTTCTTTTAAATTTTACACGTTGTTCTCATTCTGAATTAAACTGTTCTTTCATTAATCATCAGGTAAGTAATTGTTCTACAATGAAAAGTATGTCATTTTAAAGTGACAAATAAATCTACTATTGAAGGAGTACACATGGCATACCAATGATACGAGATGAGGTAGTGTACCTCAGAGCTCAGACTGACAGTTCGCGCCAAGTGCTAGGCGAGCATGGAGGGTGTATTCATTGCTGGGTCGGTTTCACCCACATTTCGCTACAATGCCATTCACTTTTACAAACGTGGAGTATGCAGATATGATTTTTATCTATGGGTTCTGCAGTGGCAACGCTGAAACATCAGCAAGAGAATACAGACGAAAATATCCAAACGGAGCCCAGATGCAAAAGTATTTTACCACGTCTACCAGCATCTCCGGGACAAAGGTTGTTTTCCTGGAGTTGGAGCCACAGCTGAATGCGTAGAGAGACAAGAGGATTAGGCCTCCTGGGGAAACCTTTATAAAAAAAAAATGCGCCAGGACTTTTACCCTCAGGAGTGCTGTGGAAAAAAGTCAAAACAAGTGAATAATTGCTCTGCGGTAACTGTTGTGCCTAGTGTTGAGGGTGGTGTGGCATGTATACAGTTACCTCAGTGCCTTGTCACTGCTTCTCGTCGTCAATCGGCTGGTCGACTCACACTGACGATTATTAAAAGAACAGTTTAATTCAGAATGAGAACAACGTGTAAAATTTAAAAGAAAATTGAGTAACTTGGCAACACAGCGAAGGTCGCCACCAGCCCACCCGCCTCCCGCTCACATATCTGTCAGATTTGAAAATTTCCCCACTTGTAAACTATTACATTAAACACCTATACTTATAGAGTATTTTATGCTTAGAATTGCATAAGCTTGCATTTACCAGAGTTTCCGGAAAAACTCGTGAATCACCCTGTATATACAGTATATATACAGTATATAGATAGATAGATAGATAGATATGTTTCTCAATCTATATCTGTCTATTTACAGCCTCCTACACAGTAAATAGTCTCTCTGCATTCTAATTTCTTTTATTTTATCTGCATTTTTTGTAAACTGTAGGCTTCATCTTGTAATATTCATTATGTGCTGATATTTACACCCTTTTCCATTTCTTCTGCTTCTCTAGGCATGTACTCGAACAAAAACTTGGTGAAGTCTAACGCAATTTGGCGAATATCCAAATAGGCCAGAGTTATGTTTTCTCAGCGGCGTTTGATTTGAGCAAAGGAAACCTTAAATTCGATGCCTCATACCTAATTTTATCTTTGTTTACGGAATCGTCCTTGCATCTTCGAATATAATACTTGGTTCACAGTTTTATTTTTTTCAGGAGTAAAATGAATGGAAATGTGACTGTTGAGGAATATGCATGAAGTGCATTAAGTGTACCGTATAGGATAAACACAGTGTTTCACTAAGGTTGTGCAGTAAGGACTTTTGTCGGCTCTGCGGTATAAAAAGTGATATTGGCTGGTATGTTGATGTGGTTGACGGCATTATTATCTGATAGGTGTATCTGGAGCACATGTTTAGAAAAAATCATAAGAAAGGACTGAACATGTGGCCAGGCTTGTATACTTAGCAGGAATTCCGAGAGCTGATGAACGATAGTGAGGATTATATTGGATGCGAGTTGGAGGTAGGGCAGCCAAATGGTAGAGGACATGGTGACGTGGGGGGGATTTGTTTCTGATTGAATCTCAGTGGATTAAGTTGTCTGGCTATAGACGGATATGTGGGTGGATTGATAGGCAGAGAGAAGCTGTTGACATAACCACGACTTTCTTACTTTCTCATTGTTTGAGGGTCCTACGTTACCCAGTTCATAGATGAGCCAAGGGAGTAGAGGACGATACTTTCTCTTCATCTTGTGTGGGTGAATCACAATACCTCTCACTGAAACTGCTTCATGAAGGCTACTATGTACCTCTTTTTTCTCTCCTTGTCTTTAACTCAGTGTATATTTACTTTAGTTATAACCTGACCCATAACAAACAGCCTCAAACCGAACAATAGGTTGGCTACTGTTTGCTTCTTCTGCACTTTGTACTTACTGCAGAATCTCCGTGTTATATTTAGCTCCTCAAAGTTGCAGATTATAAGCTTGTGTTAATTTACCCAAAACAATATAGCCTTTTATTAATGCTTTAACTAAGGTAACGTCATTTGGACGTTATTTTAGCTACTACCAGACGATCTGTATTCAGCTCATGAAGAATGTCTATAGTACAAGGGTTAAGTAAGACAATGTCTAACACCACCACTACTTCGGAAAGTCTGGTGGTGTTAAGGAAAATATATAACGCGTCGTCGCAATGAAGAGGTTACTGGGGATGGAAAGAACGGAAAACAAAAGGAGAGAAAGAAGGGGAGGGGGCTTTATTCACATAACTTCTCAATGAGTTGAGATAAAGAAAAAAAAACAACAACACTCCTTTCTCATCAACCCCATCTTTGCGCATCGTTACTACAAAAATCTTGTCGACCAGTGCACTTCTGAAGTCTGTGACTGCATGCATATCTTCTTCTAAAGCGGACATGCTGCATTCGACAGCCCACACAACCCCAGCTTCTAAGACGTCCTACTAACGAAAGCTTTGGTCGGTATGCTCAACATTTCAAAAACCAGTATTTTGTAGCGTATCCAACTGAACATAATAAGAAACTGGATGTTTTCTGTTTCTCTGCTTATCTTTTGGGTTACTTTATTTTTATAACCAGATTCAATCTTTATATATTGCTTGTCTTGGACTTAAAACAGGTGAACTAAGAATGAAAATAAAACGATACGGAAACTCTTGTGTGCGTGTGTGTGCGGGGGGGGGGGATGCGGTAGTACGTATTTATTAGGATATAGGTGTGTGTGTGTGTGTGTGTGTGTGTGTGTGTGTGTGATGATCTTATCTCGCCAGCCCGTCATTCATTCCGGATGAGTATTAATAAAGTAGATCGGCAGTTTCATTATATGCACTAGAGAAACATGGAAACTACATACTCACTTCTAAGATGTGCATGCAGGTTTCAAAGAACTCAAGATAACAATATTGCGTAATAAAAGAAGCTAGTATCCACATGTAAAAGCTACTTGATTACAATGCTGGCGTATGTGAAGGGGTGATACCCCAGGGGACGTTAAATCGTAGTAGTAGTAATAGTAGCAGCAGTAGTAGTACGGCAGTTGTTGTTGTGGTAGTACCATCAGTAGTAGCAGTAGTAGTACTACCCACGATGGGAGGCCTTGGCATTATAAATCCATATGACATGGCAGGCTGTGAACACTGAAATTCACTTAGGCTCACCGCATCCTTGTCACAGAAGATTTGTGCCCAGGTTGAGACAAATGAAATCGACTAACAACGGCAGAAAGATTTAAAGACACTGATTAGACAAGAGTGAGAAGCAAGACAAAAGGACCTATTGCAGTATATACCTTAACGTCTTTTACCAGACCAATGCAGAAGAGCTGAAATGGCACAGGAGGTTGGGGCATCGAATTGGCTGACAACCCTGCCACTCAAGGCAAAAGGCTTCCACTTAACAAACAATAATTCATTGACGCCATAGCTTTGAGATATGGATGGCCAATAGAGGGCCTACATCAACAGTGTGCCTGGGGCACTGTCTTTGATGCAAACTATGCAAAGGTTTGCAAGAAGGGAGGCTTTGTGTGCATTTGACATGATGAAGTACGCGACCTCACTGCGAAAATGCTACAGGATATATGATGTCACCGTAGAGCCAGCTCTGTTCCCTCTAAACGGTGAGAACTTCATCCACTGAACAGCAAATACATCCAATAATGCAAAAGTGGATGTCCATGCTCGAGGTTTCTGGCCACGTGGGCAGAGGACTTTCTTCGGCTTTAATGTATTTGGTCCTATGGCAGCATGTCACCGTGAACTGTCTCTCGAGGCTGCACACAATGTGAATGAACAAGAATAAACAGAACCCATCAAGATAGGATCCAACATCTGGACCAGGGTCGATTCACTTCCCTTGTGTTCACAGCATCAGGTGCGATGAGTCCAGAGATGGGGAGATTCTACTTAAGACTGGCAGAGGTTCTTTCTAAGAAGAAGCATCAACCTCACAGTTCTATTATGGCGTGGATGAGATGTCGACTGTCATTCTCCCTCGTGAGGTCTGATCTCCTTTGCCTCAGGCACACAAGATCATCAGTCCTCAGGCCTGTCTCTCTGGCGAGTATGGATTACGAAGCTACTGTGGTCTAGAGTCCCATAGTCCAGCAACTCTAATAGATTAATATCTCAATTAGCACTGTAATATTAATGAATAAATTAAAGTACTGCAATGAAAGTAGCAGTGGATGGTTTGTAACCACAGTCGTTGGCGTGTTTGGAGACAATTGATTGTATTATGAGGATTAACGTAAACCATCACCTTGAGCTCCAGTGGTGAACTGCATTATGATGGTTGGCTTTGATCTTCACAATATAATTCCCAGATGGATGGAGGTAAAATTTATTTTGTAAAAAGTAGTAGTAGTAGTAGTAGTAGTAGTAGTAGCTGCAGCAGCAGCAGCAGTAGTAGCAGTAATAGTAGTAGTTATCAGATGGGAGACCATTCTACAAATGTATTAAGATATCAAAGCTTTATCCCCTACTTTGAATCCTTCATAAGTTTTGGAGAGAAAATGATTGGCCTGAGAAGTTTTGCAGAAATTCACGTGCTGATCTTCCCCTATTCCTAATCGTTTTTAATTTTGGGAAGGGGAATGACTCACCTAGAATCATGGGGGTTGGGTCACACTCCTCAAATATTGCTTTACGGAAGGGCGGCCATTTAACATGTACTAAGACATCAAAAACGTAACTGCCGTTCTTTCACTACTTCTGAGAACTGTTTATCGTAAAAGACGAATTCACCTAAAAAATTTCATTCAGATCCATCAAATGGTCTAGGAGTTAAGGCAACCACACACACACACACACACACACACACACACACACACACACACACACACACACACACACACACACACACACACACACACACACACACACACACACACACACACACACACACTAATGCACACAAACATTACTGTATACTTATGAGCACGCTTCTCATATCACTCGTATTGACGTACCAAAGCAAATCCTCTTCCCGGTCCTATTCCAGTATTATGTTAGTGGTTATGGATTATGAGCCTTTGGATGACAGCTGTGAATTAGAGAAAGATTAATTCTGAGCACAGATAGCTGAAGTGATAGGACAGATGCCCAGGAGTTATGGGGTGTTTTAGATGGGCGATTTTAATGAGCGAGTTCACTCTGGTTTGGTGGATAATGCACTATAATATGTAGGTAGAGTGAATAATTAATGGAGGAGCGAAGGGCATTTGTCAGGAAAGGAGTTTATGCATATTTTCAGCATAAAGATGCACATGAATATACGTTTTACAAAGGATATGGAGTCCTTGCAGAGGGGAGCCTGACCGGCTATGTGCTTGTAGAAAGAAGAATGCTTGGCGTGGATATATAGGCGGTTATAAAATGAAACTTAATGGAGTGAGATGGATGAAGAGAAAGAGAGGAGCAGTAAGTGTGAAAGACTGAAAGTGGAAAAACTGAAACAGAAATAATTAGCAGATGAATACCATGTTAAAGTAGTGGAGGAACTTAAACAACTGAAATGGAAGCAATTGAATTTGAAGAACTCTTGGAAAGCGTATATGGTACGATTGGCTAGAAATGCTACGCACTGGGTGGTGTTGAGAGGTATGTAAAGAAGAAGCAAGGTGTACATCGCGGTGGGACGAACAGGATGAAGAGCAGTGGAAGAAAAGAGTAAGAAGTGACTATAGTGGATGTAGCAAAAGAACTCAAATGAAAGATGAGAGTACACTGAGAGTAAGAAGCAAGCGAAAAGACTAATAAAGAGGAAGAAGAAGGAAGTAAGTGATGATCTTCGAAGAAATATGAGCGCATAATACTCTGAAAACAGAAAGTTGTACGTGAAAGAAGTGCGAAAATGTAGAAATAAAAGTGGAAAGAAATGTTAAGTGTGAAGGTTGAAAGAGCAATAAAACCTGGTAGTGAAGTTAGGAGTAGGTGGGAAAAATATATCGAAAGGCTGATGAATAAGACTGATGAGAGCAGAGTGGTTATGAACATGACTGGTTTTGGTGATGTGGAGAAAAAGAACGTAGTGCCAAGAAACGTAACATTGGCAGGAATGAAGAATGCTGTCACATAGTTGAAAACTAGGAAAGTAGGGGGAGTTGATGAGGTCTATCCAGAGATATTTAAGTGTAATGTAGAATGAAATAAAGTGTTTAAGATACGTAATGAGTATGGGTGAGTGAAACTGTATCAGGAGAGTGGAAGAAAGCAGTAATCTTTACCCTAGCACACGTATAAAGGTGACCAAATTGAGTGCAAAAATTATCGTGGCATAAGTTTCCTTAGTATTGCAGGAAAGGTATAAGGAAAAATGATCTCAGACAAAGTAAGGGATATATCAGAATGCCTATTGAATGGCGAACAGGATGGCTTTAGAGTGGAAGAAGATGTGTGGATCAAGTATTGCAATGAGACTGACATTAGAGAAAGTTTGTGAGAAGGACATTAAAGTATTTACGATATTATTGTTTCGAGAAAAAGTCTGACAAGGTAAATAAAGAAATAATTGCAAATTATGGACAGAAACTTGGTAAACTTGTACAGAGGTTTGCAGGTGTCTTTGAGCTCCTGGCCATGAAGGTAAATGTGGATAAAAGAAAAGTAATTGTATTTGAGGAAGTAAGTGATTCCCCGCGTGATGTCATGAAGAATAGAGAGAGAGACTTGGATTGGTTAGAGTTTTTGCTTTAGGATCCATTAACAGAAGAGAGATGCAAATGTTCAAAAGAAACGGAGAATACTCTCGGGCAGTCATGAAAAGTGGTTGAGGTGATGAAAGACCTTGATGAGAAGAAGAGGTCTGAGTGTGGTTGCTGCAAGAGTCCCGTGTGAAGGATTTTTAGTGTCTGCTCTGACATACTTGTGTGAGACTATGGTGTGGCATGAAAGTGAAAACTTAAGAATAAGTGCAGTGAAGATGTTACTGTTGAGAAATATGAGTAGAGCGATGAGTGTGGATACGAAATGGAAATAATGTGGTTTGTGAAAGATTAGGAGTAAGGATGTCTGTGGACACCAGAGTTGATCGGGTGTGCACAGGTGGTTTGTGCATGTGAAGTGTGAGAATAGAAGTGGAGAACTTAGTACGCCAAGCAGGTGGAAGGATATGGCTAATGAGTGCGTGAGAAAGAGAGATACAGTAGTTAATGAGGCAAGGGAATTGACAAACGATGGAGTCGGTTGAATACATTTTTTGTAGGCAAGTGTATGACCACGGTTTGGCATCCCTTTTTGTCTTGAGAGACGTCGGACTGTCTCCAATAGATAAATGAGGATGAAGCGACGAGCAGAATGTTTTCTCGATCTATCCGATGGAGCCAGAATTTCGGGTCATGAATGGTGAGTGGATGGGAGTGCTGTTCATTTAAGTGGGCAAACTTTGGTTAATATCAATTATATCTTTTTTCTTTTCTCTGGCACTCTAGTAGGTACCCCACTGTACCTTTGGGTGGGAAATAAAGTCTGGATGATGGTTATGATGTTGTACGAGAATTTATCAACATCGTCACAATCGTCACGTATATTGTCTTCACCGACCTCCTTACCATCATTCGTCATGAGTCGCCATCATCATCACCATTTTTAATCGTAATCCTCATCCTCTTCATGTGGTCGTGGTCTTCATCACAATTTGATATAGTCATCGTCACCATCATCATCATCACCACCACCATTATTAATATTCTGTTTTAAAAAATCCAGAAAAAAGACAATGCATAACCTTAAAACTAGAACCATCATCATGAGTTAAACAACGTATAGTTTATTCCATTTATTTTAGTGCAGTTTTTCTGGATTTCTCAGCCTATGACAAACTGCTGAAAGTCAAAATAAGAGAAAAATACAACTCCACATTCATTCCATAGCACATTTGCATAATTTGTACGCTATTCCTGCTTCAATCTTCTGTTACAGTTCGGCATTCAAGATGAAAGAGACAGCTTATTTACTCCAAGTTACACTGAAGAAAGTATGGTATAACTGCCTTTACTGCGAGACATCCAAAGATAACGGAGATTGTCTGGCGAATGTCAGTACATGCAGAGAGAACCGTTTTCGGGTGGAGAGGCTTTAGTACTTTCATCATAACTTGGTCCACGTATTAGACGCTTTGAAACTTATTTCACATATCTCAGTAACAGAAGACAATGCTACTGCTCTCTATCGCATTCATTGCACTTCTTTTTGGGTACCGCTGTATTCTACTGTTAATCATATGATGCACCTCAACATTGGAGATGC
>NC_136960.1:24991601-25011601 GCF_032717465.1 Coenobita brevimanus
TCTCTGTCCTCCCCTATACAGTTGTTATTATTGTGAGTGCTCAGGAAGTCTCCAGCCATCTAGCAGCTGTGTCATTTGAGTATAACTGTTATTGCATTTTTTCTTGTACTGTGTAGCATTAGGTGTTAATTCTTAGGCCCACTAAGGTTTTTGTGATTCATGTGTTTTGGGTGTCAGCCATTATTAGATAGTATTTTGTATCTGTAATAATATATCTTGCATTCACTGAGCATTATCCGGTTTTCTCATTTTATCAGGGCTAACTTAGATAAATTTACACTTGCTAATTTCGTGTTAATAGAGGCTATTGCAGTTAACCATATATTTAACCTGTTTTTTGCCATTACATTATCCTTATAAGTCCTGAATGTTTTGTTGTTAGTTTGAGCATTAAACTTTAACTTGTAATTTTACCTAACTCTTTTGTTTTGAACCTGGAACTTTACGGGACAGTAGTGATTTTTAGTATTCTCACTTAAAGTGTACATTATCTTTCTCTGTTCCGTAACATAAATTTGGCGACCTCTTATCAGGATATTCAGGATATTATCATAAGGATATTGCTTGATATTTTGTGACTGTGATTTATTCATGATGTCTACTATTACTACGCTTGATGAAGCCAAAGATTTTTTGTGAAATGTGCAAACAGTGTGTGATGTAGAAAACAGAACAAAGAATGAACTTAAGCTTGTTGCTCAACAATTGGGAATTGCTGTTCACTCTCATCATTCTAAAGATCAAATTGTTGACATGATTAATGAAAACTTATTTAATGTAACTCCTCCAAATGAGCAAATGCAGATGAAATACCTAAGTTACAGCTAGCTCTGCAGGAGGCTCGTGTTAAGGAGGCTGAGTTTCAGGCACGTGCTAAGGAGGCTGAGTCTCAGGCTAAGGAGGCGGAGTCTCAGGCTCGTATTCAGGAGGCTGAGTCTCAGGCACGTGCTAACGAGGCTGAGTCTCAGGCTAAGGAGGAGGAGTCTCAGGCTTGTATTCAGGAGGAACAGGCACAGGCTCAGGCACAAATTGAACTAGCTAGGATTCAGGCAGACCATGAGTATCGCATGAAACAAGGTGGAACTGGATCATCTAGCTCTGATGATTTTGATGTGGCTAAAAATGTTAAACTTGTCCCTCCTTTTAATGAATCTGATTTAACAAAGTATATTCAGTTGTTTGAGAGGGTAGCTACAAGTTTTAATTGGCCCAAAAAGTATTGGCCAGTACTCCTTCAAACTGTTCTCACCGGTAAAGCTCAAGTAACTTATGCATCTTTGCCTCAGGATCAATCTGATAATTATGATGTAGTTAAGAGCTTGATTCTTAAGGCCTATGAGCTTGTTCCTGAAGCCTATAGAGTAAAATTTAGGACAACTTATAAGTAAGCAAGATAAGCAATCCCATGCTGAGTATGCAAAAATCAAAGATCTGTTAGAGCAGCGGTTAAATTCTAAGAATGTAAATTCTGATTTTGATCAATTTAAG
This sequence comes from Coenobita brevimanus, assembly GCF_032717465.1. Taxonomy (NCBI): domain Eukaryota; kingdom Metazoa; phylum Arthropoda; class Malacostraca; order Decapoda; family Coenobitidae; genus Coenobita; species Coenobita brevimanus. Next base: position 24,993,090 of record NC_136960.1, read on the forward strand.
CAGATGATTTTGCTGGAGGACTTCAAAAGGTGTATTAATAATGATGAAAGCCTATATCTTGATGAGAAAAGAATAGATAATTTGTCTGATGCTGCAGTTTTAGCTGATGAATATGTTCTCACTCACAAGAGATATTCTAAAGAAAAAAGGAAAGGTGAGAGTAAGTACGTTGCCTCTACTCTGAGTACAGGTAACAGGAATGAGAATAAAGATGATGTTTCTCAGGAAGTAAATACCAGCTTCACCTCTTGATTTCAGAAAATTAAATGTACTTATTGTAGTAAGCTTGGTCATACTACGGAGAGATGTTTCAGGAGACAGCGTGATGTGAACAAAAAGGAGTCTTTAAATATTCAGTCAATTGGTCTAGTGTCCACCCTTGAGAGTTCCCAGAATTCTTTAACTGAGTTAACTGAACCTGCTTTGAGGGGTAAATTAAATTCTCATGATGGAGCTCCTCTTTTGAGCAGTAACGTGGGTGACACTCTCAAGAGTTCATGTGCTAATTTCCTGTCTGATGGTTTTGTCAGTCCTCTGGACAGTAATGACAGGAAATCAGTTAAAATATATCGTGATACAGGTGCTTGCCAATACCTTATGCTGACCAGTGTTCTAGGCTCTAATGTTAATTCCTTTGATGAAACTGTAATCTTACAAGGTGTAGGGAATAATTACTTCTCTGTCCCTCTGTGCAGAGTGAATTTAGAGTCTGGTTTTGTTAATGGTTCCGTTTTGGTTGGGTTGGTTGAGACACTCCCAATTTCAGGTGTAACTTTCTTACTTGGAAATGATATTGGTGGAAGTCAAGTGTGTCCAGCTCCTCAGTCGTCTAGTGAGCCAGTGGCTGCGACCCAGGATTGTGATGTCCCTGTTGTGTTCTCTGCATGTGCTGTCACTAGGGCTAAGTCTAAAGTTACTGGTGACTTAGAGGATAATGATGATGATGATGTTATCCTAGCTGACACTTTTCTTGCTAATTTGGACCACTCACCAGATGAGGCAGTACCCCGTAGTGTCGATAATTTGTCTCGTCAAGAGTTGGTTGAGTTGCAGGTTGCTGACCCTGAGTTGAAAGGTCTAGCTAACTCTGCTTGCAGTGAGGAAGAGTCAGCTGGTGCTTCTACTTGTTATTATATAAAGTCAGGAGTACTTATGAGGAAGTGGAGACCCCCAACAGCATCAGCCGACTGTGAATGGGAGGTTGTACATCAAGTTGTCATCCCTCGTGTTTGTAGGCAGGATATCATTAGAGTGGCTCATGATTCCAGTTTGGCAGGACACCTTGGAGTGAGGAAGACTGTGGCACGCATTTTGAAACACTTCTACTGGCCAGGTATCTTCAGGGATGTTTCCTGGTATTGTAAGTCTTGTCACACCTGTCAAGTTGTGGGGAAGTGTAATCAGACCGAAAAGGTTGCACCTCTAGTTCCCATTCCTCGTTTTGAGGCGCCATTCACCCGTGTGTTGGTGGATATTGTGGGCCCTCTTCCTAAGACTTCTTCAGGATTTTCTTATGTGTTGACCCTGATTGATATGGCTACTCGTTATCCTGAAGCCATTCCACTTAGAAATATCTCAGCAAAGAAAGTGATTAAGGAAATGCTAGGGTTCTTCACAAAGTTTGGTCTACCCAAGGAGGTACAGTCAGACCGGGGAAGTAATTTCATGTCAAATGTTTTCAAGCAGTCTCTGAAAGAGTTGGGCATCACCCAGATCATGTCTTCAGCTTACCATCCCCAGACCCAAGGAGCGTTGGAGAGATATCATCAAACACTCAAATCGATCCTCAAGAAATACTGTTTGGAACATCAGAAAGACTGGGATAAAGGTCTTCCATTCGTTTTATTTGCCGCAAGAGAATCTCCAAATGAATCGCTGGGCTTCTCACCTTTTGAACTACTGTTTGGCCATGAAGTAAGAGGACCCCTTAAGCTACTCAAGGAATGCTGGCTGTCGGAGGAAGATGACGTCAACCTGCTGGAGTATGTGATGAAGTTCAAAGAACGGCTGTCCGCTGCTTTACAGCTGGCGAGAGAGAATGTAGGAGCTGCTCAGGAGAAGATGAAGACTTGGTATGATAAGAAGTCCAGGTTACGCCACTTTCAGCCAGGAGATCAGGTTTTGATTCTGCTACCAGTGCATGGGCAACCTCTTCAAGCCAAGTTTAGTGGTCCTTACTTAGTGGAGAAGAAACTCAGTGATGTCAACTATGTCATCGCCACACCAGATCGTAGAAAGAACAAGCAACTTTGTCACATCAACATGCTAAAGTTATATCACAGGCGGGACGAAAGTAACCCAGTCTGCACTGTAGCTGTTCCACCCGAGTCTGCAAGTGAATCTCTCCCATGCAGCATGAGCCTGAGTGATTGTTTGGGGAAGAATCCTGATATCATGAATGATCTCCAGACTAAGCTTTCTCATCTAGCTCCCGCGGAAAGGCAGGAGTTTTCGGCATTACTGCAGGAGTACCCGTAATTTTTCCGTGCCACTCCAGGAAGAACCACTGTGTTGACGCATGATGTCGATGTTGGAGATGCAAAGCCAATTAAACTGCCTCCTTACCGTGTGAACCCAGTGAAAGTTCCTTTCATCCAGAAGGAGCTTGGCTACCTGTTGGACCACAAGATGATTGAGCCCTGTCAGAGCGAGTGGAGTTCTCCTGTCACTCTAGTCCCTGAGCCAGGTGGGTCACAGCGGCTTTGCATCGACTACAGACGTGTTAATCAGATAACCAAAACAGACACTTATCCTCTCCCTCGCGTGGAAGATTGCATAGACAAGATCGGAAAGGCTAGGTACATAAGTAAGTTTGATTTGTTAAAGGGATACTGGCAAGTACCTATGACTGAACGTGCTAGGGAGATCTCATGTTTTGTAACACTAGGAAAGACTTTTGCATGTTCTGTAATGCCATATGGTATGAAGAATGCACCAGCCACATTTCAGAAGCTCATGAATGTTGTAACAGAGGGTTTGGCAGGGTGTGTTGTTTATATTGATGATGTATTAATCTTCAGTGACAACTGGAAAGATCACCTATGCCATGTCAGTAAATTTCTTGAGCGTTTGGTTCAGGCTAATCTTGTAGCTAATTTATCAAAGTGTGAGTTTGGTCAAGCTAAAGTTCAGTATCTTGGGTACGTAATTGGTGATGGACATGTTGTACCACCAGGAGCTAAGGTTCAGGTTATAAGTGATCTTCCCAGACCTAAAAGTAGGAAAGAGCTACAAATATTTTTGGGAATGGTGGGTTATTACAGGAGATTTGTTCTTAACTTTTCAATTCTTGTATCACCACTTACAGACCTACTGAAAAAGGGAGTTAAATTTGTCTGGACCGATAACTGTGAATCCTCTTTCAACAAACTTAAAGCTATCCTATTAAGTCAGCCAGTGCTCGCTACTCCAAATTTTGCTAAGCCTTTTAAGATGGCTGTTGATGCAAGTGATACAGGAGCTGGGGCTGTTTTGCTGCAAGAGGATGATCAGGGTATTGAACACCCTGTATCTTATTACAGTAAGAAGTTCACTCCACCTCAAAAGAACTACTCAACTATTGAGAAAGAGCTTTTGGCCCTGATTTTGGGTTTACAGCATTTTTCATTTTATTTGTGTTCTGGTTTTGACCCCATAGTCATTTATACCGATCATAACCCACTGAAATTCCTTAGTAAGTTTAAAGATAAAAATCAGAGATTGACAAGACTGAAATTCCTTAGTAAGTTTAAAGATAAAAATCAGAGATTGACAAGATGGAGTCTACTTCTTCAGGAGTATTCATTAGACATACATGTCAAGGGGAAAGAAAATGTTATTGCAGACTGCTTATCTAGACTTTAGACAGATTGTTTTAGAGCAATAAGAAATTTCCTTTGTAAATTTCTTTTTTCTTTGTCGGGAGGTGTTACATAGCCTGTTATTTCATCATCCTCTGTGTAATTCTAACGTACAGTATGCTGCATGTTTGATCAAGAGCGTGTTCTACCTCACTCCCCCCTTCTACCCTTGTAGTAGAGTAAGTCCTTCTTTCTGTTGTTCAGAGCAGGATTGTCAACTCTTTGTCCCCTATGGCTTCATTTGCGCGTCCTTCTTACAAGTTGTATCAAGCTCTGCCGGCCCCTATGTAATGAGCTCAGTCACTGCATTAATTGCCACTTAGATCTACTCCTCATTTTGTTCACATCTCTGTCCTCCCCTGTACAGTTGTTATTATTGTGAGTGCTCAGGAAGTCTCCAGCCATCTAGCAGCTGTGTCATTTGAGTATAACTGTTATTGCATTTTTTCTTGTACTGTGTAGGATAAGGTGTTAATTCTTAGGCCTAGTAAGGTTTTTGTGATTCATGTGTTTTAGGTGTCAGCCATTATTAGATAATATTTTGTATCTGTAATAATATATCTTGCATTCACTGAGCATTATCCGGTTTTCTCATTTTATCAGGGCTGACTTAGATAAATTTACACTTGCTAATTTCGTGTTAATAGAGGCTATTGCAGTTAACCATATATTTAACCTGTTTTTTGCCATTACATTATCCTTATAAGTCCTGAATGTTTTGTTGTTAGTTTGAGCATTAAACTTTAACTTGTAATTTTACCTAACTCTTTTGTTTTGAACCTGGAACTTTACGGGACAGTAGTGATTTTTAGTATTCTCACTTCAAGTGTACATTATCTTTCTCTGTTCCGTAACAATATATATATATATATATATATATATATATATATATATATATATATATATATATATATATATATATATATATATATATATATATATATCTCATCAGTTGTTTGAGTGCCCTCTGGAGGTCCGGCCTATCCCAACCGAAGTGGGTACGATACAGCCAATGTATGTCTACCAAGTGGCTTAGGCTGTCTAGCGAAGATTGTATGTAGGGTGAGAAGTGCTTGTAAGTGAAACTGTAGTGTTGTAGTGGCTTTAGATGTGTGTGTAGTCTGTGAACCAAGTGTAATCGGCCTGCGCATGCCAACTGGGTGCAAGCATACTTTATAGTATGCGGCACTGGTTCAACCACAGCACCCCATAGGTCTGCCAAGCAGTACATGGCCAGAGGAATGCTCCCAAAGTTTATTACCCCGGATTAGCGCGAACCCTCGTTCTTCACTGTACGAAAACGCACACTTTACCACTGTAGCACACACACACACACACACACACACACACACACACACATATATATATATATATATATATATATATATATATATATATATATATGATAGATGGTAGGGGGATGAATATAGTTTTGAATGGTGAGTTGCTTGAGGACGTAGATTGTTTCAAATATCTAGGGTCATATGTTGCTGTGGATGGAAGAATAGATGCAGAAGTGAAGTTTAGAATAAATGAAGTAGGAAAGGTGCTGGGAGGAATGAAAAGTGTTTAAATGTCGTTCGCTTAGAATGGATGTAAAGAGAAGGCTGTATGAGGGTGTTGCGGTACCGCCTGCATTATATGGGGCTGAAACATGGAATATGGGTGTAGCAGAGAGGAAAAGTTTGAGTGTAATGGAGATGAGATGTCTGAGGAGTATGTGTGGAGTGACACGTATGGATCGAGTGCGAAATGATGAAGTGCGAAGGAGAACTGGAGTTGTTCGGGAGATGGCTGGTAGAGTTGAGCAGAGGGTGTTGCAGTGGTTTGGGCATATGGAGAGAATGGATAATGAGCGATTGGTGAAAAAGATAACTAGATCTGATGTGAGAGGTGTAAGAGTGAGAGGAAGACCACGAATAGGATGGATGGACAGTGTGAAGAGAGCGCTGGATGCGAGAGGGATGTCTGTTGAGCAAGGAAGAGTGGCTGTGCGTGACAGAAATAAATGGAGAGAAATTGTGAATGAATAAGTGATGACGCAGCCCTGAGGGGATATTCTCCCGCATTTGGTCTGATCAGCTAGTCAGGTCAGGTGCGGGTAAGGGGATGGGTCTGTTATGATGTGGCAGGGGTAAACCAGTTCTGCTGTCGGGCCCTGCTGTGGATGTCACTGATTGCATTGCACAATTGACCCTTGTGCGGTGTGATGCAGTGAGGATCTGTCCGTTCTCCCCTTTGGGGCTAAGATGCAAATGAATGTGTTTGAATGGATGAGTAAATGGAGAGTGAGTCGTTCTGTCTCGGCTACCTCCCTTACCTTGGGGGAAGCAGCCTAGGTATATAGATAGATAGATAGATGACCCTCTGTGGTACAGCGGTAGAGTATGCGTTTCGTACACGGGTGGACCAGGGTTCGCGCCCCGCCAGGGTAATAAACTTTAGGAGTGTTCACCCGCCCACGTACTGCACTGGCGGACACCAGGGGTGCTGTGGTTGAACCAGTGTCGCTTATTGTAAAGTATGCTTGCACCCAGTCGGCTTGCGCGGGCCGATTACACTTGGTTCACAGACTACACACACATCCAAAGCCACTCCAACACTACAATTACACTAACAAGAACTTCTCACCCTACCTACAATCTCTACTAGACAGCCTAAGCCACTTGGTAGAGATACATTGGCTGTATCGTCCCGACTTCAGTCGGGATAGGCCGGTCCTGCAGTGGATACTCAAACGGCTGATGATCATGATTATGATGATATATATGTATGTGTGAGTGTGTGTGCAATTCTTTTTTTTTTTTTTTTTTAATTATAGTTATTTTATTCTCCGCCTTCATCTTTTATCCAGGTAGGCTTCTCTTTATCTCTCCATTTGACATCTAAAATTCTACTAATCTCTGAGCAATCACATGGTTATGCACCAAAGGATTCTGTTGTATGGTGGTCTATGTGGGAGTAATAATTACAGATTTATGTACTTTTATGTAGTTTCATATAAGAAAACTACATTTTATATTAAAAAAGTTACATACTTCCATCAAAAAGATAAGCAAAAGAAATACGCAAACTCTTTTCTTTTTTTTTTGCACATATCTGATAAGCCACACTCACGTATCTATTCCTGTATCTTGCTCCTATGCGTGGTCTCTAAGTATTTGTTTACCCTTCACCACCTCATGTGATGGACCAATTAGCTTTTGGCCGGCGTAATTAGCAGTGATAATACCAGCACACTCCTCTTCACATAAATTAGGGGTCTGCTATTCACTGGTGCGGTGCTAAAGGAGTGTATACATATAAAGATGCATATGCATATACATACCTACCATTTTATATATATATATATATATATATATATATATATATATATATATATATATATATATATATATATATATATATATATGTGTGTGTGTGTCAAATTTTAAAACTTTTTTATGACGAGTACTAGTCTAACAACAACAAATGTTAAATTTAAATAATAGCAGTCCCTTTGAAAAATATGGGCATAGCTAATACACTAACTCACACATGCATTTCAGAGGTGGTCCCCCCGATTTGGTTAAATAAAGTCTAGATAAAGTCGGAATAGCAGATGAAGACGAGCTTGAGGTCTTGGTCAGATTGCCTTGGCCTTTCCAAGCGTCCTGTGGTGCTATTGTATACAACATGCTGCTTGAAGGGACTCAAGGAACAGCATGAAAAATGGCGACTCTCTCGCCCCTCATAAGATTCAGAGATGCCAAATGTTATTTAATTACATTTATCTAAATTCAGTGAAGTACTTTATGAAATCTACCATGAAAATCCAACTTAACAAGTTAATCTTAGTTTTAAATAAAACAAAATCCAAATATTTGCTTTAGCTATGTCAAGGTATGTTAGACCTTCCTCTGTTTTCCATGTCCTCATACCATGCATGCGCATTTGGGTTCAGTGGAAAACTCCTGAAATACAGGTGTATACAATATAGTTGTATAGCATTTAATTTATCAAATAATAATTATTAACCAGAAACTAGAGCTAAATCTCTATTTAAAAAACGTTCAAATTAGTAATAAATGCTGTCTGGTATTTTCCTCTGCTTTCAACAGGGATAACTATTTTAAAAACGAAAGGAGCACGAATACCACTAACAGAATTCCTAGCTCTGGGTAGAATAGTTTCCACAGTTTGGGAGCCGGGCAATAAAATGATGTGCTGTATCATGTAATGTGACCCCCCTAGCCATAACACCTCTCCACAATTCTCGAAAACCCTGTGCTGCAGCCCTTGTAGGTCACACTTCTTGACCCAATTGTTCTCTACCATTCGCAGTTTCAGGGGTAGCCGTTAACTCGAGAGGCACCACTTTATCAATGGTTTTTATGTTGATATGTACCCTACTTTAAATTTTTACAAGTCTCAGCATCCCCTCCGAATTTGGATGAGTGGAGATGACTTAGCTAATGGCCAGTGGGATCTTAATTGGTATGTTTATACTAAGACCACATCTAAGTTTATGACTGATATATTAGTGGAAGCTTGAGCCCCATTAAAACTTTCTTTTAGGCTCAAAAAATAATCTTCGCCCCAAGGCCTATTCCTGATGTCCAATACTTTTTTCAGATGTTAATATCCCTCACGCAGATGTTGCCCTAGTTCACTATTCTCTATCGTGGGATCATCTGCTTTTTCCTGGATATCAACACAAGGCACAGGATGGAGCTTTCTGCCATACAACACATGAGCTGGTGTCGAGGTTTCAATTGACATACTAGTATTTTCCATATAGGTTAATGGTGTATCATCAATTCTAGTCTCAGTTTCAGTTATTGCTGTTCTCAGTTCTTCGATACTGATCTTAGGTCTGTGTAAGGTTTTCCTTAGGCAATTCTTCACAATCCCAATCATTTGTTCTGTGAAACCATTTCGCCATCGTATTCTAGGAACTCTGAAAGTACAAGGTACAACTTCGGATTCCCAGTGTCGACTTAACCATTGGGCAATTCATTATGTTTAAAATTAGAGATGATGCTCCAACGAAATTGTTTCCGTTGTCGCTTATTAATTTAATAGAACAAGACAGTATAGATGCAAATCTTCTGAATACGTTCAAGAATGTCTCTGAACTTAAATCCTCTGCCATTTCTACATGAACCAACCTTGTGTAGGCGCAAGTAAACAAACACATATACACCCTATGGGGCGTTCCATCGCCTGTAACAGTTATAGCCCCGGTGTAATCAACTCCAGTTACTTTGAAGGGCCGACTTACATTTACCCTATCCTTTGGCAAACCAAGTGGTTCTGGATAGTCAAATGGTCGTTGTTCATACCTTCTACATATAATGCAGCTCTTGAGATATTTCTTTACAACCTGTCTACTCTTAGGAATTTAATAACCTTCCTCAGACTCGGGCTAAAGTCTGCAGCAGACCTCCATGAGAAGTTAACTCGTGGGCCTCCTTAACAATTAATAGTACGAAAAAATAATTCTTTGGTAACAATATAGGATGTCTAGTTTGGAGATGCCAATCAGCCTTTACTATTCTGCCAGGGCATCTGATTAGACCCATTCCATCTAAGGATAATCCTAAATCTCTTATCAGCTTATTATTTCTGCTAGTACCTTGGTATGAAAGGTCAAAAATTTCTCCATAATATTTTCTTTGAAGATTTTTCACCGACTATTACATGGGATCAAACTCCTCAAACCCCACTTTCTTTTTCAGAATTTTACAACTAATTTACTATTGTTAAGGAGTTGTCTTATTAATGAAAATCTACTTAGGGTTCAGGTACTTCAGGATCCAGGTTTATAATATTAGCCTCAGCAATACTGGACTGCTTCTTCTCAGGCCATTCTTTAGTTAGTAACCATTTAGGTCCTTCAAACCACAAATCATCTCTGATCAATCTCTTTACTGTCGAGCCTCTCGAGAGAAGATCAGCTGGATTTTGATTGTAGGATACATGAAAAATATAAATCAGGAAGACAGTTCTTTTATAGTCTTTACTCTCTTGTGGACGAAAGGAATTTGACTGTCTTTCTTTCTTATCCAGTAAAGTCAAATCCCACTGTCAGTCCACATATAAATATCATCAAACTGAGTGTCAAGAAAAGTGGGTAAATACCTGGCCAATTTAGTTCCTACTTCTATGGAAGCCAATACCATTTGAGGTAGGGTTCTTCATTTAATTAGTGCAACCGTGGCTTTAAATATAATAATTTACTATCATCTCCTGTTGCACAATAAGCTATTGCTTCATATGCATTTGGAGAAGTATCACAATATATATATATATATATATATATATATATATATATATATATATATATATATATATATATATATATATATATATATATATATATGTATGTGACAGTTCGTTACTGTTTATCTGCCTGGGAATACATATATATGATGCTTCTTCAAATTCCTTCCTGTTCCCACTGTTCAACATACATCTCAACTAATTCAGTGTCCCAGTCCAACTTCTCTCGCCAAGCCTCTCACACTAAACATTTGCCCGTAAGAACTATGGGGCTGACCAATCCTAATGGGTCAAACAACATGGAGACCTGACTTAGCAAAGGCCCCTTGGTGAGTGTAACATCATCATTATCATCATCATCATCATCATCATCAGCCATTACAAGTCTACTGCTGAGCAAAGGCCTCCCCCAACCTTCTCCACGAATTCCTTGACTGAGCCAATGTTTGTCACGTTTTCCCTGCAAATTTCTCTATCTCATCCCTCCACCTCCTGTCTGGCCTTTTTCTGCTACGCCTTTTTTTTTTTTTATGCTAGGAAGAAGGAACCAAAGGCCATGAGGCCGCAATAACAGTTCCCTCCAAGAGAAAAACAAAATACAAGAGAGTCCCAAATTCAAGATCCATTCATTTCGAGATGCTTGGACACCCTGCATTTGAAAGACTGGAGATCATAGGCATCAGGAAATACATACAGAGGGAGACAGTTCCAGAGTTGACCCGTTGCATAAGTGAAGGACTGGGAGTAACGGTTAACTCTTGCATTAGGGAGTTGAACAAAAAAGGGATGAGAGTTTGCTGCTAGACGGGTGCTACGCGCCCATCGTAGAGGTGGAGGAATGCATGCAGATGGTTCAGAGGAGCAGTGACCATTAAAATAGCGATAGAAAAGAGATAAAGATGCAACAGTGCGGCGAAGAGACAGAGGTTGAAGGGAGTCAGTAAGAGGAGGAGAGTTAATGAGACGAAAAGCCTTTGACTCCACCCTATTGAGAAGAGCTGTATGTGGGGAGCCTCCCCACACATGAGAGTTGTACTCCACACAGGGGCGGATAAAACCCCTGTATAGAGTCAACAATTGTGCAGGGGTAAAGAGAGAACGGAGTCGGCTTAGCACACCCAATCTCTTGGAAGCAGATTTTACAAGAAATGTAATATGATCTTTCCAAGATATGTCCCGAGTAAATGAAACCCCAAGCAAGTTCAAGGATGATGCAGGATTAAGCTGAACATCATGAAACATTAGTGGGTATACTTGTGGAAGATTTTGACAGGTGTAAGAACTGAGTCTTAGATGCATTAAAAACAACATGATTATTTTTATCCCAGTCAGAGATACGAGCCAAGTCAGACATTTGGTGTGCCATAGCCTCATCCCTTGTTTGTTGAAGTAACTGCTGAGATGGGCGTTGCGGGAGCTGAATGGAAAGGTGAAGGGTGGAGTCATCAGCGTATGAGTGGATAGGGTTAGATGTACAGCTTAGAAGGTCATTGATGAATAAAAGGAAGAGAGTTGGTGATAGGACAGAGCCCTGAGGAACACCACTGTTGATAGATCTAGGAGAAGAACGATGGCCGTCTACAACAGCGGCTATAGAATGACCAGAAAGGAAGCTAGCAATGAAGGCACAGATAGAAAGATAGAAACCATAAGAGGGCAGTTTGGAAATTAAAGTTTTATGCCAGACTCGATCGAAAGCCTTTGAGATGTCAAGTGCAATGGCAAAGCTTTCGCCAAAGTTCCGAAAGGAGGATGACCAGGAGTCTGAAAGGCAGGTAAGAAGATCGCCAGTGGAGTGTCCCTGACGGAACCCATACTGACGATCAGAAAGAAGGTTGTGATAGGAGAGATGCCTTAAAATTTTTCTACTAAGAATTGACTCAAAAACTTTTGAAATACAGGACCTTAAAGCAATTGGACGATAGTTGGAGCCTTGTTAGTGGTCACCTTTCTTTGGGACAGGCTGAATTAGAGCAAACTTCCAGCAAGAAGGAAAGGTACAAGTTGACAGACAAAGGCGAAAGAGTTTGCCTAGGCAGGGTGTAAGCACAGAAGCACAGTTCTTGAGAACAACAGGAGGGACTCCATCAGGCCCATATGCCTTGTTAGTATTGAGGCCAGTGATGGCAGAAAATACATCAGCTGAAGAAATTCTAACGTCAGCCATCAGGAAGTCAGAGGGGGGAAGTGAAGGAGGAACAGCACCGGAATCGTCCAAGGTGGAATTGGAGGAGAAAGTCTGTGTGAAGAGATCTGCTTTATTAGTAAAAGAAATAGTTACAGAACCATCAGAGTAGAAAAGAGGAGGGAAGGATGATGAGGTAAAGTTGTTAGAAAGGTTTTTGGCAAGGTGCCAGAAGCAGTTGGAAGAATTCAAGTTGGAGAGTTTAGAGCATTCAGTACGGATGAAATTATTTTTAGCAGAACGAAGAACAGACTTAGCACGATTCCAGGCGTAAACGTAAAGATGATGTGAGTCAAGGGTGGGTTGGCTCCGGTACCTTTTGTAGGCCCTCTCCTTGTTGCAGACAGCATTAGAACAAGCGTGATTAAACCAAGGCTTTCTTGCGTTAGTCAAAGAGTATGAGAAAGGAATGTATGCTTCCATGCCCGAGAGAATAACCTCCGTAATGCACAAGGCACACTCAGATGGCTCCCGGCCATGGAAGCAATAATCATATCAGGGAAAATCAAAGAAGTACTGCCGGAGGGCCTCCCAGTCCGCGGCTCCAAAATGCCACTGACGACGTTTCCCTGCAGGTTCCACAGGCTGTACCATAGTGATAGGACAGGTTAAGGTGATAAGGTTGTGATCAGAGGAGCCCAACGGAAAGAAAATATTAACAGTGTAAGCAGAAGGATTAGTTGTAAGGAAGAGATCAAGTATGTTGGAGTTCTCTCCAAGGCGGTCTGGGATACAGGTAGGGTGCTGTACGAGCTGCTCTAGAGGCCTGTTCACCAGGTGGATCAGTGAAAGGAGAGGAGAGCCAAAGGTGGTGGTGAACATTGAAATCTCCTAGAATGGAGATTTCAGAGAAAGGAGAAATGGATAGAATGTGTTCCATCGTAGAAGTAAGATAGTCAAAGAATTGTTGATAGTCAGTAGAATTAGGGGATAAGTAAACAGCACAGATATATTTAGTCAGAGAATGACAGGAAAGCTGAAGCCAGAGTGTAGAGAATTCAGAAGAATCGAGTTCAGGAACACGATAGCAAGATAAGTCGTTGCGTATATAAACACAACATCCACCTTTGGCTTAGAAATGAGTATAGAGAAAGTGGGAGGATACAGAAAAGGATTTGCTGTCAGTTGCCTCAGACAGCTGAGTCTCAATTAGAAAAAGAAGGTGAGGTTTAGAGGAGGAGAGGTGGTGCTCAACAGAGCGAAAGTTAGAGGAAAGGCCGCGAATGTTGCAGAAATGAAGAAGAAGAGAGTCAGACAGTGGCTCCAGGCACCTTGAGTCGTCACCGGGAAAGGAGCAGAAAGTGGGGGGCATTTATGGTCCCCTCCCCTGGGGACTCCGAGGCTGGGTGATGAGACGCCATTTTTTTTAAATTTTGGAAAAGGAAGTGTAGTGTGTACTGTGCATGTAGTTTGGTGTAGATAGTTAGTGAAATTTGTGTTGGAGAGCATGCTGGCCTACTCTCTGTGTAATTGAGACACTGAAAAAGTTCAGCAAAGAGGGATGGTCAGGAACTAGTCCTGAGGACTGATGAAATGGGAGCTCCAGCACTTCCTGTCATCAGCTTTCCATCCACCTCGGGAGTACTGCCCTGCTCGACTGGTGCTACAGTCTAGTCCACGTAGCTCTTGGTGTCCAGTCAGTCAACCTCTTGCTCCATCGATTATCCCTTATCCTTGCTAAATGGCCTGCTCAACTCCATTTCTGTTCTTTTATAACTTTTATAATATCTTTGAATTTAGTCTGCTCTCTCACCCAGTTGATCTTTTCCTTTCTCTTAAAGATACTCCTAACACTGACCTTTCCATTGCTCTCTGAGAACGAATTTATTTATTTTTCATCGATTTTATCAGTTTCCAGGTCTCACAGTCATACGTCATAGCTGGAATTATACATTCGTTATATACTTTTCGTTTCATACAAACTGAGAAGCTACTTCTCATAATGTCCCTATGTTTACCGAAAGCTTTCCATCCAATTATAATGCGTCTTTTTATTTCGCTATCATTATCTTTCGTTAATTTTAGTATTTATCCCAGGTAATTGTACTCCTCGACATCTTCTAGAATTTCGCCACTTATTCTGATGACGCTCCTTGGTGTTTGTGGATTAAACATTACTTTAGTTTTACTCCGGTTCATCTTTAGCCCTACTTTGAGACTTTCTCTGTTTAGGTTATTTAACATTTCTTGCAATGTCCCTGCTCTTTCTGAGATTAGGACAATGTCATCTGCAAATCTTAAATGGTTTAACTTTTCTCCATCAATGTTCACTCCTTTGTTTTCCCAGTCTAGCTTTCTGAAAATACTTTCTAGGCAAGCCGTAAAAAACTTTGGTGAAATTGTATCTCCCTGACGCACGCCCTTCTCAGTCTTACTTTTCTCTGAGTCCTTATGTAATTTAACTGTACCAGTTTCCTCTTTATATACGTTTTCGAGCAGTTTTACAATATTCTCATTCGCTCCTTGTTCTCGCAATGAATTTATAATTGCTATATGCCCCACTGAGTCGAAAGCCTTCTCGTAATGAACAAAACCTAAGCATAGTGGTTTATTATATTCTGTAGTTTTTTCAATTAGTTGATTCATTGTGTGTAGATGATCAGTAGTCGAGTACCCTCTTCGGAATCCTGCCTGTTCACGAGGTTGGTTTTCCTCCAGATTTGTAGCTACTCTGTTTGTAAGGACTTTAGTGAAGAGTTTGTAAATGAATGATAGCAAGCTACTAGAGAACTTAACTGGTTTTAGACTTATCACCCCTTGTATCCCAATTAAGACCCAACACATTTTGAGTTTTGGGAATATCACTATTAGGATAGTCCTCTTGTATTTGATTCCTTTAAAAGAGTGAATTTGTATTCCAGCTCTGTATCAGCAAATTTGCCTTCCCACATTCGAAATTGGCTACTTCATAAGCCTTCAATGCTTCCGCCTCTGCAGCAGCAACCCCTTCTAAGTTAACCATATAGAAGGACTGCTCTATTTCTGGGCATTTGGCTTTGTCAAAATGATGCTTTAAAATGTTGCATAATAGGAAAGGACTAGCACAAGAGCCAAAGAGCACCGATAGGAAACAGTTAGTTTTCAAAGGACTATCCTCATTTTGAGTGTCTTGAGGCCAGATGGATTTTGAAAATTTCCTATCCTCTTCTCTCAATCCTACTCTCGGAGAAAACTTACTAATGTCTGACGTACTGTATAAATAGAAGGTTTATCTCTAAATCTTAGTAAAATGTTCCCCAACGTCTCTATTAGCTTAGGTCCACAGTATAGGCAGTCATTCAAGCTAGCTGATTCTTTGGACGCATAACTACTACAGTTAAAAACTATCCTTATGAATCCTTGCTTACAGCATGATGTGGTAAATAATGTCCATCTTTGTGATTAAAAGGGTATTCTACTTCCTCTACAAATTTAGTTTTCAGTTGTATCATTTTTTAATATTATCAAGTATTGGTAGATGTTCAGGGATGTTTCTCATCTTTCTTAGAAGAGCATTTAGCTGAGCCTTAGTAGCCTGGCGATTTGTTGGTAACTCCAAACGATTTATCTTCCATGGTAATCCAACCCAATAATGTCCGTCTAAAGGGGGGCATCTCTACGAAAATATCATAGTCCAGGTCAAAAAATTACATTTTCTGTAAAGACCTCTCTCAAAGAAAACTGCGATCAGGGATAACTATGCTAAAATATTATGACAATCCAGCACTTATAAAACGCCTATTATTACACCTGTTTGACGATAATGAGTCAGGTGGCGCCTCATGACACCTGCACCCTCCAGTGCCTAATGTTCTTGGAAAAGGATGGGACCAGGTGCCATATACTCAGAACAAGCCGCAAACAATGTGGATACACCATATCAAACATATACAATAGTTTTGGTTGAATAACTATCGCTCTGTGTGAAAACTTAAATTGCTAATTTTTCGAAATGTAAGTTATTTGATAACATTATGTCATAACTTCATAACTAGTCAATGTATGCCCAAATGGTCTGCACTATTCAAAAGAGCAATAGTTGTAATATACAGTAACTGCACACTGAAACACCATTTTAATGACATATTATTTTCTTTTATAATCACATAAAAAAAAAAAAAAACTATTTTTTGCTCAGTCTATAAAAAATATTCAGTAGACATATAGAATAAAGCAATCAGCAAAACACTGTTTACAAATGTAGAAGAATAGTTATATATATTTTGCATAAAAGAAATGGGTATATAATGTAAATACAAAGAAAGCTATAACAGTTATAGGAAGTACTCAAAACGGCTCTTGTTAAAAAAAAAAAAAAAAAAAGAATAAGGGCCTACACAAAAAGTTCTGTTTCAATCACTTTCAAACTTGGCCAAAATGATCCTTATATAATCTAGTTTATTGTGTAAAAATCTCAGCTCAAAATTCTGATTTTTGATTTTCGGTCAGATGCCACTATTCCACAGACTGATCATACAAGTCCATAGTTACCTTATCTTCAGGGGATGGTTCTTCAGAGTGTATTCCTACACTATCTAAGTCCTACAATTTCAATACAGGTTCAATATTCTCATCCAGTAAGTCACTTATTTGAGTAGATTCTACTTCTGCACCTATTCTAGCTACCATCATTGACTGTGTGAGGGTAACAATGACTGAATTTACTAATTAGGCCTCTCCTCTGGCTTGCTTTGGAAAAGTCAGTTGACCTATAATAAGGTTACTTCCTGGACTCTTGAAAATCTGTACCTTATTCTTTTTGGAAGTCCTATGTAGGAATCTTCCACAGTAATCTGACCCAGTAATTATTTTTATGGGAATCACAGTATCTGACTTCACATCCTGCTTTGCCTACCTTATTCCTAAGCTCTGTAGATGAGCAGAAGTTTCCTTTAGTCCCTTGATAAATATACTTATTTCTGGCTTATCCAGTACAGCTGCTGTTATATGGCATTTACATCTGCCATGTTGTATTAAAGGTCTAACTAAATAAAAGAATTGTGCTTCCTTAGTAGTTAAAAATCCTGTAATGGCCAGATTTGCTTTGTTGATAATAGGTAACTTTAATTTAACGATCGAATTGTCGCCACATGCACAAATAACAGAGGCCACAGCATGTTTCATAAATACAACGTGTAACACGAGTCTCTCCTAGTTGTTTTAGAGGTGAAAGAATATGTCATTCTGAGCAGAAAATCCTCTATATACACATATGCAATTAAAGGATTACTTTAGGGGTGAGGTGGATTTTTAAAAATACGCAATGTATCAGTGTCACACATCATGGAGACGAGGCGGGTAGGGGAGGAGGAGCGAGGCTATCCAAGCGCCCTTGCAACTTGGTGAAGTTATGATTTTTTTAATAATGATTTTTTTTTTTTTTATGCAAGTTATGGAACATTACAGTACCGGTATCTTCAAAAGGGAAATCACGCTATTAATAAGCATTATGTAATTCACCGATAAGGATTATATGAGGACAGTATGTCTGTATTCTATCTGCCTATTTATTGCCAGACGCCTTAATCCCGTAAAGGGTGGCCACAAACAAATTGCCTCCACGTCGCCCTGTCCTCCGCCATTTCACTGCCCTGCTCCCAGTTCACCCCCCCCTCTCTCATATATTTCTCCACTCCATCCCTCCATCTCATCCAAGGCTGTAATTGGCAGGAAAAATAATGTAACTGTTATGCGGCAACGTTTATTTGCCCCATGATGTTGAAAAACTGTGTAGAATGTTCAAACATAGGGAGATTTTCTGTATGAGGGGTAGGGTGTGCTATCTTTTATTTACTATCACCACTTTATTATTATTATTATTATTTTTATTTTTATTTTTTTTTAGATTTTGCGCCCCCAAGAATTTTGCGCCCGGGGCAACTACCCCTATGCCCCCCCCACACTACTCCACTGCTTTTATTGAATGCTTTTTCAAAATTTGGAGGTTCAAGCAAATTTCTTACCATCCTAAAGATCCTGCATGACATCATGAATGTTGGTTTATCCATAGGTAGAAGCAAATCCTAACCCTTCAACTTGGACGTAAAAGTGAGGCAAGGATGTATCCTGGCTTCTGTCATTTTCAGCATCTGTCTAACTGCAGTCATCCTTTCAAGTCACAAACAACTGACCCCTGATGACGGAAGGAAAATCCAGTTCTGTGTAGAAGGTAGATTATTTAGTCTCAGACGTCTTGAAACATAATCAAAGATTGAAATGGCTGACTTTCAAGAGCTACAGTAAGT
>NC_136960.1:25014101-25086540 GCF_032717465.1 Coenobita brevimanus
CTGTACTGTTAGCCTCTGGAGAAAGTTACATCACCCCTGACAATAAATAACTAATACTAATAATAATAACATCAGGTTCTTGCTGATGCATTAACTCCTGGCACAACGGATTTTAAATTAATACAAGACTGGTCTAAGTACCAGTTATGAATAGTAAAACGTTTATGCAAGCTAGGAGCTATATGGGAAATAAGCTTAATTATGGAGAAATGAAACAAGATTTACTCTACATTAAGCTCAAGAAATAGAACTGTTAAATTTATTAATCACAAAAAATAAATTTAACATTACATTTCAAATCAAATCAATGAGACGCACTCGCTCACTCACACAGAAGCTAAATACTTACGCCTAGGAAAAACACCTTAACTAAGCTCTTAAAACTACAAAATACACAAAAGAAATACCAGTCGATGAATGCTATGTATCACCCGAGGAGTGGGTGGGAATACCGGGATTAACTGTACTAATGGAGCTTGGGGTGCTAGCTGACCTCTCCACTTCTGAGCACAGACCCTTTCTCCGTCACAGCAAACACACGACTGAATTCAAATACATTGAATGGGCAGGACGCAAGGCGTGGCTAACGGTTGAGGGAAGCAGAGGCAAACGATAAAGAAATAATTGTATCGCTCAGTAGCGCACTTAGTGACGTGCATTAAATCGGTCACTTTTTGAAAACGGTGACGAATTATTTGAAAAGTATACCCCGAAATGGAGAGAGAAACGGTTAACTGAGCGATACACAGTGAGTTTTCCACTATTAGTTCGTGGCTTCTCACAAAAAAGGAAATGTCGCGAATTGATTCGTGACATTACGCCCCATGAAAATTAAATCTTTCTTCCTTCAGAAGAAAGATTTCAATATACATACATATAAATCCTAACTCAGTCACACAAGATTCACACTGTGGTGTGTGTGCTATCCTGCTACAGGAGAAAGTCGCAGTCGTCAGTGAGCGAAAAAACCTCGTATTTACGTTAATAGAAGCAAGCTTGAGGGAAAAACTCCGTGACGACGGTGAAAATCCTGTACTCAGGTCAAACTGAGCGAAAATTCGCTACATTTACACTGACAACTAATTGTTGTGTAGCGTGGTGTATGTAATACACAGTGTAGGTGTGACAGTTGTAGTGTAACTGTACCTACGTGTAAAATGACACAGTAAATAATAATATGGCGACGACGAAGGCAGAGGAGAAGAGGCGGCAGCGTGCGGCAGACGATCAGCTGGTCCGCACAGCAAAACTGCTACACCCATTGCTGGACCTGCAAAACCAATTAAGGTGGAGCATCAAAAGTGTCAATGAGACAAAATTCTTATTATGTTACAATTACTCTCTCTGGCTAGCAGTCAGTGCTACGACGTACATTCGAGGTCGCCATTAATTATAGCACACAATTATGGTCGGCGAGTTGAGAATCCTTGTGCAAACTTGGGTCTTCCATAGCCTCAAACCGCACACGGGTCCTCAACCTGTGCCTTAACCTACAGTACTTATATTAATATCGGAGAGCTGAGAAACCTTGTGCAAACTTGGGTCTTCCATAGCCTCAAGTCGCCTCTGCAGAGTTCTCACTTCCCCCTTAACCTACAATACAATACTTATATTAGTACCGAGAAGCTGAGAATCCTTGTGCAAACTTGGGTCTTCCATAGCCTCAAGTCGCCTCTGCGGAGTTCTCTCTCAAACTTCCCCCTTAACCTACAATACAATACTTATATTAGTACTGGAAAGCTGAGAATCCTCGTGCAAACTTGGGTCTTCCATAGCCTCAAGTCGCCTCTGCGGAGTTCTCTCTCCCCCTTAACCTACAATACAATACTTATATTAGTACCGGAAAGCTGAGAATCCTTGTGCAAACTTGGGTCTTCCATAGCCTCAAGTCGCCTCTGCGGAGTTCTCACTTCCCCCTTAACCTACAATACAATACTTATATTAGTACCGGAAAGCTGAGAATCCTTGTGCAAACTTGGGTCTTCCACAGCCTCAAGTCGCCTCTGCGGAGTTCTCTCTCGAACTTCCCCCTTAACCTACAATACTTATATTAGTATCGGGAAGCTGAGAATCCTTGTGCAAACTTGGGTCTTCCATAGCCTCAAGTCGCCACTGCGGAGTTCTCTCTCGAACTTCCCCCTTAACCTACAGTACTTCTATTAGTACCGGGAAGCTGAGAATCCTTGTGCAAACTTGGGTCTTCCATAGCCTCAAGTCGCCTCTGCGGAGTTCTCTCTCGAACTTCCCCCTTAACCTACAATACAATACTTATATTAGTACCGGGAAGCTGAGAATCCTTATGCAAACTTGGGTCTTCCATAGCCTCAAGTCGCCTCTCAACTTCCCCCTTAACTTACGGTACATAATATGTATGTACAGGCCCTGGACATAATGTGTCCTGTGGGGCCCATGGGCAAGACGTCAGGTCTGAACCCACTTCACCACTACCCTGTCTCTCAACTGACTCAGAGATTACAGGTGTAGTTACAAATGGCACAGGAAGGGCATGTCCCTGATTAGTGGTGATACTTTGGCACACACTGCAAGAACGGACAAAACTATCTATGTCCTGTCCCATCCCTGGCCAGAAAAAGTCAGCTCGGATACGGCCCTGGGTCTTCCTTTTGCCCATGTGACCTCCTGAGACTGAACAATGACCCCATTGTAACACTGCTAGGCGGTACTTGGCGGGAACGACAAACTGCAGTCGAACCTCGCCCTCGGGTGTTCGTGACTCACGGTAGAGCCGTCCTTGTTTGCGAAGGAACTTGGCTCGACCTCCCCGTGAATACTTAATCACTCGACCCTTTTGTTTGTTCCACACGGTAGCAAGTGTCGGGTCAGAATGTTGCTCTTGTACAACAAGTTGACTACACATCAGATCTTGCGGCGATTCAATGATCACTGGGGTGACACAGTCTGGAGCCTCAGTCATGGCTCGTGTTACCGCAGCAGCCGAAGTCTGAGTAGCGCCATCATCGGAGCAACTATCCTTGACTCCTTGAATATTGCCTACTATTAAGTCAAATAGAGGCTCTGGCATGACAACTGCAAGTGTCATACCAGTATAAAATGGAGATGCCACCTGGATACATGCCTCAGGGAACAATCTCACTGATCCATCAATAAGCTTTGCATGGATCTGTCGACCTGTATACTGCTCAGGCCGAACTAAACTCTGCTTAACAGAGCAACCTGAGGAACCATTGTCTCTCAGGACCTTCACAGGAATGTCTCCCACAAACCCTTGCTGAACAAGGAAGGTACTGTCACCTGTGGGAGGGCCTGTGGAGGAAGCAGCTAGCCACTCATGAGGCTGCTGAATTGATGTGGCAAACATTGTGCCTTGAGGGTTATATTGGGAAGATGGAACATTGGCCATCTGTGGAGGGGGGTTCACTGTCACTGTGGGACTAGTGAACTGTGGGGAAGTACCCACACTGGTAGGGACGTGACCACCAGGCTGCTGCTGAGGAATGAAGGCTGCATTCGCTTCCTGCCTCTTTTGAGTTGGTGGTGAAAAACTTTGTCCCGTCGGTCGGTTGCGTGGCTGATACTGCTGCTGGTTGGGGTGCTTGTTGTACCGCTTCCACTCAGGTTTCTGAGTGTTTTGCCCCTGGTCCTTCCACTGCGGTTTTGGACCTTGGCCATTATTCTGAGAACGGCCTTGGTGCTGGGATTCAGTCTGAGACGGCTTCCCAGACTTGGCAGTATCTTTTCTGCTCCAGGTGTTTTGCTTACGAGCTTGATACCCGTATGCAGTAAAGAATGCGTCAGCCTTCTCTGCCATTTGGCTGGCATCTTTCACCTGGCAGATCTTAAGCTGTGCTATGAGCTCAGCAGGCCACGACCCCTCTCTAGCTGTGTACGCAGCATAAGGTCAGTTATCCCCTCACGCGTGGAAGGAGTTTCATCTTTCTCCATCCACTCATTTAAGTAAGCTGTGAGACGATCAAGGAACTGAACAGCTGTCTCCTTGTCTTGGAGACGAGCTCGCATGAACTGAACTTTGGCGTCGTCTACTGTGAGACCATACGCCTTAATGAGTGCAGCTTTCATCATCTCATATGTGAGATTGTCTCCACGAATTCTGTGGAGAATATCGAGGGCAGGGCCCTCAAATAAACTAAGAAATTGGATCCGCTTAGCTGCCTCATCCAGTTGATACATGTCTGCCATGTCCTCAAAACGAGCTATGTACGGCTCGATTCGCTCGCTTTCCTTGTATGAAGGAAGCTTGATGCGTGGGGTCGCCAGGACATGTGCAGGAAGAACGCTCGTGGAGCTTGGACCAACTGCAGCAGACGTGTCTGAAGCCAAGGAATCTCGCTTGAGCTTCAGCACTTCAAGTTCATGTTTTTCGCGTGCCTCACGTTCGGCACGTTCGTGCTCTCGTTCTCTGTCTCGTTGTTCACGCTCGTATTCGCGCTGTTCTCGCTCGTACTCGCGCTGTTCTCGCTCGTACTCGCGCTGTTCTCGCTCGCATTCGCGCTGAATCTTACGCTCTTCACGGGCATCATTCTCGCGCTGCTGCTCCTGATTATGCCGTGAGAGTATATACTCTGTATTTTCTCTGGGTCTGTGAGACCAATATCTTTGGCTTCCTGTACATATACAGCTGTAGCCATGATGCTAGCTCAATTTACTAAGTAACCGAAATTGAGTACTGACTGCTTAGCGACGAATACTAATAAACACAAGTAAAGAATACAGACACAAGCTAGTGGTGACCAGTCTTATCTAGTTAACTGGCAAAGAATAAATCAAAAATGTAAATGACTGGGAAGACTCAATAATAAACACAATGGGTACGGCGACTTCCCAGGAGCGAATAAAATCGTCTGGCGTTACCAAGAATAAACTAGAGTTAAGTATTCTATTGATTAATAAAGCAAAATTCACTTGCTAAATTAAGGGTAAACACCAGTAAGCTTGTGCCTATAAACTTTAATGATAAATACCTAAATATGAATGAGTGAGCACTATCTCGTGAATAGCTTTAGAGCTAGGAGTTAATATCCTGGAATGAGGTCGCCAATTGTCACGGGGGTTTTTATAATATCACGGTAATTTTGATATAAATGGTTAAATATTATTTAATTTGATAATAATATTCAATAATATTGAAGAGCAAAGACAATGATTGTCTTGCTACATCAAGCAACGATTACTTTACGCTGACTTGCTAAGATTCTCAAGAACGAGAATTTATAAACTTTCTCAACAGTACACAGCAGAGACTAAATACTCACAATTGCTGAATTACTGTACTGTTAGCCTCTGGAGAAAGTTACATCACCCCTGACAATAAATAACTAATACTAATAATAATAACATCAGGTTCTTGCTGATGCATTAACTCCTGGCACAACGGATTTTAAATTAATACAAGACTGGTCTAAGTACCAGTTATGAATAGTAAAACGTTTATGCAAGCTAGGAGCTATATGGGAAATAAGCTTAATTATGGAGAAATGAAACAAGATTTACTCTACATTAAGCTCAAGAAATAGAACTGTTAAATTTATTAATCACAAAAAATAAATTTAACATTACATTTCAAATCAAATCAATGAGACGCACTCGCTCACTCACACAGAAGCTAAATACTTACGCCTAGGAAAAACACCTTAACTAAGCTCTTAAAACTACAAAATACACAAAAGAAATACCAGTCGATGAATGCTATGTATCACCCGAGGAGTGGGTGGGAATACCGGGATTAACTGTACTAATGGAGCTTGGGGTGCTAGCTGACCTCTCCACTTCTGAGCACAGACCCTTTCTCCGTCACAGCAAACACACGACTGAATTCAAATACATTGAATGGGCAGGACGCAAGGCGTGGCTAACGGTTGAGGGAAGCAGAGGCAAACGATAAAGAAATAATTGTATCGCTCAGTAGCGCACTTAGTGACGTGCATTAAATCGGTCACTTTTTGAAAACGGTGACGAATTATTTGAAAAGTATACCCCGAAATGGAGAGAGAAACGGTTAACTGAGCGATACACAGTGAGTTTTCCACTATTAGTTCGTGGCTTCTCACAAAAAGGAAATGTCGCGAATTGATTCGTGACATATATATATATATATATTCAGCCTCCCAGCTACATACCTAAAAAATATGTAGCAGCCTGCAAGAAGCAATGCAATTTGCCCAGTGATAATCAGTATTTAAGGACGCAAATTAATACCTTAACGCCGCCATTAATGAGCTTATTTGCCCACCTATCCAGATAATTACCTGATGAATACTGGCACTGAGCAAGGGTAACTTGGTTAGTTGGTTCACCCCCCTCCCCCCTCCTGGATCTACCACTGGGGGGAAATGTTGGCGGAGAGACAGATAGACAGACAGACAGGGAAGGGTGCCAGAGGATGATGAAGGTGAGTGAAGATGATGGAGAATGAGAATGATTATACAAAAAAGCTAATAATGAGAAGGGGAGATGGTATGGGAGAAAACGAGTGAGAATGGACTTGCATATGGAGAGCGAAAGAGGTGAAAAGGAAAAGTTACTGTGATGGAGAAATTAGAAAATGGCGTGTTGTGGGGGGAAGGAGCGAATAGAAGGAAGAGGGTATGAAGTAGAGGTAAATGAGACACAGTGAAGATGTACTACCTGAAAATGTAGAGATGCGAGAGAGTGTAATGAGAATAATTACTAGAGGGAAAGAGGTCATATGGTTAGCTCCCTCATTTGGATAACACATCAAGAGAGAGAGAGAGAGAGAGAGAGAGAGACAGAGACAGAGACAGAGAGAGACAGAGAGAGATGAACGTTGATTAAGGGTATGTGAGGGAGAAGCAAGTTAAAGGGAAAAGCTAGCAAAAGGTGAGAAGAATGGGAAGGAATAGGGGAATAGGATAAAGAGGTGAGGAGGAGAATTTCGGGAAACTCAGCGAGAAAGAAAGAATAAATAGGGAAAGGGCTGGAAGGCGATGATGTAGGCTGAGAGGGACAAACTACTGAGCCGAAAAAGCTAGTGTTGTTTGATGATGATTTGGCCGTTCTAGAGGTACTAGAGAAACATGCAGATAGATTTATTTACCTAGTGGTTGAAAGGTCACAGGCAATATATATAAATCAAGGAAAAAAAACGAATGATGAAGGCTAGAATTCATCTGATAAACAGTTCCTTGTTACGAAATGGTAAACTACAACATGTATAAGCAGTCCCACTGGAGCACCGCGGAAAACAGACTTGGCTTAACCATACCAGTCCATTTCGGTATTTTTATTATAGTTGATTTGAAATTGCTAAACATTAACACGACCCTGTTCCCTATTTATTCCTCGTTTTCGTTAGGCATGTGCAGTTGTTTTTCTTTCAGTATGACGGCAAACCAGAAAGTTTTTCCCTTCGACACGATCCTTTTCCAATATATCGAATAGCATCCTCCCAATTTTTCACCGTGACTGGGAATCGGCTTCGTTTATACATTAGCGCCATCTTTTATCCATTGCCTCCAGTGGAAGGGTTTCCCCGATATCAGATTTCATGCCGCTGTATTTATGTGAACGCATGAATTCCTCGCATCCCCCCCCCCCCAACCTTTCTCGCTCATGTACCCCCTAGCCTCCATCAGTCCCAGCACCAGCCACGTGCGCAGCATTCAGCCCAAATTTATCCACATCCTATCTGGCCCCCAAAGTCAGCCGACTTTATCTCAACGTATTTTTTTTTTTTTTTTTTTTTTTTTTTTTACCGGGATTGTCTGCTGCCCACCACCTTCAGCTTTTCCTTTTTTTTTTTCTTCTTGTTTTCCATTAGTTTTATTATCCTTGACGTTTTGTTAAAGCTGTTCCATTTTTCTGTGTATAATATCGTTTTTTCTTCGGTGCGTTTCGTTGATATTACACTTAAGCAGTTACTGTGTACTCAGCCCGCTGCTGAGTTGCTTTACGTTATGCAGTTCTATTTCCTTGACCAGTTTTTTTGTTGCTTTTGTTGAAATTGCTTTTCTCTCCCCCCCCCCCCGTTTTTTTCTTTTACCTTCCTCGGAGAAGTTTAAAAATATGATTTTTGGTCAATATTTGTAGTTACTATCCTCGATCTGTTTTTTTCTGGCATGTTCCTGGATGTGTGTGTGTGTGGGGGGGGGGGATGGGATGGGATGGATGTTTTATTTCATTCTTATTTTCTTGCTGATTCTCAACCATTCTTCATTCATATTTTACTTGTTTTGCTTGATCGTTATATGACGGATTTTTTTTTTTTTTTTTTTTACTAATTTCCGGACATCTCATCCCAGAGTTTCTCCTGCGATGGGTTAGCCAAAAAAAAAGAATATATATATATATATATATATATATATATATATATATATATATATATATATATATATATATATATATTCCCCCAAGCCACTCTATCGTAGTTCATCTGTGTGTGCCTGTGTGTGTGTCTGTGTGTGTGTGTGTGTGTGTGTGTGTGTGTGTGTGTGTGTGTGTGTGTGTGTGTGTGTCCATCTATCTACTGTATCTGTCTATCTACGTATCGATCTGACTGTTTGTCTGTCTGTGTATATATCTGTCTCTCTGCCTGTCTGTCAATCTAAATGTCTGTCTATCTATCAGTTCTATCTCTCTATCTGTCTGTCTGCCTGTCTGCCTGTCATTCTAAATGTCTATCTATCTGTCAATTCTGGCAATCTATCTATCTACCTGTGTCTTTTTTTTCAAGAAAGAAGGACTCAGAGGCTAGCAGCCAGTAAGAATACTCTTCCCCCCCCCCAAAAAAAAAATAATAATAATGAATTAATAACAAAATAACAAAGAGCCATGCAAGAGGGATGCAAGCAGATAGTTCAAAGGAGAGTGACTATTGACGTAGCAATAGAAAAGAGATAAAAATGAAATAGTGTGGCGAAGACACAGAGGTTGAGGGGAGCCAGCAAGAGGAGGAGAGATAATCAGACGAGAAGCCTTTCATTCCGCCTTCTTAAGAAGAGCTGAATGTGGTGACACTCCCCACACATGATGACGGAATTCAACACAGAGGTGTATAAATCCCTTGAATACAGTCAACAACTCTGTGAGAGCAAAGAATGCCCACACTTAAACTCTTGAAACTAGATTTTACAGGAGAGATAATATGATTTCTCCCAGATAAATCCCGAGAAAAAGAAACCTCATGTATGTTCAGAGAAGATGCAGGGTTGAATTGCGTACTATAAAAAAAATTAAAGGATACTCTTGTGGAAAATTTAGATGAGTCGAAAAATGTAAGAACAGAGTTTTTTTAATGCATTTATACCAGTAAGATTACTTTCACCCCAGTCAGAGATACGAACCAAGTCAGACATTAGGTGTGTCATATCCTCATCCCGTGTTTAGTGAACTATTTGATGATATGGATGCTGCAAGAAATGAATGGAAAAGAGATGCGTAGAGTTATCAGTTGATGAGTGGATACACTTGGATGTACAGGTTAAACGTCAGTGATGAATAGAAGGAAGAGAGCTAGTGATAGGGCAAAGCCCTGACGAACACAAGTATTGATAGCTCTAGCAGAAGAATGGTGGCTACCTACAACAGTAGCTACTGAATGACCACAAATGAAGTTAAAAATAAAGACAGATATAAGGATAGAAACCGTAAGAGGGAAGTTTGGTGTAGATTTATGCCAGACTCCATCGAAAGCCTCTCTGATGTCATGGTCAGTGAGAAAGCTTTCTGGATGCAGTGAAAGAGGATGACCAGGGGTCTGAAAGGAAGGTGAGAAGCTTGCTAGTGGAGTGTCTCTGGCAGAACCCAAGCTGGCAACTAGAATTAGGGTTGTGATAGGAAAGGTGCTTTTTTTCTTTAATAATACATCGAAAAAATTAGAAATACAGGATGTTAAACCGGCTGGGTGATAGCTACAGGTCTGGAATGGTCCCACTTCTTTGGAACAGGTTGAATGAGAAAAAACCTCGAGCAAGAAAGAATGGTTCAAGTCGACAGACAATGGTACAAGTGTTAACCTAGGCAGGATGTTAACAGAGAGGCCCAGTTCTTGAGGACAACAAGAGGGCCCCCGGCAGGCCCATGTACTGTACCTTGTTAGTACTGATACCAGAGCAGTGACCGTCTACAACAGCAGCTAGAAGACGACTAGAAAGGAAGCTAGAGAAAAGGCAGAGATTGAAGGATAGAAACCAAAAGAGGCCCATATACTGTACCTTGTTAGTACTGCGGCTATAATGGTTTTCCGTCTGCAACAGCAGCTATAGTACGACACAAGATGCAACAAACAAATAAGCCACTGTAGTGGTCTGCCAAGCTATGTTTCGAGCTCACGGATCACTCCATTTCTCATTCCAGTACTGACATTTGTCCCATCGCAGATGATAGCTTGGAACGAATCTGTTGAATCTGTTTCTGAAATGACAGACTTGACTTCCTTGGCAATATCTGCTGCTCTTCCACTTTCGAAACCGATGCAAACGATATCCTTCAAGTCATTTTTATGCCGTTACAATGTGACATCTCACCAGTATTTTCTCTGGCGGCGGAGTTTAGTGGGATCAACGTTATTTTCTTCACAAAGAATATTCATATCTTTCAGTGCTGCATTCACAGTGGAGCAGATGTCTCTATTGCTTACCTGACATTGATCAGCTACATGACTCACCTTAGGATAGATTACTCTGTTCTGACACTGTTGTGACTGTTTGCTTCCATCTACTTCCGCAGTATCATCATCAACATATTGATTATATTGTTCATCACAGGTATCACTTTTGTCAATACATGCTGTCATTATATATTTCAATATTTTGCTTAGTATCTCTAGTGTACTCTTCATAGAGCTTCCTTTTCATCACTCTATTTGCTGCACTTATTTTGTGCTGTCTTCTTCCTGTCTATTCCACCAAAATACACTTTTCTGCAACTGTTTTGGTCAGCCCAGAAAGGCCAGTCCTTAGGCGATATCTTATTTGCTCTAGTGCATTGACACTCAGACCTCTCACGTGCATTGAAGTTTTTGAAACATATGCAATGACTAATGTCAGATAAGTTGTCAAAGCTGGCGAGTTTCTCTGTGTAGATGCTGGAAGTACTTTTGCTCACTGGATATCTCCTAATCTCCTGTGCCTTTGCTATCAGGCATTTCACACGAATAACAACACTGGTGTAATCAATAGTTGAGATGAAAGCTCTCTTGTAAATTCCTGCTACTTCAAGTGCAACAGTTTCCGCATAGACTTGGGTGCTCAATGACGGATTTGTGGATATATGTTCCAAATATGCCCTAATGACATCACAGCTAGTAGGCAACTAATTTACCGGAAGACTGCATGATGAACCGATATCAGTATTTCGTACTTTCCCGTGTGCTGCAACTGGCCATGATTCCAGTAAAATACGCAAACTCATACAAAATTCAAAACTGTAAATCAGTACCAGTTCGTGTAGTTGATAACAGAATTGCACAACAATAGGTTATCATTATAGAGGTCCCAATCACTGGTAATCACTGAATGCTTGGAGCGTCACTGCCGTAAAAACTAAATTGAACGTTGCTGGAGTACCACTGACTCATTTGTAAAAATATAATTAGTTCATGTGACAACATACTATAGGTCATCAATATAGCCATATTTTGTCGAATTTTAATTTTTGACCCACCCTAAATATATATATATATATATATATATATATAAAGTGCTCATGGGCCCTTCAGGCCCCTCGCACTTACTCCTGCAGAGGGCTTTCGCGTTTATGTGCTGTTCTAGTGTAACGTTGTCACTTGGATTTTTTGCAGCTAACCAAGTGATCGTGTTATTTGCAGCATCGGGAATGGAACCCAAGTTGTCCAAACGCAAGTCCAAGGTACACACACAGACACATGGCTACTGCTACAGTTTATTTTAGTTCTACCTCTGGGCAAAAAATTCTATGGAGATCCTATGCTGGACACCAGGAGCAGCGTTTTTTGGTCAAAATGTGATCTCTCATTAAATATAGCAAAAGTTTTTCAATTGTGATGGGGCTAAGTTTTTTTACGTCAGTGATTTTTTTGCGATTTTTGTGCCAATTTTGGTGTAATTTGAATGTGTAGTTTCAGTTGCCCAAAATACACACACACACACACACACACACACACACACGGCTACTGCTATAGTATATTACAAGTGCTCGTGGGCCCTTCGGGCCCCTCCCACTTGCTCCTGCGGAGGGGTCTCGTGTTTATGTGCTGTTCTAGTGTAACGTTGCCACTTGGATTTTTTGCAGCTAATCAACTGATCGTGTTATTTGCAGCTTCGGGAATGGAACCCAAGTTGTCCAAACGCAAGTCCGAAATACTTTAGTTGTACCTGTGGGCAAATAATTCTACGGAGATCCTATGCCGGGTGCCAGGAGCGGCGTTTTTTTGGTCAAAATGTGATCGCTCATTAAATACAGTAAAAGTTTTTAAATTGTGATGGGACCAAGTATTTTCACATCAGCGAATCTTTTGCG
Organism: Coenobita brevimanus; assembly: GCF_032717465.1. Lineage (NCBI taxonomy): Eukaryota > Metazoa > Arthropoda > Malacostraca > Decapoda > Coenobitidae > Coenobita > Coenobita brevimanus. The sequence continues at coordinate 25,026,555 of NC_136960.1, forward strand.
ATTTCTGTGCCAATTCGGTGCGATTTGAATGTGTAGTTTCGGCTGCCCAAAACACACACACACACACACACACACACACGCACACACACACACGCACACACACACACGCACACACACACGCACACACACACGGCTACTGCTATAGTATATTAGAAGCTAGGATGCTAGAGATGAAGGCACAGATTGAAGGAAGGAAATCAAAAGTGAGCAGTTTGGAAATTATAAATATAAACAAGACTCAATCGAAACCTTTGAGATTTGCAGTGAAATAGCAAAGCTTTCACCAAGAACTGAAATGAGGATGCCCAGAAATCTTAAAAGAAAGTAGGAAGATTACCAATGGGGCAATCGTAGCAGAACCAAGGCCAGGTATAGGAAAGTAGGTTGTGATGGAAATGGTGCATATTTTTTTGTTTGTTAAGAGTATCTTCAAAAACTTTAAAAAATACAGAATGTTAAAGCAATTGGACAGTAGTTAGATTGTAAGGAATGGTCCCCCTTTTTCGGTACAAGTTGAATGAGAGGAAACTTAAAAAAAAAAAAAAATGGTACAAGTTGACAAAGGTGAAAGAGTTTACCTAGATAATATGTAATCACCAGTATATAGTTCTTGAGGGCAATAGGAAGGACCCCATTAGGCCCATATGCGTTGTTAGTACTGAGGCCCACGAGTGCAGAAAGTACATCAAGTGAAGAAATTTCTATGTCAGTTATGAGGAAGTCAGAGGGGGTAGGGAAGAAATTGACGTACAGCACCGAAATAGTCAAAGGAGAAAACAGGAAGAGAAAGACTGAACAAAGAGTTCTACATTTTCTGTAGAAGAAACAGCTATGCAACCATCAGACAGGAAAAGGGGAGGGAAGGAGGATGTAGTAAAGTTATTAGAATGGTCTTTGGCAAGGTGCCAGAAGGAACAGGAAGAATTTAAGTCAGAGAGTTCAGATCACTTAGTACGAATGAAATTGTTAGCAGAACGAAGAACAGACTTAACACAAATCTGTACAAAGACATAATAGAGATGAGATACAGGGTGGCTGGCACCAGTACTTTTTGTAGGCCTTCTCCTTATTTTGGAGAGCATTAATACAAGCATGTACAAACCAATTTTTTTTTTTTTTTTGCTTTGATCACATGATAAGAGAAAGGAATGTTTGGTTCTATCCGATAATAAATAACTCCGTAATGTGTGAAGCACAAGCAGATTTTTTCAACCAGTAAAGCAATCATTCCTGGGAAAATCAAAAATTAAGGCCTGAAGACCTCCCAAATGGCAGCTTCAAAATGCCACAGCTGTCCATTCGTGGCTGGGTCCACACGCATTACTTGGATGATAAAATTAGTTAAGATGATAAGATAGTGCCTAGAGGATCCCAGCAGAGAGGAAAGATTAACAGAGTAAACAGTAGGCCTATAGATAAAAAATGAGATCAAGTACTTTATGACAGAACTCTCTCCTGGGTGGTCAGGGATATGGGTAATGTGCTGTACAAGCTGTCCAAGGTCATTAACCCCTTACCCGGGGGGATGGCTGGACCGCGCCCTGACACTCCTGTGGGGATAGCAGGAAATCTAGACAAAACACGATAAAGTAACTACTTCCAACTCAGTGGAAGTATCACTTAGCCTTTTCATTTTTTTTTTTATACATTTTTTAGTATGAGAATAGGTCATAAGGGATATTTTAATGGGTAATGAACAGGGAAAATTAGCGACCAAAAGCACGTGGGGTTTTGCCAGGTGATAAATTAGCTACTTCATGGCCAATGGCAGTATCAATTAACCTTTTCCCTTTTTTTTATATATTTTTTTGTATGAGAATAGGGCATAGGGCACATTTCAATGGAAAAAAAATGGCCGGGAGTTGCGTTTTCTTCCAAGCTGTAGCTAGGTCGGGCAGGGGGTAAGGGAGGGGTTGTGGGGAGGTGAGGCAAACACAGAAAAATGGCTAAATTGGTAACACTGAATGCAAGTACTAGCAGTATTAGCAGCACTGCCTATAGCTACACACTGGCAGTACTGATGGATGATACAAGACCGCACTTGAAAGCCCGGGCGATTTTAAATATCCCTGGATCACAGAAGTGATGCCCTGCGATATGGTGCTTATGTAACGAACGTCACGGTAATGACAGCCCATGGGTATGAGGTTAAGGATAGAAAAGATGTAAAATTGGTCATCAATTGGATCGGTGAAGTGAGAGGAGAGCCAAAGGTGGTGGTTGTATCGTGATTATCAGAAATCACGATATTTTTGTTCTACTATTCTATGGTGATTATTTAGATGCAATTTGTCTATCACAATTGTGGATGTATATGTGTAGGATTATTTATGTGTAAATACTGTATATACTGTATATTGTATGTATTAAGATTTCACTGATTGTTTATTGGAATAACGAGGAGTATGTTGATACCCTTGGGTGATTTGGTACTGTTAGTGATATAAGCTTAAGTTACATTTATGTATAATCATAGTGTACTGTTAATATTAGTTAATATCGGAATGTCTTGAAAATGTTGTATTTGCGAGGTTCAATGTTTTAACTGATACTTGTTTATGAATGGTTAAATTTAAGCTGTACGGTTAACGTGTGAAACAAGCCGAATGGCGGCAGTTTGTGATAAACTATTAGTAGCCTGTCACGTGGCCATATTTCAAGCCTGGCTCACAGCCGGACCGGGAGTCCTGGGGTCAGTTGGTACGAGGTTAAGGAGCTGAGCAGAGGGGCCCCGAGTTTAGGTCTGGCAGCTGTCCTGTGTGAAATTGTCTATACTGTATGTGGACTGATGTTATTCGGGTGGATGTTTGGAAGACAGTGCGGCCATGTTGTAAGTTTACTGCATTTTTTAAAGTTTCAAATTATGCTTAAGTTCATGAATAATTGTCCATTTTATTTTGCATATTTAGTATGGTCGGTCACATTGTATAGTGTGATATTATTATTTGATATCATACTAAGGTTCTTTGTAATTATATTTATGACGTGTGTTTGCGATTATTGCTGGGAAGTGAATCTGAGTTCATTCTTTTGTTGTTTATTATTTATGAAGCTGTATTTACCAGGTTGAATCATTAAACGGATCCGACACCGCAGAACTGCAGTGTTCATTCAAACCTGAATAACAATACAATTCAACAACTCGCAACCATGGATGAGCTCAAGAAAAACCGGACAGCAGCCAAGAGAAGGTTCACTAGGAAGGTCAACATCTTCAAGGAAGCCCACGGAAAGAAGTTATCATGTGAAGTGCTTCAACTAATGTATGAGGAGGTTAGTACGTGCTTCAAAGTGGTGGATGAAAGGAATGAGGAAATGATCGCTCTTTTAAAGGAATCTGAACCTTATGATGAGTATGAACAATACATAACTGAACTTGAAAATATAAAACATGAAGTTTATAATATTTTGATAACTGAGACTGGGAAGGTGAAACAGAAACCATCACTTGCCATAAAGAAACTGGAGCCTCCTAAATTTCGTGGTTCTGTCAGAGCATTTCCTACTTTTGTTAAGGATTATGAAAGGTTAGTTGTGTCTCAGCAAGGAATGGACCCGTACGTGCTGAGGAATTCCTTGGAAGGTGAACCTAGGAAATTAGTGGAAGATTTAGACGATTATAACCGAATGTGGGCTCGTCTGAAAGAGACTTATGGTGATCCAGCTAAAATGATAGATTCTATTTTTAGGAGATATCAGAGCAACTAAACCAGTGGTTGAAGGTGACAATAAAAGGCTTATTAACATGATTAATACTGTAGAGAAAGTGTGGTTGGATATTGATAATTTGGGTCAGTTACAGGAACTTGAAAACACTACTGTAATTACTCAAGTGGAGAGATTGTTGCCACCTACTTTGAAAAGAGAATGGGCAATAAAGGTACAGTCTATCGGTACTGACAGGTTTAAAAGCTTAGTAACATTCTTGACTGAACAGCGCAAAGTTATAGAGTATTTGCAAGATGAGTCAAGGATTGCAAGTGCTAGGGCGACAGTTCATGTGTGTGAAGAAGAGACTTCCAAGGACTCTGAACTTGCAGAGGCGATTAAGCAGTTAGCTACAGGTCAGGAAAAATTTCAAAATCAAATGTTCAAATGTTTATCTAACTTATCCTTTGCTAGTAATAAGTTTCAGGGAATGCCAAGCAGAAATGGGACAAATTTTGGACCAAAGGGAAATACCAAGAGATGTTGTGTGCATGAGTCTGATACTCATGATCTAAAAGATTGTGCAACCTTTAAACAGTGGCCTAAGGAGACAAAATTTGAATTTCTGAAATCTAAGGGTATATGTTATATGTGCTTGAAGGAAGGACATTTAGCAAGGAATTGCAGTCAAGGATATTCATGTAGAGTTCTGGTAGATGGGGAACGCTGTGGAAAATATCATCATTCTGCCCTTCATCCCATATTCATTAGCCATGGAAGTACTACTGTGGAAGCATCAAGTAGCCATGTGACAAGAGATGGAGTAATGCTCATGACGGGTTATGTGAACAGTGCTAATCAGGTAATACCCACCCTTTATGATCCAGGAAGTAATTTAAGTTTAATCACCAATAGGATGGCACGGAAACTGGGTCTTGTTGGGACTCCTGTGAGTTTAACTTTAACCAAGGTTGGTGCGCAAACAGAACAGGTAGAAAGTTACGTGTATAAAGTCTTGTTGAAAGATAAATTTGGGAGGGAAAAAATAATTGATGCCTGTGGTATAACTGAAATCACTGGTGTGTCAAGTGAGATAGACGTGACTCCATTTGCACATATGTTTGGGTTACAGGAATGGCAGTTAAAGAGACCCAGCGGACGTATTGAGTTATTGATTGGATCAGATTACTGTGCTCTTTTACCTCAAGTTGTAAAAACAGTGCACAGTGTTCAACTGTTGGCTAATGACTTTGGATTTTGCCTTAGAGGAAGTATAGATGGAGAAAGAAAGCAAAGCGTTAGCCTTAATGTTCAGGTGAATCATGTTGCATGTTCTAAGCCTGAAGAGTGGCTTCTTACATCTCGGCTAAACCCTTGTCAAGTAATTGAAGAATACTTTTTGACTGAAAGCTTAGGAACTTTGTGTACCCCAAGATGTGGGGGATGCAAGTGTGGAGGTTGTTCCATTAAAGGAAATTTAACTATAAAGGAAGAAAGGGAACTTAGACTTATTGAAGATGGATTGCACTATGATAGGGGAAATAAATGTTGGATTTCAGAATACCCTTGGATCTGTGACCCTTCTAAGTTACCTAATAACTTCCCCATGGCTTTGGCTCGATTAAGAGCTACAGAGAAAAGATTAAAAAAGATTGGAATGAAGTACTGTTTAAAGTATCAGGAACAAATTAATGACATGGTATCTAGAGGAGTTGCGCAGAAGTTGACCCAACAAGAATTGGAGAGTTATGAGGGCCCCACTTTTTACTTGCCACACCATGAAATCCATAAGCCAGAATCTCAGTCAACACCTCTAAGGATTGTGTTTAATTCAGCTGCATCATTCCAAGGAATGGCTCTAAATGATTTTCTTGCTAAAGGGCCTGATGTTCTAAATAATTTGTTGGGGATTCTTTTGCGTTTCAGACAAAATAGGATTGGCATAGTTGGCGATATCAAGAAAATGTACAACAGTGTTAAAATATCAGAGTTTGATATGCATACTCATAGATTTCTATGGAGAGATTTAGATGCAGAGAAAGTTCCTGATCATTATATACTGAAGACTGTGACATTTGGAGATAAACCAGGGGGGGCAATAGCTATGGTGGCATTGAGGAAGACTGCTCAAATGAATGAGGAATATCCTTTGGCTATAAAGACTATTATTGAAGATTCTTATGTGGATGATGTGTTAGGAAGCTTTGATAGTTCCGAAATAGCTGTTGAAAGGATGGGACAAGTGGAAGAAGTGTTGGAAGCAGGAGGATTTGTAATGAAACAGTGGATCATGTCTGGAGATGATGGATGCATCAGTGAGAAAGTTTTGGATACAAATCATGAAAAGGTTTTAGGTCTAGATTGGAAACCTAAGGAGGATATCTTTTTGTTCAAAGCCAAACTCAATTTTTCAAGGAAAACTCGTCAAGGAAGGTCTGAATCAGATGTTTTGTTAGGTGATCTAGAAAGGCGTTTGCCAAGCCAGTTGACGAAGCGCATGATTCTTAGTCAGATTGCAACCATGTATGATCCTCTTGGATTTATTACTCCATTTACCCTTAAAGCTAAGCTATTGATGAGAGATGTAGTTACAGACAGTGAGGGGGATCGACCAAGAGGGTGGGATGAACCAATTAATGAAATTTTGTATGAATAGGCAAAATCGCTGTTTGAGATGATGTTCATGTTAGAAGAGTTGGAATTTCCCAGATGTATAAAACCGATACCCACCGTAGGCCACCCAGAATTGGTTGTTTTCTCTGATGGTAGTAAGAAAGCATATGGGGCCGCTGCATATGTCAGATGGGAATTGTCTGATGGTTCAGTTAGATCATATCTATTGTGCTCCAAAAACAGAATTGCACCAACAAGACAGATCAGTATACCGAGATTAGAATTATGTGGTGCTGTTGTAGCTAGTCGTTTGAGATCTACAATTGAAAGGGAAATGCAGTTTAAGTTCCAAAGAGTTATTCATAACACAGACTCCTCTATAGTACGAGCTCAGATTCAAAAGGAATCCTTTAGATTTAATCCTTTTGTTGCAAATAGGGTGGCTGAAATCCAATCTAGGACAAAACCAACAGAATGGTATTGGGTGCCATCTGAAAATAATGCAGCAGACCTGACAACAAGGGAGTGTACCCCATCAGAATTAGGACCAGATTCTGTGTTGCAAAGAGGCCCAGAATTTCTCTACTTAGATCATGATCAATGGCCGGTGAAGCAGAGTTTTGAGGGAGATGTACCTGATACTGTGTTTGTGAAAGCAACTACCCATGCATGTGAGGCTAAGGAGGTAAAGACAGTGATAGATATTGGTAGGTTTAGCAGCTACAAGAAACTGCTTTCAGTCACAGCTCGGGTAATGCAAGTTGTCAAGGCAGAGTCATTGAAAGGATTGTGTGAAGAGCCTACCGCAGAATGCCTACAAGCAGCAGAGAATTACTGGATCAGACAAGTTCAAGTCACAATCCATCCAGATTGGAGGACTAGGTTCAAACGACTGGGGCCCACGCTAAATGATCAGAAAGTAGTAGTGGTAGGAACCAGAATATCGAAGTGGATGAAAGCTAATTGGAACCGTGATGAATTCATTCTTTTAACATCAGACCACCCATTCACAAAACTATACATTAGTCAGATACATCTGGAAAATCATGATGGTGTAGAGGCTTGTCTTGCTAAATTGCAGTTAAAATTTTGGGTGCCTGGTGCTAGAAGAGTTATTAAATCTGTGAAACGGCACTGTACCACCTGTCGTATGATTGACAAGAAAGTGACCTCTCAATGCATGGGCGAATTACCAAAAGAGAGACTTGAACCTTCACCACCATTTTTCAATGTATCACTTGATCTTTTTGGACCTTATTCTGTTTGTGATACTGTAAAACGAAGGGTGAAAAGGAAGGTATATGGAGTCATATTTAATTGTATGGCTACCAGAGCTGTGTATATAGATGTTGCAGAAGGCTATGATAATGGCAGCTTTCTTAAGGTATTTAAAAGATTCACATCTATTAGAGGTTTTCCAAGAAAGGTGTTCTCAGATAATGGTGCTCAGTTGGTGTCAGCAAACAAGGAGTTGAGAGACATGGTTTCTAAGTGGAATCTTAAGGAATTAACTGAATTTGGAAGATTTGAGGGTCTTTCTTGGGAGTTTAATAAGTCAGCAGATGCACCGTGGCAGAACGGATGCAGTGAGGCCTTGATTAGGTTGGTTAAGAGATCCCTGTGTAGAATAGTTGGGGACTGTGTCTTGTCATATGGCGAGTTACAAACAGTAATGTTTGAGGTAGCTAACCTTCTCAATGAAAGACCGATTGGATGTAACAAAGTATCTGATCTCGAAGATGTTTCTGTTGTTCGTCCTAATGATCTTCTTTTGGGTCGTTCTACAGTCACAGTGCCAAGTGGGATGTGGGATGAAAGTAGCAATTTTAGTAAGAGGCATGCATTCATGAACAAAATTATTGATTCATTCTGGAAGAAATGGATGCGAAACTACTTCCCTAGTCTGCTTATTAGGCAGAAATGGCATGTAGATGTACGGATTGTCCAGACTGGAGATAGTCTCGGTAAAGGATTCTAATGTATTGAAAGGGGAATGGAAAATGGCACAGGTCGTAAGTGCTCTCAGAAGTAAAGATGGAAAGGTCAGGGATGTGTCGCTCCGGTATAAAATTAATAAGCCAGGAGGCAAATATTCAGGCCAAACGGGATGTAAATGTAACCAGATCAGTTCATAGCTTAGTTGTACTTCTTCCGGTGGAGGAGCAGTAATCAAGATAGCTTAAATGTCAGGCGGGGAGTGTATCGTGATTATCAGAAATCACGATATTTTTGTACTACTATTCTATGGTGATTATTTAGATGCAATTTGTCTATCACAATTGTGGATGTATATGTGTAGGATTATTTATGTGTAAATACTGTATATACTGTATATTGTATGTATTAAGATTTCACTGATTGTTTATTGGAATAACGAGGAGTATGTTGATACCCTTGGGTGATTTGGTACTGTTAGTGATATAAGCTTAAGTTACATTTATGTATAATCATAGTGTACTGTTAATATTAGTTAATATCGGAATGTCTTGAAAATGTTGTATTTGCGAGGTTCAATGTTTTAACTGATACTTGTTTATGAATGGTTAAATTTAAGCTGTACGGTTAACGTGTGAAACAAGCCGAATGGCGGCAGTTTGTGATAAACTATTAGTAGCCAGTCACGTGGCCATATTTCAAGCCTGGCTCACAGCCGGACCGGGAGTCCTGGGGTCAGTTGGTACGAGGTTAAGGAGCTGAGCAGAGGGGCCCCGAGTTTAGGTCTGGCAGCTGTCCTGTGTGAAATTGTCTATACTGTATGTGGACTGATGTTATTCGGGTGGATGTTTGGAAGACAGTGCGGCCATGTTGTAAGTTTACTGCATTTTTTAAAGTTTCAAATTATGCTTAAGTTCATGAATAATTGTCCATTTTATTTTGCATATTTAGTATGGTCGGTCACATTGTATAGTGTGATATTATTATTTGATATCATACTAAGGTTCTTTGTAATTATATTTATGACGTGTGTTTGCGATTATTGCTGGGAAGTGAATCTGAGTTCATTCTTTTGTTGTTTATTTATGAAGCTGTATTTACCAGGTTGAATCATTAAACGGATCCGACACCGCAGAACTGCAGTGTTCATTCAAACCTGAATAACAATACAGTGGTGCACATGGAAAGTACCTACAATTGATATTTCAGAGGTAGAAGCTGTTCTGTTTTAGAAGTAAGAGCTGTTCTGTTTTAGAAGTAAGAGCTGTTCTGTTTTAAATGTAAGATAGTAAAAGAATTTTAAATAGTCTGTACAATATAAGGATAAGTTCACATTACATATATACTTAGTCAGAATATGACAGGATACCCTGTCACGAATCAAAGTCACGACATTTTCCTTTTGTGAGAAACCACTAACTATTAGTGGAAAACTCACTGTGTATCATTCAGTTAACTGATTCTCTCTCCATTTCGATGGTATACTTTTTTCAAAACATTCATCACTGTTTCAAAAGTGACCGTTCCAATGCACGTCATTAAGTGCTCTACTGAGCATTATTATTGTTTCTATATTGTTCGCCCCTGCTTGCCTCAACCGTTGGCCACGCCTTCTTCCGGCTGGCCTGGGCATCCTACCCCATACACCGTATTTGAATCAGTCCTTTATATGTCGCGACGGAGTGTGGTTCTGTGCTCCAGTAGTGAGAGTGAGAGAGGTCTTCTAGTACTCAGACTCCACTAGACTACAGTTCTCCAGACTCCCACCCTTCCTTGGTGATATGCTACATTGACCAGTATTTTCTTTTTGTTTTCCTAGACTTAAGAGTTTAGTTAAGTGTGCTGTTCCCTCACATGCTGGCCGGCTGTGCCGCATGTTGTTTTCCTTGGTTTAAGAATTTAGCTTTTGAGTGAGAGAGTGCGATCTCTTTATTTGAATTCACTTTGAAATGTAACGTTAAATTAATTCATTTGTAATCAATATTTTTAACAGTTCTTTTTCTTTGAGCTTAATGTAATGTAAACTCGTGTTTCATTTCTCCATAATTAAGCTTATTCTAGTTATAGCTCCTAGCTTGCATAAACGCATTGCTATTCATAACTGGTACTTGGGCCAGTCTTGTATTAAATTTAAAATCCATTGTGCCTTCTAGGAGTTAACGCATCAGCAAGAACCTGATCTCATTAATACTATTAGTTATTTATTGTCAGGGGTGAAGCCACTTTCTCCAGAGGCTTACAGTACCAATAAACAGCAATTGCGAGGAATTAGTCTCTGCTGTGTACTGTTGAGAAAGTTTATAAATTCTCGTTCTTAGAGAATCGAGCGAAGCAAGTCAGCATAAAGTAATCATTGCTTGATTTTAGCAAGACATTTCCTTGTCCCTGCTCTTCAGTATTATTGAGAATTATCCTTTAATATTGCATTTATTTTAAAAACCCCGTGACAATTGGCGACCTCATTCGAGGATATTAACTCCTAGCTCTAAAGCTATTCACGAGATAATACTCACTCGTTCATACTTAGGTATTTATCATTAAAGTCTTTAGGCACTACCTTACTGGTGATTATTGATTCATTTTTATTAATTTACATAATAGTTTGACAGTCAGTTGTTTGTTTAATTTTCTTTCTTTACCAGTTTGATTAGATAAAACTGGTCACCACTAACCTGTGCCTATATTCTTTATTTTTGATTATTGGCATTTTGCAAAAAAAAAAAAAAAAAAACGCAGTCAGTACTGAGTCGCTAGTTTATTAGATTGAGTTAGCATCATGTCGACCAGCGTCTATGTACAGGAAGCCAAAGATATGGGTCTTACGGACCCAACTGAAATTAAGGAGTTCGTCCTCCCTCGGTTTAATTACGAACAGCAGCACAAGTGTGATGCTCGTGAAGAGCGTTGAATTCAGGGTGAGGAACGCGAAAAGGAGCGCGAATACGAGCGAGAACAGCGCGAACACGAGCAGAAACAGCGCAAACACGAGCAGAAACAACGCGAACTCAAGTTAGAACAAGAGCGACAACAACGCGAACACGAGCAAAAACAACGCGAACTCGAGCTAGTACAAGAGCGAGAACAACGCGAATACGAGCGTGAATAGCGAGACAGAGAACGAGAACACGAACGTGCCGAGCGAGAAGCACACGAAAAACATGAACTTGAAGTGCTGAAGCTCAAGCGAGATTCCTTGGCTTCAGACACATCTGGTGCAGTTGGTCCAAGCTCCATGAGCGTTCTCCCTGCACATGTTATGGCGAACCCACGCATCAAGCTTCCTTCATGCAAGGAAGACGAGCGAATCGAGCCGTACATAGCTCATTTTGAGGACATGGCAGACATGTATCAACTGGATGAGGCAGCTAAGTGGCTCCAATTTCTTAGTTTATTTGAGGGCCCTGCCCTCGATATTCTCCACAGAATTCGTGGAGACAATCTCAGGTATGAGATGATGAAAGCTGCACTCATTAAGGCATATGGTCTCACAGTAGACGACGCCAAAGTTCAGTTCATGCGAGCTCGTCTCCAAGACAAGGAGACAGCTGTTCAGTTCCTCGACCATCTCACTGCTTACTTAAATGAGTGGATGGAGAAAAATGAAACTCCTTCCACGCGTGAGGGGATACTTGACCTTATGCTGCGTACACAGCTAGAGAGGTCGTGGCCTGCTGAGCTCATAGCATAGCTTAAGATCTGCCAGGTGAAAGATGCCAGCCAAATGGTGGAAAAGGCTGACACATATTTCACTGCTTACGGATACCAAACTCGTAAGCAAAACACCTGGAACAGCAGAAAAGATACTGCCAAGTCTGGGAAGCCGTCTCAGACTGAATCCCAGCACCAAGGCCGTTCTCAGAGTAATGGCCAAGGTCCAAAACCACAGAGGAAGGACCAAGGGCAAAACACTCAGAAACCTGAGTGGAAGCGGTACAACAAGTACCCTAACCAGCAGCAGTGTCAGCCACGCAACCGACCGACGGGACTGTCCTTTTCACCACCAGCTCAAGTGAATAGGAGGCAGGAAGCAAACACAGCCTTCATTCCTCAGCAGCAGCACGGTGGTCACGTCCCTACCAGTACGGGTACTCCCCCCACAGTTCACTAGTCACACAGTGACAGTGAACCCCCCTCCACAGATGGCCAATGTTCCATCTCCACAGGCAGTGAGTACGACCCCTCAAGTATCTAATTCTCAAGGCACCATGTTTGCTGCATCAATTATTCAGCAGCCTCATGAGTGGCTAGCTGCTTCCTCCACAGGCCCTCCCACAGGTGACAGTGCCTTCCTTATTCAGCCAGGGTTTGTGGGAGCCATCCCTGTGAAGGTCCTGAGAGATAATGGATCCTCAGGTTGCTCTGTCAAGCAGAGTTTAGTTCGGCCTGAGCAGTACACAGGTCGACAGATCCATGCAAACCTTATTGATGGATCAGTGAGATTGTTCCCTGAGGCATGTATCCAGGTGGCATCTCCATTTTATACTGGTACGACACTCGCAGTTGTCATGCCAGAACCTTTATTTGACCTTATTATAGGCAATATTCCCGGTGTCAAGGATGGTTGCACCGAAGATGACGCTACTCAGACTTCGGCTACAGTAACACGAGCCATGGTTGAGGCTCCAGACTGTGTCACCCCAGTGACCATTGAATCGCTGCAAGATCTGATGTGTAGCCAAATTGTTGTTCAAGAACAACATTCTGACCCGACACTTGCTGCTGTGTGAAAGAAACAAAAGGGTCGAGTGATTAAGTATTCACGGGGATGTCGAGCCAAGTTCCTTCGCAAACAAGGACTGCTCTACCGTGAGTCACGAACACCCGAGGGCGAGGTTCGACTGCAGTTTGTCGTTCCCGCCAAGTACTGCCTAGCAGTATTACAATGGGGTCATTGCTCAGCCTCAGGAGGTCACATGGGCAAAAGGAAGACCCAAGGCCGTATCCGAGCTGACTTTTTCTGGCCAGGGATGGGATGAGACATAGATAGTTTTGTGCATTCCTGCAATGTGTGTCCACGTAACACCATTCAGGGACATGTCCTTCCTGTGCTGTTTGAAACCACACCCGTAATCTCTGAGTCGGTTGAGAGACGGGGTAGTGGTGAAGTGGGTGCAGACCTGACGTCTCGCCCATTGGCCCCACAGGACACAGTATGTCCAGGGCCTGTACATACATGTATACCGTAGTTTAAAGGGAGCGTAGTAATGGAATCTGCAGGGAGTCTCATAGCACCCCTTTGCATGCACCTTTGTCATATTATAGTAACCTTGTGCAAAGAAAACTGTGTAAATTTTAAGGACCCTATGGTGTGTGTGATGGGAATTTTAATTTAATGATAAAAACATCGTGTAAACAAAAAGGAGCACATAATATTTCTATCGTTTTAAAAGACTTCACCACTTCTCCAGAGATGGTTAATTTACAAGACGAAAATGAACATGAGATACTGTATCCACTTCCATTATATTTTTTTCAGTATTTCTACCAAGCTGTTTATTAGATATGGTGCATGATACTTTTATAAATAGTTTGATTAGTTCGAGAAATGATTCCTACAGAAAAGAATGGCCGCGTACAACCTAAACAAACGTATCATGCACAGCCAATTACTTTGAAATACGAAGTCTCGTGTTTGAGTTTATTAAAATTTTACAAGTCCATATTATTTTGTTTTGGCTTGGCAGTATATTTATCTTGTGTATTTTGTGTAATTTGAACAACTTCGACCTTTATTTTCGGTGTTTTTGATCAGTTTTCACTTTCGGGGTTGTGGGTGGGAAAAATGGCTAAAACAAGCATTTGGAGCAGAAATACAATCAAAATCGGTGTGGCCAGCCAAGGTGTATTTGTACGGTTATAACAGACCGCATGAACCACTTTGAAGCTATATCTGTCACTGAAATTTCCCCATGGTACAGGTATGGTATACATACTCATACAGAGTATTCAAGAACAAATGCTAGTCTTTAATAATAACATAGGTAAGAATTGCTAACATTAAGAGCTTATATTGCATATGAACCTTAGAAACTCATTTTCTTTTCGGTATTTTAAATTTACAACTAATCAGTATTACCAACTGTTTGCTGTGCCTACCCACGTGAAGATGTGCACTCTCACTCTTTCAAGATTACCACTTACATTGAAGGTGTTAGCTTCTTTCTAGAGCCGGGTGTGAGAAGGGTAACCCTGGCCCTCAGCTTCAAGACTACGGGCGAAAGATATTTCGGACACCCTACTTCTCAACTACTCTGCCATACAAGAAAAATAACAAAACGTTAGTGAGACACTTCATGGTCCTAGAAGTTTTGTCTGACCTTAACCATATATGAATCCTTCTTTGGTGGCAGCTTGACTTTTTTTTTTTTTTTAAGTTAATACAAAAAAAAAAAAAAAAAAAAAAATTCGAGCAATATTCTCATAGGTGGAGATATGTAACTTTCTCTGAAAGTTAAGTCTCCTAGTTATTGTTATTAGTATTTTAGTTATTATTAATAGTAGTAGTAGTAGTACAGAGGAGGGCGCCCACCACCATTCACTTGATACGGGTGAATTTGCACCGAGTGACGAGGCACATCGTTTCTTGAAGTCCAGGAATCATTGCCACGTTGTGTGGTAGCCACTCAGCCAAATAAACCCATGATGATCTGGTGGATTAAGACGCCCCAGCCGGATGTGGTCTATAAAACTCTATAGAAATGGTTTGAATTTACTGCTCACTGCTACCCAGGGAGGAGCAACTATTAATTTTCCTCAGATGTCTAGACTAACTAGCCTCTTCCTGGGGCCCTATGCTCCTGTTAGTACAGTGCTTGGTGATTAAGAGTTAAATTTATAGATTAGTACAGAAATTGATTTGGAGAGTCTAATATGTATTTCCTTATCATAGCTATGGTTTTCATCATCGTTTCCTCGTTATAATAATGTTTTTACCATCATTTTGTCACTAGCATTAATATCAGCATAATTAGCATCACCATTCATCCTCATCTTCAACATCGTTGTCATTATTATCCTTACCTTTTATTCCATCAAATTAATTAGACGAATTCATACCATCATCATCATCATCATCATGACCATCGTCATCTTCATCATCATCATCTTCCCAGTTTTTCAAAAGAGGTGAACATAAACTCGAAAAGGGCAACTGAAAGCATCAATTTATACTTTAGCTACGAAGAGCGTGGGCACACAAATGTCGATGAGAATATAATGAAACGCAGGCGATTATAATTCTGAGCTTCATGAAGCATTTCTTAGTTAGCTCTATAATTTCTCTGCAGCTCGGCCCGTTAGCACATGGTTCACAACTTTTTTTTTTTTTAAGTAAATCGTGAATGTTTTCATTCTTTTAACTTTTTTTGTGTAAATGAGAAAAATATGCAGTTGATTTTGCAGAAAACACTGTACGGGAAAAAAAAAAAAAAAAAAAAAACGTACGGACAAACTGAAAGAACATCATAAGTCAATTGGGCATTAAAAAAAAGAAAAAGCCTGTATTATTGTCTTTCGGCACCTTTGATGCAAAATATGGGAGAAGCGGGAGTATAAATTAAAAACTACGCATAGGAGAGAGGAATGACATGTAAATTTATATAATAATAACAGCAATATCACTCGTTTTTTAATCAATTTTGTAAATAAGAAAAATGGAAGGACGTGCCGGTGTAATTTTCAAGTACAAACGTAGGATGTGCGAATTTGGTGAGGGAAAGGAAAAAGAAAGCAAAATATATGCCATGGATATGTTCTTCGACTGACTATTTTTTAATGTAGGAGAAAACCTGACAGTGTAAATTAAAAAGATAACTGAACACACGAAAAATAATCTGATGTCAGGTGTAAAAAAATGAATTGCTTCCACAAAAAAAAAAAAACAGAGTTTAGTGGATGAATTTCATAACTACAGAATTGCTAGGAGTCCTCCCAGCTTTAAAAAAATGTCTGAAACAGAATTAAATACCTAGGCGCGTCAGTCGTAGCGAAAAGCTTATTATAGATATGTATAGGATTCCTGGATTCTCTCAGCTAAATAAGGAATATGTACAGTTTCTTCCTGTGCATTCGAAGAAGACATGGAAATTGCATTTCCTGTGCTGCTATAGTTATGCCGATTTCATTAATATCCAGGTGCTGACTTTCCCCTGCTTCTGATTTTTTGGGGGGAGGGGAGGGGAGCTGACCTCTCCTAAGAATCGTTGGGTGGTCAACTACCCAAATCTGCATTACAGATGAAAATTCATTGTACAACATCAATGAAGGTATCAAAGTAATATTTTTCCTCTTTTCATTATTTCTAAGAATTATATAATTGGATAAACGGGCTGACCCCCAAAAAATCATAACTGGAAAATTGTATATAACAGATGAGTTTAAGAGTAACCAGGCGAACTCATCTGGGAAGTCTCATTCAAATCTTTCTCCTGTTTCTGATCATATTCATTCTTGGAAGGGGGTTGACCCGCCTCCATGAATCACTGGGTGGTTCATGCTCCCCAAATACTGTAATACGGATGAGAGTCCATTGCACAATGTGTACTAAGATATCTGGGCCGTATCTGTCCTCTATTTAACCGTATCTGAGAATTTTTAATTTGGTGACCGGGGCTGACCCCATTAAAATCATGCTTGAAAATGTGTATATACTGGAAGACCTTTCCCGTAACCACACGAACTCACGTGAAAGTTTTATTCAAATCCATCAAACAGCCTAGGAGGAGTTAGAGCACCCACAGATACACAGACATGGTTGTACCTCTCACAGAGGAATAGGGCGAAGTCCCGAAAATTATATTATCCTGCTTTGCAGGATTGACAATTACATTAATTAGAAAAAAAGCCATCTTGCAGTAATTTCCACAAAATAACACCTGGTTGGCGTTGAAAGAATTAAGGGATTGATCAAAGTGAATTTTTAAGTACTTGACTTTTTATATATATATATATATATATATATATATATATATATATATATATATATATATATATCAATGAGGTGATAAGATTAGCCTAACCAATGTTTTTTTCTTCTTCTTTTTTTTAAATTTGTCTGTTAGGTGTCCATTTAGATGAATGAAGTTGTCTTGCGTTATTAGATTAAGCAAAGGGGTTTTTAAGAAGTAGAAAGTGCCCCCAGCTAGCTCTTTCTGAACGATGTCATTCTTTTATCTTACAGCAACATTAGTTCATTTTGTCTAGGGGAGCTGTTTCCTAGTCACAACCCCTAAATCACAGGGTTGTTTTTGCTTGACTTGCGTGTCTCGCGGGCATTTTCGCGCTCCGACAGACTCTCTAAAAATATTTGCAAAAAATCAGTTATTAGTCCTAGAATACTGAAATTACATATGCATATGGCACATACCTTCAGCTTTCTCCTGGGATGTTTTTTGAGCCTTCGTCGAGTACGTAGGACTTTTGAAGACCTCTGAAGTTGGGTAACGAAGTCTCCACTGTACACTTCCCGACAACCCGTAATATGATTACCACAGCCTGATATTATCACTAGAAACACTATCCTATGATTCTCAAATAGTTTGGAATCCATACCCCCCCAAAAAAAAAAAAACACTGTGAAAGCAATGAAAATTACGAGAGCATATGTCCTTCCCACTTGTGCTTGTTCGCCGCTGGTGTTCTGTCATTTATTATAAAAAAAACAACACACGCTTTATATTTCTATTACTATATAACACTTACATATATCTACAATCTTTATCAATAAGTTTCCTTCAGTAATAGTAGTTTATTGTCATTGTAGGCATTCAATTTCTCTTTCAGTAAAATACATAGCATTCACTTTCTCGTCCTGTATACTAGCGTTGAGAGTGAATCTGTCACCTTCACTTCCACTTTCATAACTCATAGTATTCATACATGCTTGTGAAACTTTCACTGTCACTACTCCTAGTATATATACTCGTATTCTTATATTACTACTCATTTACATTTCTATTTACATTCTCCATTTTATTTACATTATTTACATTTCTATTTAATTACATTGCATTATGCACTGTCACTTGCAGTAACTTATAAAACTATTTTCCACTGTTCACTTATATTTACATTCATTGCTTTCACTTGCTGTTTACACATTATTTACACGTTATTTATATTTCCACTTGCACTGTTTTACTCACCAGAAAGATCATAGTCACTGTCTATCATTTTCATTGACAAATTAGCCAGTTGACGTTCCACAGCAGTCACTTAGCCCTTTACCCCTTTCCACACGAGGTTTAGTAGGGGGTAGAGGTCACAGGGCCCTTTGCATGGGGCTAAAAAGCAGCGGACTTGGACACAAGCGAATCCGACGTGGTTTCACCTTGAAAGATGACAGTAAACTGAATACAGTGTGGCGGTCTAGGGGGAGTGCAATGCTGCCAATGTCAGAGTGGTGACAGCTGCTAATATATACGCTATCAAATGATTGGCAGGAAATCTAAACAATACATAATAAATTAGGTAGCTCCAGGTGAATGTAAATATCACTTAGGCTTCTCCCTTCCTTTCTTATATATTTTTTTATTACGATAATAGATTATACGGCATATTTCAAGAGGAAATAAATAGCGAAAATTAGCGAACGAGTGCACGTGATATTTGTCAGGTGATAATTAGCCAATTCCAGTTTTATGGCACTATCACTTACTTTATTTCTTTTTTGTATATATTATTTGGTATAAGAATAGAGCATAGGGCTTATTTCAATGGATGAAATCAGTGGAAAATTCCAGGGAAGATTTACCTAGTGTAGCACGGCCGGGCAGGCAAGAGGAGAGGGTAATGAAAGGGAAATAGGGAGGGGAGTCAAGAACGGGGAGAAATGGTTATATTGTCAACAATGGATTGGAGTACAGATGAGATTAGGAGTGTTGACTAGTGTTGGACATTGGCAGTACTGATAGATGATACAAGCCACCACTTGAAAGCCCGGGCGAATTCAAAATAACACAGAATCACAAAAGTGACGCCCCGCGGTATGATCCCTTGCTCCCAAGCATCACGAAAGTGACGCCTCGCGGTTGAGAGGTTAAGGCCACTCGACTGTAACCAGTTCAGTTTAATACCACCTTTTAATATTTGGTACCGCCTAACTTGCAATAGGAGAGAAACTTTTCATATTCAAGAGGTTATCGTTTTCAACTCGAAAGGCTCCTAGGTCCCGCATTTCCTGAATAGTATCGCCTGCCGCCAATAAAAAATATATTAGAGCTGAGATCACTTGACAGAAGGGTTGCAGACTTAGATATTTCAATATGGTTTCTTTTTCACCGCCAATGGATCTT
The DNA here is from genome assembly GCF_032717465.1 of Coenobita brevimanus. NCBI lineage: Eukaryota > Metazoa > Arthropoda > Malacostraca > Decapoda > Coenobitidae > Coenobita > Coenobita brevimanus. The sequence goes on from NC_136960.1 coordinate 25,046,042, forward strand.
CATTCTTAAAAATAAAATGGAAGTGTATATCATGTCCTTGTCCCTTCCTCCTCCCCTAGCCCTACTCCCCTCCTCCTTCCATCATTTCTCTTCCCTCTTTATTATCTGTCCCCACTCCTCTGCCTCACCTACCGCTGCAAACTTCTATTCCTTCCTTCCCTCCCTTATTACTCTCACTTCTATTTTTTTCCGTCCCCACTCCCTCCTTTCCGTCATACCTCCCTCTTCATTTACTTGTCCTTTTTCTCAGTCTCTCCCCCATCCCCCCATATTTATCTCTCGCACTCCCATCCTTCTAGTCCTCCCCCCATATCCCATATTTCACCCTGCCACTAAGAAAGTATTAAATAAGAGATGTAAGTTTTCTGGAGATCTCCCACAATTCCCCGATCTCACTGGCACTGGGCAATACCTCAGTAAGGACGGCAAGAACAAGAAAATGGGGAGCAAGAAGGAAATAAGATCAAGAAGGAGAACGTGGAGTAGTAATAAGGCATAATTTGTCTCTCTTTCATCATCCCTTTTTCCCCTTTCTACCTTCCCTCCCACTACAGATACCAGCCACATTACAGATGGTGACAAAGAAATGCATATTATATGATCAGAGACGTCTTATCAGTGATTAAAAGTGAAAACACAGCCAAGAGCTCCTTCTGGCACCTTGCCAAAAACCTTCCTAACAACTTTACCTCATCATCCTTCCCCCATCTTTTCTTCTGTGATGGTTCTGTAGCTATTTCTTCTACTGATAAAGCAAATCTCTTCACTCAGACTTTCTCCTTCAATTCCACCTTAGTTGATTCCGGTGCTATTCCTTCATCACTTCCCCCCTCTGACTTCCTCATGGCTGACATTAAAATTTCTTCAGCTGATGTATTCTCTGCTATGACAGGCCTCAATAATAATAAGGCATATGGGCCTGATGGAGTCCCTCCTGTTATCCTCAGGAACTGTGCTTCTGTTCTTACACCCCACCTAGGTAAACTCTTATGCCTTCTTCTATCAACCTGTACCTTTCCATCTTGCCGGAAGTTTTCCCTCATTCAGCCAGTCCCAAAGAAGGGTGACCATTGCCAACCCTCTGACTATCGTCCAATTCCCTTAACATCCTGTGTCTCAAAAATTTTCTAGTCAATTCATAATAGAAAAATGTTAAAGCATCTTTCCTATCACAACCTTCTTTCTGATTGTCAGTATGGGTTCCGTCAGGGACGCCCCACTGGCGATCTTCTCACCTTCTTTTCAGACTCCTGGTCATCCTCCTTTCGGGAATTTGGCGAAAGCTTTGCCATTTCACTTGACATTTCAAAGACTTTCGATCGAGTCTGGCATAAATCTTTAATTTCCAAACTGCCCTCTTACGGTTTCTATCCTTCTATCTGTGTTTTCATCTATAGTTTCCTTTCGTTCTATAGCCCCTGTTGTAGACGGCCATCGTTCTCCTAGATCTATCAACAGTTGTGTTCCTCAGGGCTCTGTCCTATCACCAACTCTCTACCTTTTATTCATCAATGACCTAAGTTGTACAATTGGAGAAATTTCCGCGCGGGACGCTGTGTAGATGGCAGCAGCAGCGACATACAGAAATGATCTGATAACAGTGCTGGGGATGAAACAGGGGTGGGAGTTGCGGGGAAGGTGAGTGATGGGGGAGAGGAGGGATGGTGGTGGGGGTAGGTGAGTGTTAGGGAGAGGTTAAGTAGCCATTAATTGTGTCAATAAACTCTGCATAATCAATCCAATACGATTTTTCTATTAATAATAAAAGGTAGTGGCAACAAGCTGCTAATGATGGTTCAGTACCTAAGTAAACAGGTATCGCCAATTCGTAACATTATCCTACACCACCGTCATTCCGTCCCGTCATCGGAAAACTTTCTATTTTGGACAGAGAATTTACAAATCTTTAAACTGATTTCAGCTGCTTCTCATGCAAGTTGGCTAACAAAGATACTGTAACTTTCATAGCAACTTGTATTGAATACCGAATTTAATATCCTGTCATAGTTAATTTTATATTTGTATAAGTCAACTACTGTTATCTTAAGACCGAACACTGGCAGAATAAGGAAAATACATCCTTTAGACTGATGGCGTAATTTGGTATCCTTTCATAGTTGTATAAGCATTTACCCTGCCTACGGATGGATGAGCTATAGGCACTTACCCTGCTTACGGATGGATAAGCCTAGCCTTCATACCAGACTATAAATTTAAGCATTCTCCAGTCAACACTTTCTTCGGGCCAATCCCTCTTATCTTAATAAGCGTATATAACTTTATGCCTATGTGCATACGTGTGTGATTATACGAGTATTAATCGTGCATAATCTCTCTCTCTCTCTCTCTCTCTCTCTCTGATACACACAGTAGATTACTTTACACACAGTCACTCTGGTAAGTTTTCGGTTGGCAGGAATAAGATACAATCAGTCTATTTTTCAGTTGACATTTAAAGTGAATATGGACATAATGTCACCTTTAAAGATGGTGTTATATTTGACAAAATACACATGACACACAAAATTACCAGCACTAAGTAACACTTGTATTACTACAAACTCCGCATGCACCAAACGTTTTGCGAAATCTTCGCAGTGTAATATCTACAAATGTGTTGGCAGTCGCCCCATCCACACAGATGTTCTAACCAGCCTCCACACACACACACACACACACACACACACACACACACACACACACACACACACACACAAACTGGAACAGTGATAATGCTTTCGCCTGCCAGCTAGTAGGGTGGGGGTTCGCACTGGATAAGGTGCGAAAAGTTTCACGAAGTGGGAGGTTACTGTTCCTCTTGAGGGAGGAAATAGTTGTGTGCGTGTGTGAAGGTCACAGGGTTGCCCTAGATCGGACTATATGAGCTCTCAGCTCTCTTACTGGAGAGTAATGAGTTGACGATCACTCCAATCACGTTATGCTGACCGACCCGGTGAGTTACACACACTTAACCAAACGCATTAAATTTTGGCAGGCAGTTCTCCTCTCCGTTCACTCCTTCCACTCACATTAAGAGATAATTTTATATACTTATTGTCTCATACAACTCATAGTTGAGGAGAATATAGCTGAATAATAATTCTTTTCATGAATTAGGTCGAAGGAAGGACTTATTTGTCCCATTTAAACATGAAGTGTTTCTCAGCTATTCTATTCTACTGGGTTTCTGATAAACTTCATGCATCAGTCTAGTAGTATGCGTTCTAACATTTGTCTGGATAAACAAATATTAACTGAACCAAGAGCCAAAAAACGCCACTGATAGAATGTGTCAGTACCAATGACTATGTTGGGTTAGCTCTCGGTTGGCGATGTTCTTGTAAACCAGTACTTTCCAAACTGGGGAGCATGCCCCCCTTTGGGGCGTGTGAGGTAGATGGAGGAATGACCTGGAGCCATCTTCCAAAAATTGCTGTTATATTGCTGTATGCCACATAAGCCTGGGCGTTGATGAAGAATGAAGAGAAACAGCTGGAAAGGACAAACATGAGAATGCTGCAATGACTGATGGAAGTGTCACAGAGAAAGGAGGAGGAATGATGACATCAGGGCAGAGGCACGAGTTGTGTCAGTTGTGGAGAAGGCAAGAAGGGTACGTTTGAGGTGGTATGGGTATGTGACCAGGAAGGAGGAAGTTGATCCTGTGAAGGTGGCGTGGAGGAGTCATGTGGAAGGGACGAGAACGAAAGGAAGACAAAGGAATAGATGGAGAGATGGAACTGGGAAAGAAATGAGGCAGTTAGGCCTGGAGGAAGAGGATGCAGAGAACAGAAGTTTCTGATAACAACATATAAGAGCGGCCGACCCCACCAGGAACTAAGGCAACGATTTTATATATATATACCCCACAGTGCGGCCAGATTGTGTCCCCCTCGTGGTGGCGGGAAAACAATCTGGCCGCAATATGGGGTGGTACTACTACTATGCAGCCAGGTTGTGTTAGGAAGAATACTGCCACCGTATTCCCTGCGTGTCGTAAAAGGAGACTAAAAGGGGCGGCATGAAGGGACTAGGGACCCCCTCCACTGTTTATTAGTTCCTAAAACGAGACAGGCCAGAGAAAGGGATGGGGGACTGAGTTATCCCCGTATCCTGAAGATTGGGTCTATTAATGTGCGTGGATGTAGTACGATTGAGGCTAAAAGGGAGGAGATTGGGAGAATGTTTGTGAGAAGAAAGTTGGTTGTGTTGGCTTTGAGTGAAACGAAGATAAAAGGGAAGGGTGAGGTTATGTTTGGAAGTGTGAATGAAAGATTGTCAGTTGTTGATAGAGGAAGGGCAAGAGAAGGTGTGGCCTTGTTAGTGAGTCCTGAAGTACAGCAGTGTCTGATTGAATGGAAGGTGTCATCGAGACTGTTGTGGGTGAAACAGACATTTGAATGTGAGTTGTGGGTGTTTGTGAGTGCATATGGGCCTGGCAGTGAAAAGGATGAAGAAGAGAGGAAGTCTTTCTGGAATGATGTTGATGAGTGTCTGCAGAGTTTTGGAGCAAATGTGACTGTAGTAATGATGGGAGATCTGAATGCTAGAGTGGGAAATGTAGCAGTTGAAGGTGTAGTTGGTATGCATGGTGTGCCTGAAAGAAATGAAAATGGGGGACGAATGATGGGGATGTGCGTTGAGTGAGAGATGGTGATCGGAAATACCCTGTTTGAAAAGAAAGATATTTATAAGTATACTTGGGTGAGACAGGAGGGTGGAAGGGTTGTTGATAGAGCATTGATGGACTATGTGGCTGTGTCCAGGAATGTAATAGGAAGATTGTTGGATGTGAGAGTTCTGAGAGGGGAGGATGGAGGTATGTCTGACCACTACCTGGTGGAGAGGAAGTTAAGAGTAGGTAAGAGATGGGTGGGAGCAAAGAGAGTTAGGTGTGGCAGGAAGGTTTTGAAAGTGAGTTGGATAAAAGAGAGAAAATGATAGAGTATCAGGAGAAATTGAAAGATGAGTGGAATGCAGTGAAAGATCAGGAAAATGGCAGTGTAGAGGAGGAATGGCAGTTGTTTGTCAGTGCTGTGGTGGGGCATGTGGAAGAGGTGTGTGATGTGAGACGTGTGGGTAGTGGTGTAAGTAAAGGAAGTGAATGGTGGTGCGAGGAAGTAAGTATGGCTGTGGCTGAGAAGAGACGTGCATATTAAGTGTGGCTGCAGAGGAAAGATGAGGTGTCATATGAGAGGTATAAGGAAATGAGGAATATGGGGAGAAGGGCTGTTCGTGATGCTAAAGTGGCAGCAGATGAAAGGTGGAGTAGGCGGTTGACTGAGAATATTCAACAGAATAAGAAAATGTTTTGGAAGGAGGTGAAAAGGGTGCGAAAGGGAGAGTCTGGGAAGGAAGAGCGAGTAAAAGCAGAGGATGGAAGGTTGTTAATTGAGTTGGATGCAGTAAGGAAGAGATGGGTAGAGTATTTTGAAGGATTGTTAAATGTAGAGGAGGAAAGGGGGGCTGAGATTGTGGCGGATGGAAGGGTGCAAGGAAAAAATGTGTTGGGGAAGTTGAATAATTCTTTGATCACGAAGGAGGAAGTGCAGGAGGCAGTAAAGGAGATGAAAAAAGGGAAAGCTGCAGGTATGGATGGGTGTGTTGTGCAATGCCTGAAGGGTGGTGGAGTGACTATTGTTGACTGGTTAGAAAGATTGTTGAATGTGTGCTTTGTGAAAGGTATGGTGCCAGTTGACTGGGCAAGTGCTTGTGTGGTTCCGTTGTATAAAGGCAAGGGTGATAAGTATGAATGTACTAGCTTTAGAGGTATAAGTCTGTTGAGTGTTGTAGGTAAGGTGTATGGTAGAGTGTTAAGAGAGTTAGAGAGGGTACAGAGGGAGTAATTGGAGATGAGCAGTGTGGCTTTAGGAGAGGGATGGGATGCGTGGATCAGGTGTTTGCTGTGAGACAAGTGTGTGAAAAGCATTTAGCAAAAGGCAAGGATGTTTTTTTGGGCATTCATGGATTTAGAGAAAGTGTATGATAAAATCGATAGGAGTCTTAGTGGACTATTTTGAGATTTTATTGACTTGATGGTAGATTACTAAAAGGGGTGAAAAGTTTTCATGTCAATAGTAAAGCATGTGTAAGAGTCGGAAGTACTGTGAGTGATTGGTTTCCTATGATAGTGGAGCTGTGGCAGGGATGTGTGATGTTGCCTTGGTTGTTTAATATTTATGTGGATGGTGTTGTAAGGGAGGTGAATGCAAGAGCTTTAGTTGGAGGTCTGAGTCTGGTGAATGTTGATGGTAGAGAATGGAATCTGAAGCAGCTGCTGTTTGCAGATGATACTGCACTGGTGGATGATTCAGAGGATAGATTGAGACAGTTGGTAGAGGAGTTTGAAAGGGTGTTTGAAAGGAGGAAATTGAAAGTAAATGAGAATAAGAGTAAAGTGATGAAGTGTATGAGATCGGTAGATGGTAGGAGGATGAATACAGTTTTGAATGGTCAGTTGCTTGAGGGGGTAAAATGTTTTAAGTATTTAGGGTCACATGTAGCTGTGGATGGAAGAATAGTTACAGAAGTGAAGTTTAGAATGAATGAAGTAGGAAAGGTGCTGGGAGGAATGAAAAAAGTGTTTAGATGTCGTTCGCTTAGAATGGATGTAAAGAGAAGACTGTATGAGGGTGTTGTGGTACCGACTGCATTATATGGGGCTGAAACATGGAGTATGGGTGCACCAGTGAGAAAAAATTTGAATATAATGGCCTTGAGGCAGGCTGGTTCAACCCACCACCTACAGCCCTATGTGTCTTCTCACCTCACCATCACTCCACCAACCCTCCACCAGTGCCTTACACCACACACACACACACACTGACACACACACACACACACACACACACACACACACACACACACGGCCTTGAGGCAGGCTGGTTCAGCCCACCACCTACAGCCCTATGTGTCTTCTCACCTCACCTTCACTCCACCAACCCTCCACCAGTGCCTTACACCACACACACACACACACACTGACACACACACACACACACACACACACACACAGATGTATGTTTAGCTTGTATTGTCACTCGATTCTAGCACTGCTATGTCACTAGAAGTCTGGGTATTGCTACAATTACTCCAACTACAACTACTGCTACTACTGCTACTACCACTACTATTACTATTACTGCTATTACTACTACTACTACATAAAAATTAAATAATAATATTGTGAACAAAATAGTTATCCACGTACTATCCATAATCCACTGTATTTTCCACTACAACAGAATTTTCTTTTTCCTGTGATTTGTACTTTTTCATAACAAATATGTAAACACACAAAAACTTTCAATAAAAATTAAGGCACTGATTTCATCATGAAACACTTTCTGCTTCCATTATTCGCATAAATATACACAGCACAGATCCGAAGTTTGCCCTACCGTGCTTCCTCCTCCCTCCCTCCTCTGCTGCCTCGCTTTCCCCACTCCACTCTATTTTCCACTGTAACAGATTTTGTTTTTCTCCTGCTATTTGTACTTTTTCATCATAACAATATATACACACACAAAAACTTTTAATAAAAAATAAGACACTGATTACATCAGGAAACAAACTATCTGCTTCTATTATTCACATAAATATTCACAACACAGATGCGAGGCTGGGCCTACCATGCTTCTTCCTCCCTCTCTCCTCCACCTCTTGCCTTTCTCCACTCCATTATATTTTCAACTATAACAGATTTTTATTCCTGTGATTTGTTCTTTTTCTTCAGAACAAATATCCACACGTAAAAACTTTCAGTAAAAAATAAGGCACTGATTTCACCATGAAACATACTTTCTGCTTCCATTATTCACATAAATAGACACAGCACTGCTGCGAGGCTTGCCACACCGCATTTCGTCCTCCCTCCCTCCTCCACTTCCTCCATTTCTCTACTCTCTATGTCCTTTTTCATCTCCTCATCCGTGCCAGTATCCCCCTCTCCAGGATCGTCAATACCCTCTGAACCATTCCCATCATCAGAAATAGCAGATAAAGTACATAGGGAAATGTTGGGCGCACAGTGGAAGACTCGGGTGATCCATTCTCCTCATGCGACACATAAATATTGACATTCACCATTGCAGTCACTTTCCTCAGAGGAAGAGTCACTTTCTCCACTCACAATTGGCGATGATATCACCTCAAGTTCTTTCCCTATCACACTATCACTAAAGCCTTTTCTTTTTGAGCCTTTGGACTTTGTTGGTGTTGAAGTCGGCAGCTATGGGCACTAATATCAGGATCCACACAGGGAAAATGTTTTGCATAGATTGATCCATTATGCAAGTATGCAGGTAACTGCAGTGTGACTCAGATGCATGTACGATGGTTGCCTCTGGCTGCGTGTGGTCAAAATGACCCACTGAATATTCAAATAATGCTGCAAAACACTAGGTCAGGTATACGTGCCACCCGGACCTCTCTGGGTCGTCACATATACATGTCACCTAGAAGAGATGGGTTAACCCAAGGCATCCCGTCTAGGTATGGGTACATTGCAACATTATGTAACTGCCAGTCCCGACGACGTACTGGTACATCGCGCAATTGCAAGGTTCATAATTTGTACAATTTTAAATTTTTGTGTGTGATTTTTGGTACGTATACACGGGACACCTTCCTCTATTCCTCAATAAGACGCCAGGCAGTGATAATGCCTTACATCGCATAACCCCCCCCCCGCACGCCATTGTCTTGGCAATTCACCTGTTACCAGTGACCTGGCCAATAAAGACATTCAGGGCCATAGTGATTCCCCAATTGATGACAATGTGGAGGACAAAGTTTACATAGCATTAGAGGAAGAAACAGTCAGAAATGATGATCAGGTAATGTCGCCAAAAATTGGTCATGTATGTTGATGAGTTAGTGAGTGAAACAATGCTTATAATGCCTATATTACTGCTTGAAAACCAATATACTCTCGTACTACATATAAATTCATACCAAATAAATTAATACATACTGTTTATGAGTGGTGTGGAATAGTTACCCTCCCATAGAACTCGTTTTCTTTGGAGCCAGCCTGATAGAAAACCCAGTTAGATAAGGAGGTACTGCTACCTGTATGGAGTATTTTAAACCTCAGGTGAGCGGTTTCTCTATGAATTTTCGATGTGTCTCACCAAAAGTGGAGGTTTTAGCCAAAAAAATTTTTTTCCAAAGTAGTTTGGGATTGGGGGGTATCGGAGGTGCGAAATCGGTCAGGACATGACAGGTTAAAGGAACTGGAGTTAGAGGGTTGGGAATGGTCACCATTCTTTGGGACAGGCTGAACGAGAGCAAACTTCCAGCAAGAAGGAAAGGTACATGTTGATAGACAAAGCCAAACAAGTTTACCTAGGCAGGATGCAAGCACAGAAGCACACCCCTTGAGGACATGACCCATAATCGTTGTTAGTGTTGAAGCCGATGATGGCAAAAAAATACATCAACTGAAGAAATTTTAATGTCAGCCATGAGGAATTCAGAGCGGGGAACTGATGGAGGAGCAGCACGGAATCATTTAATGTGGAACTGAAGGAGAAAGTCTGAGAGAAGTGTTCTGCTTTATCAGCAAAAGAAATAGCTACAGAGTCATAATAATGGAAAAGAGGTGAGAAGGATGATGAGGTAAAGTTTTTAGAAATGTTACGGCAAGGTGCCTGAAGGAGCAGGAAGAGTTTAAGTTTAGAGTGTTTAGTATCGTTTTGTTTTGTTTTGTCTTTGAAGGCTCCACCATGCTTGCATGTGTCGGCTTTGGTCACCTAATGGTGGCTCTCCATTCCGCATGATCCATGGCAGCCTCATTGTTCAGTCCCTTAACCCGAGGCATCCCACCGATGTATGAGTATGTTGCAACATTTTGCATTTGCCAGTCCCGTCAATGTACTGGTACGTTGCGCAATTGCAAGGTGAATAATTTGCACAATTTTCAAAATTCGCGCCTAATTTTTGGTACGTAGGGTTGCTCGACCTTCCCCTACCTGCCACTAGGCAGGGACACTCGGCGACCCAGCGCAACCCGCACTCACCCCCTGCTCGGTCACTCACCTGTTAGCAACGGTCCTGCTCAGACATGGCACATAAAGGTCTCTCAGAGGAGGAAATCCAAGCCGCCCTGGACGCCTTTACAGGCGACTGTGATTCCCTACAGGATGACAAGGCTGTGGACAAGGATTATGTCCAACCAGAGGAGGTGGAAAGCAGCAGCAGTGATGAGGAAGTCCCGTCCCCCAGGAAGCGGCACTACGTGACTTATCGTGCTGCTAGAGAGGGCCAGCCTGCACAAAAACAACGTGCAACATCCTCTCAGCAGCCCCAACGTGATGTGGAGCCGGATTTTGAGGATGAGGACGAGGACAGAGCCATGGGACGTGCTGCCACGTGGTACGGCCGAAAAATTATTACCCATCGTGGTTCCGAGAGCACACCACATCGTACGAGCAGGTATGGGTCTAGTTTTTTGTTTGGGGAGGTCGGAAATGGTGTGGAGGGAGTGGGAAGTGAAAGGGAAAGTGCAGGGAGGAGTAATGAAAGTAGGAGTGGCGGGGGTGAATCATCGCTCTCCCGTGGAGGTATGAGGCTGCGGGAAGTATCACATGGGCGAGCGAGGGTGCGTGCTGAATCACGTGGGGTTGTGATGGAGGGGAAAGGTGGGGAGGAACCACTCCCCAACACGTCTTATGCTCCTGAATATACCCAGACACGTGGGAGAGTGAAGGTGCTTGCTGAATCACGTGGTGTTGTCATGGAGGGGAAAGATGGGGAGGAACCACTTCCCAGCATGTTTTATGCTCCCCAATATTCACAGACTTTCCTAAGGGAAAGGGAAAGGGTAAAGGCCGAGGGAAGAGGAGTGTGAGTGGGGAAGCCCTCTGCACTCCTCCTCCCTAACCTCCCCCACCAGCATCTCCTCCCCACCCAGACGAAGGCGACGATGAGGATGATGGGGCCGAAGGTTTTGTCAGTTGGAATTGGGAGGATGGGGGTGATTTTTCTCCCATCATTCACCCCTTCATGTGCTGGCTGTACTGCTTCCGTTATTCACCCAAATTCCACCAGGCTGGATTTTTTCCACATTTTTTTCAGTGAGGCTTTTGTGGAGGAAATAGTGGACCAGACAAACCGTTTCGCTGGCAGCCAGCAACGTGAAAGTGAAAGACTTGGCACAAGGAGCAGGCATTCTATCAAGTATGATTACCCAGTCTCCCTTTCAGAAATGTTTTTACTTTTTGCCCTGGTACTTTTGATGGGTATTGTACGAAAGAACAGAATTCCGGCATACTGGACAAGGGACCCTGTAATGCTGACACCAATATTTGGCCAAGTCATGAGCCATAATCGCTTCCAGCAGATTCTAAGTCACCTCCACTTTTACGATGCTGATGATCCTGCAAATGCGAATGACACAGATAAGATGAGGCGAATTAGGTTGGTCTTTGATCACCTGAGGCAAACATTTTGTTCCTTATTTTATCCCTACAGAGACCTCATCATAGACGAGAGTCTCGTGTTGTGGAGAGGCAATATTTCATTTCGGCAGTACATACCGAGCAAAAGGCACCGTTTTGGGTTCAAGATCTTTGTTATGTGTGACTGCAGGACTGGTTATGTGCAAGACATAGTCTTGTACACCGGTGCACAGACAGACATAATAGAAGATCGGTGTATTGGACTGTCTGGAGCAGCGGTAAAGACAATGATAGAAAACTACCTTCATCGTGGTCACGTCCTTTACCTGGACAACTGGTACACTAGCCCTCTTCTCGTTCGTTATCTACACAGGCATGACACGGGAATCTGTGGTGCCGTCAAGGTGAACCAGCATCATATGGTCAAGGTGGGGTGCAAACTTAACAGAAATGAGGCTGTCTTTTTCCAGGCCAACAATATACTTGCAACAGTGTGGAACCATAATCGAGAAGTTAGCCTCTTGTCCACGGTTCACCGCCCCTTGATGCACCGTACAGAGTCCGCGGATTACCGGAGCGAGAACAGGTGCCACATATGGAAATCTGAGTGTGTCCTCGATTACAACATCAACATGCGCCTTGTGGACCAGCCAGACTCCATGATATCCACTGTCGAGTGTGGCAAGACAACGATGAAGTGGTACAAGAAGCTCTTCTTTCACTTGCTAGATATAACTGCCCTGAATTGCCACCACCTGCACGCCATGACAACAGGAGTTCAGGAAACCTTTGAAGGGTTTGTGAGGGAGCTAACACATGAGATTTTTTCCCGGTATGCGGTTGAAAGGCCCCAACACCGCACACGCACTGCCCCTACCGTGCAAACTCGACTGAGAATATCTGCCCGCCATTTCACCACTCCTATATCTCCCCAGCCAAATAGAACTAGGCCCTAACGCAGGTGTCACGTGTGAAGTAATTCCCGGCTGAGACCCACCACTCAGAGAAAAGACACCCGCTACAAGTGCGTAGAGTGTGACGTGGGTCTCTGCATTCACCCTTGTTTTAGTGAGTATCACACCTTGATCCACTTCTGATGTGGTGTGAATGCGATATGATGCTGATACTCAGAAATAAATGCGACAAACAGATGCCCAGTGTAATTATAAGGCCCATAGATCTGTAAATAGTAGTATGTGAGTAGAAACGGGTGTAATATAAGTGGAAAATTATTATGTAAGTGTATAAATATGATTTAAGTGGAAACATACCTAGCGAGGGTATTTGATGCGATAGTCTGACACTCAGTGTAATAAATAAGGCCCATAAATATGTAAATATTAATATGAAAAATGCAGACAGGTGTAATGCAGACAGGTGTAATTTTTGTAAGTTGTAATTTTATAGCAAGTGCATATAAGTGCGATTTTCTGATGCTCATTGGAATAAATAAGGCCCGTATATATGTAAATAGGAGTATACAACTGGAAACGGGTATAATATAAGTGGGAAATTAGTATGCAAGTGTATGAGTATTATCTTTCTCGAAACATTCATTGTGAGGGTATTTTGGTGCGATATTCTGACGCTCAGTTGAATAAATAAGGCCCGTGAATATATATTGTGCAGTATTGGGTGTAAACGGGTGTAATTTAAGTGGGGAAATATATCTGGAACTGACGAAATAAAGTAGAAGTTGAAACACGAGTGGTAGAGATCGTGTTTGCTACGTGAATATGCTCTAGCATTTCGCTAAATGCCCTCGTAGTGAATGTAAATACTTGAAAACATTTACAGTGGTGGAGGAAAGGTTCAATGTAAAGAAAAAAAATACTATGAAAGTGATAAAACAATATGGTATGTGAAAATACAAGTCATAGCGAGTTCGCTGAGTAAGCAGATGTGCGCTCTAGTTGTGCTACATGTCATCGTAATGAATGAAAACAACAGAAAACATTTACAAACAGTACAAAATGGTAAAATGGCATTGAAACAGTTGTATACAAGTAGAAAAAAATGATATGTTGACGGAAACAAGAAACTTAGCACATAGCGTGTTACCACTCTGACCCAACTCGCTATGCTCGCACGAAGGAACAATGGTTATTTTTCATATATATGTCAATGAAAACCATTATATTGTTATTCTTATTGTTTATTAGTTCAAATTCTATAAATGTAGAGGTGTTGTTTGTGGTTTCTCAAAAAATTACCTACCATAGAAAACGTGAGCGACTCACACGTCAATGATAAAATACGATACCAGGTGAGGGGGACCTCACCTGTTCCAACCACTTATGGACCACGGTAAGCCCTTTCTTGGTGATTTTCCTTTGTTTCTCAACAAAAGCGGAAGATTTAGCCAAAATTTTTTTTTTCCAAAATAGCTCAGGATTGGGGGGTGTCAGAGGTGCGTAAAAGCTCTGGACGTGATGGGTTAACCCGCTGTGTCCTGGAAGATTTTTCATCACTGCCCCCCCCCCCATCCCAGCAGATTTTCGAAAAAAATTTTTTTTTGGCTAAAACCTCCCCCTTTTATGAGAAACATCGAAAATTAAGAGAGAAAGTGCTCAGTTGAGTTTAAAAATACCAAATACACGTAAAAGTACCCTCATCTTGGTTCCATGTTCTCTCAGGCCAGGCTCCAGAGAAGACGTTTTCTTGGGAGGGGTAACTATTCCAAACCACTCATTATATGTAAATATTTATTTATTTGGTACGAATTTATATGTAGTACAAGAATGTATTGGTTTTCACACAATAATATTATAGGCGATATAAGCATTGTTCACCCACCAGAAACATCAACATATAGCACCTTCCTTTATGATTTTTTTTTTTTTTTTTTTTATGTGACCGACTCTGGGCATAGGCTTCACAGCCTGCTTTCAAGGCCCAGTAGTCCTCCTACGTACCGCACACCTCTACATGTCACCACTTCGGCGCTAACACCCACCTTCCATATTGAATACATGCTAGGGCTGTCTCATACAGGACTGGTGTATTGGTATTAGCGGGGGTATTTTTACGACATGTCGGCGGGTCTTCTGGTAGAACAGTAAAGTCTGATTTTATGAAATTCAAATCCTTAAACTGTTCCCTGCACCAGCGGGATTTGAACCCGGGTCCATTAGGACTGCAGGCCAACTCTCTACCGATTGAGCCACCGCCTCATCACTTCTGCTTGTTTCTTCCTCTGGCTGCTTCTCTCTTCCTTTGTCCTCCACCTCGGGAATCACCATCACCTTGAATTTCATCACTGGAGAGACTGTGGTGCAACATGTCTTTACTGCCCAGGTCACTGATAACAGGTGAGTTGCCGAGAAAATGACATGCGGGGGGAGGGGGGGTCTTGTGGGGCCAGGCATTATCCCCTCCTGGCGTTGGGTAGAGGAAGGTCTCCTACATAAGCCTATCAAAAATCACCCATGAAACTTGAAAAATGTGCACATGAGAGACCTCGCAATTTCAAAATGTATGGATACTTTATCGGGAGTCGCTGTGACAAAACGTGGCAACGTATCCATATGTTGTCAGGACACCTCGGTTTAACCCTGAGGTCACACTTAATCACGTCGTCCCACGTCTTTGTCTACCCCTCGCAATCCCAACCCCAATATTAACACTTCTCACCTTCTGCACCCAATTATCATCCCCCATCCTCTCCACATGCCCAAACCATCTCAATCTACCTCTCCTTATCTCAACACCAGTACACTCCAGTCCTATCCTACCTCTCAACTCTTCCATCGTAAACCCAGCCCCCCCAGGCCTTGCATGCAGGGATGCACTGCACATCCACCTAATCGTTGTCAATTCTGTACATTTGAGCCTGCTAATATCCTCTTCCTTTACTGCCTAGGTCTCACTACCATACAGCATCACACTCCTAACACTTGCTGCATATAAAGACCCCTTAGCACATAGGGAGAGTCCTTTCATTGTCAGGAGAGGCAACAGCTCCCCAAACATCTTCCAACCACCTCTCACCCTACCCACAGAGCTAGCTCCAGCCCCACCTCCAGCACATAACATGTCTCCCAAATAACAAAACTCTTCCACATACTCAAGAGACTCACCAGCAAGTTCAATCCGTTCACGCCTGACAATCTCCATGTGCTCTCCCCGACAAGGTTCACACATATAATCAGTATTATCTCGCAGGCTACCTATAATACCATTACATCTCTTGTGTACCAAACACAAACTCTACACAGGGTGGAATTGCTTCCCACGCCCTTATGGCAAACTGCACATGGCCACTCTTCCTCTTCTTTGACTGTACCGCCACCAACCCTAGATATCATCACTTTTGTTTTATCTGCATTTACCCTTATGCCCTGATGCCCCATACCATCTCTTCACTTCCTAAATCTTTCGTCCACTTCCCTATCATTCTCTGCAATCAACACCAAATTATCAGCATACAACATCTCCTATGAGAGTCCATTTCTGAAGTCACGTGAGAGGGCTTCAAATACCATGATAAACAACATGGGACTCAGAAGTGACCCGTGATGCACACCAACATTCATGGAGAACTCATCACTCGAATCTCCATTTACTCTTACCTGGGTGCGAGCACCCATATACATGGCCATAACCACCCTTACCAGCCACTCCTCCAAGCCAAGCTATCTCCCTGCCCACTTCACCATCTCTCTAGGGACTCTGTCAAAGGTTTTTTCCAAATCAATAAAAACAAAATACAGATCCCTTTTCTTCCCAATATATTTTTCCTGAAGGTGTCGAACAATGAATATGGCATCAGTGGTCCCCCTGCCTGGCATTAAAAAACTGCATGTCATTAATATTCCCTCTTTCTCTAATCATACCTTCTAGAACTCTCTCCATTACTTTCATAATGTGATCTAAAAGCTTTATACCTCTATAATTTCCTCTTTCCCGGGCATCACCCTTCCCTTTTACACATTTACAATTACACCCATCAACCAATCATCTGGGACAACACACTCATATATAATCATATCAGGTCAGTGACTAACCTCAACACCTATATCTACTGTGGCCTTCAAGATTTCGGCAGTCAACCCAGACACACCTGCTGCCTTCCCAGTCTGCATCCCGCCTGTTGCTTCACTCACAGTAGCAGCATCAATCAAGGGCCAAGGGCCAAACTCTGGATCTGCTGGCTCCAAGCATTCCCTCTCCCAGTCAAACTCCTCATAGAACAACTGGCTATGATGCTCTCTCCATGCATCTTTAATATCCCCACTGTTCACCATTACCCTTCGTTCATCATTCTTCACCCATTGCTCGCCTATATTATCCCGATTATACCACTTCATCTGATTTGCCACCTTAAATATCATATTTTTCCTTTCCCCATGATTTAGGCTAATAAGTAAAAGTCTTTGTGACTCAGGCTTCTCACTGTATACCCCTTTTCTTATCCATATGCTTGGCAGCCAAGTATTCCTCTTTGCTACCATCCATTTTCCATTCCAAGAAAATCCTTTTCTCCTGAACTGCTGCTTCTACACCCTCTTCCCACCACCAAATTACTTTATGTCTTGGTGGGCCTCTTGTCCAACCGCATATTACATTAGTATCTCTCAAAAGGTTGTTCTTGAGGGCTCTGTACTGTTCATTTATGCCTCTGTCTACAGCTCCCTGTTCAGCCACCACTCTCCTCATCTCGCTATAGAAGGCATCCCTTACTGCTTGGTTTTCCAGCTTCCACATTTTCCTCCTAGCTACATAAGTCCTCTTTTTCATCACTCGTTCTTGAAGCACCATATCACAAATCAATAGTTTATGCTGCTGCACACACTCCTCACTTCCTATAACTTTAACATCTCTCACTAACCTCCTATCAGCCCCCCTGACCAGAAAATAATCTATCAGTGTGCTATCTCCCCCAGACTCATACGTAATTAACCTACTCACTGTTTTCCTGAAATGTGTGTTGCACACAATCATGTCTGTTGCCTCCCTAAACTCGAGTATTCTTTCCCCTTCCCCATTTCTTATCCCATATGCACATCCCCCATGTACACTTTCATAACCTTGAGTTGCTTCACCTACTTGACTATTTAACCTCCTCGTGCAAGACGATGCAATGAGAGTCATAATCCTTGTAATGCAAAGAGTAACCGATGATGCAACATGACGCAACTTCTCTATAAATGGTCGTAGAAACTTTACCTGTGGATCGATTTGCATCAAACTTGGTTGAGTCAAAGCTAAGGGTTGCCAGGTCTAGGGTAAATGTATGGCAACAGCCGGGAGCTTATCGGAAGGGCAAGCAGCCCATACTTAGCTCAGTATTTTTTCGTCAGGCAGGCGGGGGGGGGGGGGAGTGCAAGCGCGCAGCCGGGCAATTAAACCCGCTTTTGGCTACTACTGCACCATCCATACCTTACGTGTGTATAGTAATATTGTGTTGTATATAGTGCAGTGTGCTTGTGAATAACGTTTATAAGTGTTTCTTATATAATTTCAGAGAAAGCCAGATTTGAAAATTTCAAACTGACTTTACCATTTCCTTGCTGTTCAAACCAGAAAAATGTCTCACAAGGGCCTGTCGGAGGCAAATTATATGAAATACTTATTCAGTGGAAGTGAGAGTGAAGAAATCAGTGAGAGTGAAAGTGAAAAGAAAAGTGAACATGCTGAGAAGAAAGTGAGGAACAGGAAAGCGAGGGTGAAATCTGACCCTGCGGGTGATAAGGGCAAACCCTGGTCAGAGCTACTGTGATAACCACTATAGAGAGTTGTAGTAGCACCATCACTTCCACAATTCCTTTCACCACTGCCACCACTAGTCCTTTCACCACTGCCACCGCTGATCCTTTCAACACTGCCACGACTGGTGCTACTACCACTCCTACTGCCATCACTCAGATGACATCTATCACCTTCCCAGAGACCACCACCAACCCAGCCATCATTCCCATCCTTCCCGACATCACTGCCTTCACCGCCACCACTCTTGCCACCATTGGTGTCAGGCCTGCCACCAATGAAAGCATCCCGACTCTAGAGACTGAGCCGCATTATCGCCACTTAGCATTCACCCTCCCATTGCAAACACTGACCCCTTTTCCTCCACAGTCACCCTACACTCTCACCACGCTTCAACCCGCCTGCATCTCACCACCCATCCAAGATATTTCCATATCATCTTCCCCAGCTAAATCTGGAAAGTCACTGTCCCCTTCAGATTTCATTCCCCCTAAATATAAGCAAGCATCATCAGCAGCAGCAGCACCACCACCACAACCATCTTCACCACAACCATCACCACCACAACATCTTCATCACAACCATCACCACAAACATCTCCATCACCAGGATCAAATGAACCTTCATCTACCCAGCTATCATCAACACAATCATCATCACCATCTCCCTCCCCACCAACAAGACAAGGGCGGCGTGGGCCTAGACAAGGTAGTGGTGGGCGACCGAGAGGTAGTCGTTTGTCTCGGAGTCGTGTGCGCCACACACGTACACAGCCAAGCATTTCCCCAGGTGGTGACTGTCAGGAGGAAGCTTGGAGTTCTGGGTCATTTACACCCAGTTCTGGCCCCTTCACTGAAACCCCAGATTTGAGAATGGCAACACCTACCAAACCACTCCAATACTTCCAACTTTTTCTTACCAGGGAGTTACTCACCTACCTGGCGGTTGAGACAAACAAATATGCCACATTTCTGGGGACTATACTAGATGTTTTGTACCTCTGCAATGAAGAGGAAATGGCTCGGTTCCTTGGCTTGTACTTTCTTTATGGAGGTTGTGAACTGCCAACCATAGGACACTATTGGCGTTCATCAGAGGTTCATGATTATCCCATATTTCGGTGAGCTATGAGTGGAAAGCATTTCAGGGTCATCCTAAAGCACTTTCATGCTTTAAGTAGTCTCACCATACACGAGGGCAATCAGGACCAGCTGATAAGGATTCACACAGTGATGGAGTATCTCCTTCAGAGGTTCAAGGATGTTTACATCCTGGGTGAACATCTTAGCTTGGATGAGGGATCTCTGGGTTGGAAGGGGCTGCTCTCCTTCCGTGTATATAACCCTATGAAGCTCCGAAAGTATGCCATAAAACTATACATCTTGGTTGAGGCAAGGGGTGGTTACATTTGGAATTTTGAAGTATACACGGGGGAGAAGAAGTCTCTGGAGAACACAGTGTGGGGCCTCATTGAACCTTTGAAGGGCAAAGGATACAAGTTGTATATGGACAATTATTACAACTCTGTATCACTATGTAAATGCCTCTTTGCAGAGGGTGTGTATGTGTGTGGCACAGTACGACTGGCAAGGGGAGCACCACGGGAGCTGAAGGACAACAGCAGTGCTACATGCCTTCCTGATGATGGAGTGGAAGCTAGACACAAGGGAACTGTAATGGTGTTGTTCTGGAGGGACAAACGTATCGTAAGTATGGTGACCACCTTCCACAGCCATACCACTATCCATAAGCAGGTGCTTGGGAAGGTCAAGGGTCCAGACGGGAGATTCCACCACATTCAGAAAACAGTGACTAAGCCCTTCATGGTGGACTATATTAGGCACATCGGCGGGGTGGATCATTTCGATCAAATGATCCAATACTACCCAGCCAAAGGAGAACGGTCAAGTGGACAAAGAAAATGACTTCTTATTTCATTCACATGGCCCTATTCAATGCCTACACCCTCTACAAGATGAACACCCAGGGACCTATGACTCTCCTGGAATTCCAGGAGCACATATGTCACAAACTCCCGACATTGTGAGAGAAGGAGTGGCCGGCATTGGGTCATGCCCTTCACCATGCCCCAGACCTTCCCTTGTGCCAACGACCACATGTACCTGCAACAACCACAGCATCAACTGCAACAATCGCTCCACCTCCTGCAACAATCACTCTACTTTCTGCAACAATCACTCCACCTCCTGCAACAATCACTCCACCTCCTGCAACAATCGCTCCACCTCCTGCAACAATCGCTCCACCTCCTGCAACAATCACTCTACTTTCTGCAACAATCGCTCCACCTCCTGCAACAATCACTCCACCTCCTGCAACAATCTCTCCACCTCCTGCAGTAGCCGGCCAGTCAGGAGTAGCTCTGCCAGTTACTGCCACGACTGCTCCACCTCCCGCAGTAGCTGGCCCATCAGGAGTTACTTGGCCAACTGCTGCCACTGCATCTCCAGCAGGAGTACGGAGGTGAGGAGATGGAGGAGCACCACCGTCCAAGTGCCGTCGATATATCGATTATAGAACACACTTAGACTCCACTCTGCACCACACCCTGGAGAGAATCCCCAACAGGAAAAGGCTGCAATGTGTGTTGTGCCACTTCAACAAGAGGAGGAGGGACACCAGCTATATATGTCCTATTTGCAATGTGCTGCTCTGCACAGGAGTGTGCTTGCATCAGTATCATACTGATGAAAGCATACAGCAGTAAATCACAGCAGTAAATCACATCACACACACACACACACACACACACACACACACACACACACACACACACACACACACACACACACACACACACACACACACACACACACACACACACACACACACAACAATCACAAATACTCACACTCACACTCAAGCTGTGATCGTACTTGTCCTCCTCTCTGCAACTCCATCTCCTCTCAAGAAACACTACAACACTGTTAAAGGACGTGGGTAATTAGCTTATTTGTCTAGTTTTTATACTATTGAATTGTAAGGTATCATTGCTATACTCTCAGCCATTTTACTCGTAAAGTATAGGTCACATCAAAAATCTGAAAAAAGCTTGATCAAGCTGATGATTTCCTATGCATACTTTTGTAAAACAAAGTAACATATGTGTGAAAATAAATGGGTAAAAGTTATGAAAGATGACCATACTCAGCCTACAGGCCTGATCATACCAGCTGTCACAGCGCGCAAGCCATACACAACCCATCGTAACTTTTCAAAATTCATTTTCTCCATAACAATAAGGGTTATAACATTGTGAGTTATATCATGGGCTTCCTTAACCTTCGGGCTACAAAACTGGATAGAATTTACATTTATGTTTTTTACGGTGTCACCTACAACATACGAAATAACAAATCAGACTTTTTCAGGCGATTTTCTTAGTTTTTTTCCGATTTACTAGAAAACTATTGGACGTATCTACTTCAAAATTTCTTAGATGAAAGATCGTGAAATTCTGCATATAGGCATGTCTTTTTTAGCTGAGCATCACAGGAAAATATTTTCATTGTGATGTTGGGAAGTTATCAGAAGCTAATTTTCATGTAAATAAGGTTTATTCAGGCTTCATTTATGGACATTTATTCATCTGTTTTATGTTTTTTTCTTATCTGATAGTATAAATACCAACAAAGATGATGGGAAGCGACTTATAACAATACAAGCACTTTCCGAGGGTAAAATGGGCCATAGAACTTTTTCCTCGTCGAACGAGAGACGCCGTCCTGAGCGAGATTTTGGTTCTGTGAGTGAAATGAAAACTTTTTGGAAACTTATCGTGCACAAGAGGGCCCTTCCAAAACCACTATTTCATCATCCTGCATACCACCTACTTCACTTATTAAGTCATCCCAAATTCTATCCTTCTTTACCTCATCCAAGCCTGCCTGTGGAGCATATGCCGATATAATTGCAGTCATCATTCCACCGAAAAAAAATTTCAATACCACTAACGTTTTGCTTACTCTCATAATATTCATAACATATTCCACCCATTTCTCTGTAACCAACACACTCACACCCCCATATCCATCTGTCCCTTCCTGTCAAAACAACTTAAAGTAGCAATCCTTCCCAACAATTTTTCTGGCTGATCCACTCCTGTACCGGACTTCCTGCAAACATGCTACATCCACCCACCTCCTACTGAATGCCTCAACGACTTCCCATACTCTTCCCCTCAAACTTCCCACATTCCATGAACCCTCTCTCATCCCCCTGGGCAATTTTAATGTCCTCAGGCTTGATTTTAAGCTTATTCTTGTATTTAGTCATAGTCAGGTAATAATAAAGGGGGTAGACATACCACAGGCCCCAACCACTTCACAGTCCCAGGGACACCTAGCCCATCAGCTTACCAGTGGCTGTGGTAGTGGCCTTGGGGCATCCTGCCAGGACAGCTGCAAGGACACCCTCCAAGCGCACCTTGGCACTGCAACTGTCCTGCCATTATACACCCACAGATAGGGCAGCCTCTTGGGGCACTACTCCCAGGAAGTGGCAGCCTGGGAATTGCAATGCCCTGTACCCCCTAGCACAGGTTCGAGCTCCATCTTGCCCCGGACCCACGATCTATGTCGGCGGAAACCCCATCACCCCCACCCCAAAAAAGAAGTCCGCCACTAGGTAGCGGGGGCAAAGTTTTCTGGCTACATGCCCTTGCTGGCGCCAACCCCTGTAACGTAGTTAGATACGTTGCGTGAAATGTAAAGCACATGTGGTGTAGTGTAAAAGACAAAGGAAATGTTTGGAAGAGTATGCTGGTCTATTCTCCATGAATGAATGCAATTATTTTTTACAGAGTGAGGAACAGATTTAGCACGATTCCAGGCAGAAACATAAAAGAGAGGAGATTCAGGGATGGGTTGGCTGTGGTACCTTTTGTAGGCCTTTATCTTGTTGTCGACAGCAGTAGAACAAATGTGCTTTAATTCTTTTTTTTTTTTTGGCATTAGTCATAGGGTATGAGAAAGGAATAAATGTTTTTCTACCTGAAAAAATTACTAATGCTCAAGGCACACTCAGATGGCTCTTGACCATGGGAGCAATAATTGTTCCAGGGAAAATCAAAGAAATGTAAGTACCTGGGGACCTTCCAATCAGCAGCTCTAAAGTGCCACTGCCTACACTTCTTGGGAGCGTCCACAGGCCTTACTGGAGTGCTAGGACAGGTTAAGGCGATGAGGTTGTGATTGGAGGAGCCTAATGGATAGGAAAGATTAACACTGAAAGCAGAAGGATTAGTTGTAAAGAAGGAGTCAGGTATGTTGGAACTCTCTCCAAGGCACTCAGAGATACAGGTAGGATGCTGTACAAGCTGCTCTAGTTCACTGAGGATAGAAAAAATGTAGGCTTGTTCACCATGTGAATCTGTGAAAGGAGAGGAGAGCCAAATGTGGTGGTGAACATTGAAATCTACTAGAATGGAGATTTCAAAGAAAGGTGACATTGATAGGATGTGTTCCAGCTTAGAAGTAAGACGGTCAGAGTATATTTCATAGTCAGTAGAATTAGGGGAAAAGTAGACAAGCCAGATATATTTAGTTAGAGAATGGCAGGACAGCCGAAGCCAGAGCACAGAGAATTCATAAC
Organism: Coenobita brevimanus; assembly: GCF_032717465.1. NCBI lineage: Eukaryota > Metazoa > Arthropoda > Malacostraca > Decapoda > Coenobitidae > Coenobita > Coenobita brevimanus. Next base: position 25,069,765 of record NC_136960.1, read on the forward strand.
ACTCAAGCTCTTGAACATGAAAGTAATATATGCTGTTGCCTAGCAACCAAAACTTTGTGGACACATCTAGGTCATAGGCTGGCCCTCTTTTCCTAGTTTGGTCAAAATTGGTTCATTCTCATAGAAGTGCCTGCCACAATTAACCCACCGGGTCCCATTGATGTACATATGCACCCGAACGTTTTGTTGCTGTGACTCCCGCTGACGTTTATAAATGTGCTGCAATTGCAAGGTCCATCATTTGCCCATTTTTCATTTTTTGCGCATGATTTTTGGTATGTATAAGCAAGACACCTTCCTCTACCCGAGACCAGGTGGGGACAATGACTTACCCCATGTGACCCCCCCCCCCGCATGCCATTGTCTTAGCAACTCACCCGTTACCAGTGACCTGGCCAGTAAAGACATGTCACGCCACAGTTCGAAATTCAAGGCAAGAGTGATTCCCCAATCAATGACAATGTGGAGGACAAAGTTTACATGGTGTTAGAGTAAGAAATGTGCATTAGTGATGAGGAGGTAATGTTGCCAAAGAGGGTGCAGTATGTTGATATGTTTGGTGAGTGAAACAACGCTTATATCACCTAGATTACTGTGTGAAAACCAATGTACTCTTGTACTACATATAAATTCGTATGAAATAAATAAATATCTACCTATTCTGAGTGGTTTGGAATAGTTACCCCTTCCATAGAAAACGTCTTCTCAGGAGCCTGGCTCGAGAGAACACAGTACCAGGTGAAGGTACTGTCACCTGTGCTGGGCATTTCTAAACTCAGGCGAGCACTTTCTCTCTGATTTTTCGATGTTTCTCATAAAAAGTGAAGGTATTAGAAAAAAAATATCGAAAATCTGCCGGGATTGGGGGACATCATTGGTGAAAAATGTACTGGGATGCAGCAGGTTAAATGAGAAAGAGAGACCAGTAAAAAGAAACCAAATAAGAAAATGCCACAAACAAGGGCAGCATGAGCTGCCCAAAAAACTACAAGAAGGATGGAAGAAACAGGAATGGAGGAGGGTAGACACAGATAAAGAATGATAACAAGTGGAGGAGGAAGTGGGAAGCAAAACATCAGGTGAGTGGGTGATGGGTGCAGCCTGTACTCTAACTTCGATAATTTATTGTCAGTATTTATTATCTTTGAGATGTTAGCTCTCTCTGCCATATTTATTATTATTATTATTATTAGTAGTAGTAGTAGTAGTAGTAGTAGTAGTAATAGTAGTAAGTGTCGGAGGTGGTAGTAGTATTGCTGCTGTTGTTTTTTTTTATTTGATTTATTATAATTAATTGCTCTGTCCAGGTAGTTATTAGTGGGCTTACGAGGGACTTCTTGAACTGCAGTGTTAGCTGTAGGTTTCATTAACTCCCTTCGGTTTAATGAGCTTTTCCGAAACCAAATGTAAGCGTCTCCAGATGGCAAGAATAAACGACAAACATGCGTTATGGGTCTGAAGGGGTTGAGACTTTTTATAGTTTGGAATGGTTATGCCGCAAATTCTTGAACGATCGTAAAAGGAATCGTCTCCGTTTATGGGTCGTAAAATCGCTAACTTATTGCGAAAACTTTCGAAATATAAAATTCGTTAAGCTTAAATTGGAACTTCTCTATTATGATTAGTTCATAAGAGATTGGAAATTCGGTTAGTAATCTTAGTTCATAAGATTATTTCATATTGTAAGTTTAATTTGTAAGTATATTTAATCTGCTTAATTCGTAGGTTAAAGAAGCTTGCTTTGCCCCTCATTCCAGAAGCAGTTTGTAATATTCATTGACAAGGAAATTTTGTAAGTTTGTCTAGTTTTTTTTTTTTTTTTTTTTTCGTAAGCGTATTTCATGACAAGAGATCGAGCTGGTTGGATGAATTTTGGGAGGAGAAGTGCATGATCAGGGATTTGGCACCCTATTTAACGTGGCAGCATCCAGATTTACTCAACTGGATACTTTTATGTGAAGCTACAGAACGTGGTGAATGTTTTTGGCATATCCGATGGAACCAAGATTCTGGTGGTTTGAATGGTGAGCGAATGGAAACTTGGCCCACTGGACTGGGCAAATTTGGGCTGTCTGGACATTGCTGCTCCTCACCCTGCCCTAGGGTGGGAGAGGAGGTCTGGATGATGATTTCATGATTTTGATTAGCAAGTGGTGCTTTGTAATTTAGTCGAGAGCATAATTTCTCTCTCTCTCTCTCTCTCTCTCTCTCTCTCTCATTACCTACGCCAAGGAGGTTATGATTAGGCCTCCTTGGCTTGTTTGTTTGTTTGTCTGTCTGTTAGCAGGTTTACTTAAGTTATGAACGGATTTTGATGAATTTTGTTGGAATGGTGGTCTATGTGCCGAAGAAGAAGTTGTTTTATTTTATGGCGAATCTAGATCCGGATCCGGAGTATCCCGCACATTATCTCGAAAAGCTATCCATAAATTTCAAGGAAATTTTGTGGAAAGTTGCGTCATGGACGAAGAAAAATTTGATTAAATATTGGGACAGACCCGGATCATTTATGGTGGCAGTGACATTGGCGGAGGTATGCGCTCTGTGAGCGTTTTCTACTTTTCACTACCACTGTTTTTTGTTCTTTTTTTACACTAGTGGGTTATGCATTGATATTTTTTTCTAGTTACCCATCATGTTTTCCATTTTTTTATTCATCTTCTAAACTTTTTTGTACTTTTTTTCAGCTGTTTGTGCTATTTCATTGTGTGTCACTTCTATATTCGGTGGCTTATTTATGGTATTTATCTCTTACTCATGATTTCTCACTTAGCTTACAGTATCATGTTTTCATTGTATTTATATTTATTTACCTTGGTTTTCCATAAAAAAATAATAACTTACGGTACACGTCATGTCAGTCGTAGGTTGATTATCTTCATCGTCATCCTTAACCATCAATCATCAATCATCAGTCACCAATCATCTTCATCATCATCATTATCAATCATCAATCATCATCATCATTATCAATCATACTCACCACCATCATCATCATCGTCAGCAACAGTCAATCATCACCATCATCATCATCATCATTATCATCATCATCATCATCAGCAGCAGCAGCAGCAGCAGCTTCCATCAATCATCATTCATCAGCCATCATCATCTCCAACATCATCATCAATTATCAGGCATCGTCATCACTATCCTCATCATCATCATCACCATCATCATCACATTCATTATTATCATCATCAGTCATCCTGATCACCATCATCATCGGCAATAGCAGCAACCATCATCATCATCATCAATCATCATGATCAATCATCTTCAGCATCAGCATCAATCATTATCATCAGCATCAGCATCCAACATCATCATCATCATCATCATCATGCATTTTCATTGTCTGTCAAAGAGACTGCCAGGATATAAATGGAGAACATAAGCCTCGGAGAAGTATTCAACAATGTGGACAGCAAATTGGACACGCATGAATTCACTATTATTCTATTGTTCAGAAATCAGTATTTGTACATATATATAAATATTTGCATACTATAAGCAAACAAGAAGGAGTGTGCAAACACATTCCCGGCAGTCATTTTAGTGCTGACGTAACACAACAGGATACCTAGTCAAAGATGTCACATATCAGATTTGGAGTAAATCAGGTGAAATAAACGATTTTATGCCCATTTGAAATTTATGGTCTTACTCACATGACATTGACCCTCCTACCACTAACTGTTGGATAACCCCTTTGATATAATAAGGCATGTTATTTGATGCAGATTTGAAAGATGCACCTTTAGGTTTTGATTTCATATCGATTTGACAAATTTGAAGGGAATTAGGTCGAAAAAACAATTGAAAAAAAATTATTTACATTTTGGGGGCCTACAGCCCGAGCCGTGGCCCAATTATGCCCAGAATTTAATCAGGTGATCAGAAGATCATAGCCCATCACCCCTATAATTTTAGTCAAAATCACACCAGCAGTTTTCAAGTAAAGTTGTTAACTGACAGGGAGACTGACAAACTGGGTGAAAACAATACCTGTCCCCGAGCCCCTCAGGGGCGGGGATGGGTAATAATATTTGTATTCTTTCCCTTAAAGTAAGCATTTGATTATCAAGGTATCTAATCCAGTGAACAACAAAACTAGGAAAGTGCGCTTTGTGAGCGTGTCACGAGCGAGAGAGCGTTTGTACATACACTGATCATATTTTCATCTTGGTGAAAATTTTCATTTCTGCTGAGGTAGTTGAACAATAAACAGACAAACACACACACACACACACACATACACACACACACACACACACACACACACACACGTGGGCGAGCACATGTGCAGTCAACATATGATAGTGAAAAACAACTCATATCTCGCATGTGTCACTTTCATAGTGAGTTAAATCGTTTTCATAGCGAAGTATGTCAGTTCAAGCCCTCGATACATTCCCTTGAAAAGCTGGGATTCAAAAGGGTTTCTTTGGTCCCATGAGTAAATATATTTCTAAAAACTCAATTCATTGAATGTATCTGCTACCATCTGAAAGAATGTCTTCTCTATCCCAAAGAGTAGACAAGCAATTAGCCTCTGAAAACGATCGTGGTCGGGCTGGGTCGTGTCGTGCCGCTCATTTCTCAGCTGAACGTAGAGTAAACATCGCTCTGCTACGCTCGCTCGCTTGCTAGTAATAATCAAGTCTAAGATTACTCCTCCTTAATGTAATGCCTGCTACCAACATTCCTTACCCACCCTTTCCTTTTATCCCACATCTGTCTCCAGTCTCTAATTGTAAATCCCATCCATTTCTACGAACCCCCTCTTACTCCCAGTTTTTTCACGAATCTCTCCCTTGACTGATTTTTTGTCAAAGTTAATAATGAAATACTTCCCATACTTGATTCATCACTCCTCATCCCCGCTTCCTTCTCCTATCCCTCCCCAATGACCATCATCCCTCTTATCCCCTCCAGCTTCCATGTCATTCCACTTCCATCCCATTCCCCTTCTCCCTCATATTCGTACCTTCCTCTCTTCCCTTTCATCCTAATTTCATCCCACCTTTCTTCCTCAACCACGCTTCCCTACCCTCCTTTCTTCTCCCCATTCTTCACTCATCCGTCCCAGTCTCCCTACATCTCCCATCATCCTTCCCCCATTCTCCCCTTTATCCTCCTTGCACTGTTTTCCATTCCATCTTATCACCCTCCTCCTTCTCCCATTCTCCCTCCTCTCCCTCTTCTATCCCTCAGCCCTCTTTCTATTAGTCTAATTCCCCACCCTTCCTACCATCTCCCTATCCCCTCAGTGAGTCTCCCTTCCCTGTGACCCAGTCCTCTCCCCATCTATCTCATTCTCCATCTCTACTCCATCTCCCCATGCCTCCCCAGATCTCCGCAACCCACCAGCTTCCCTCATCTCCCATTCTGTCCCTCGGCCCTCTCCCAATCAGTCTCATCCCCCATCTCCCCAAAGATCGCATCTCCTCATGTCTAGCCACAGGTAGCCCCTAAACACAGACTCTATATATATACCTATATATATATATATATATATATATATATATATATATATATATATATATATATATATATATATATATATATATATATTCGTTATTTTCCCCCAGTATTATACGTTATGTCTATATTTGGAAAAGTGGTTCTAATACGATGTCGGAAGTCTCCTCTCACACTCGCTATCTCACACGAACTTCTCAAATCCTCGCTCTGGTTTCGACTTATGTTGGGTTTTACCTGTATATTGTTTCCCATTATCGTTGGTTTCCATTGTGTTCCTCCTTATCTCTTATTTTTTCTTATCTGTTGTTTGTGCATATCTTTTCCCTGTCTGCTTTTCGTTTTTTGCCTTCTCATATAGGCATTGATATATAGACACTGAAATGTCATATCACAATGTGTAGTATGTAGTGTCTGGTGGAGGCATGCACAGCTTCTTACTAGGTATGTCAGTCTACATAATGTATATCAACAACGCTATTGCAGTCTGCCAGGACTGACGATGCTGGTCTAGAGTGCAAAGTGTTTGCAGAATCGTTTAATCTCACGCAGTTGGTAATGCAACCAACGAGAATACCAGATAATCCTGACCATAATGCCCATCTCTTGGATCTATTCCTGACAAACATCCAGAGCAGTAGAGGATAGAAGTACTGTCACCACTTGGATCCTCTGACCACAGTCTCATCAAAGCCTCATTAGTCAGCCCCCCCCCCAAAAAAACCACCTCGTTCCAAACCTATCAGGGTGACCAGATGGCACTTTGATAGGGCAAACTGGGATGGATATAGAAATTATCTTGCTGACATACCATGGCAGTCTTTCTTCTATAGTGAAGTCAGTTCTACCCAGTTCCACGTTGACTTAATACTAGCTGGTATGCATTTATTCAACCAAGCCAACAGTTCACTCAAAGATCGAACTCTCCAAAATGGTTTGATAGCCACTGTGACAGAGCAACAGCCCAAAAGTCATTAGCATATAATCCGTACTTAGAAAAAAAAATCTGAATTACTCTGTTAATAAAAAAAATGCTAGAAACCATGCAAAAGTTGTAATAAATCTTGCTAAATCAAACATTCCTCAAAATCAAGCATCAGAACCACATAACCCTAATGGCAATAGAATATTCTGCCCAACTCTCATTTCTTTCAATAATTACTTTAACAAGTCATCACACATTCCCCCACAAATCTTCATATGGCAACATTACAAATGGCCCACGTGGAAAAGCAAATATCTTTGCCAGTACATTTGCTAGAAATTCTACCATATAGGAAGTCAGCCAGAATGTCCCAGTACTAGAACTTTGACACTCCCGAAATTGTTCCACATAAAATACAGACTCGGTACGTAAAATCCATCCTAGACAATTTACCAACCAACAAAGCTCCAGGCCCAGATGGAATTCCTCCAACTGTATTGAAAAAATGTTCCCCAGAACTTGCCTCTGTTCTAACTAAACTATTCGGACTATGCAGACAGACTTCTTCATTCCCAAATTCATGGAAAGAAGCTAATATCCATCCAGTTCCAAAGAAAGGAAGTTCCTCTGACCCCTCTGGTTACATACTAAATGCTATCACATCTTCTCTTGGTAAAGTATTTGAAAATGTAATCAATTAGCACATAGTTAAACATTTTGAATCCAACAACTTAATTAGTGATAGACTATATGTTTTTCTCCACTAAAGATTCACCACTGACATAGTCTCCTGCCTCATACCATTCATCAATCAGTTGACCAACACGGAGAAACTGATGCAGTAGCCCTTGATATTTCTAAAGCTTTTGACACAACATGGCACCGTTCCATGCTATCCAAACTCCTTTGTTATGGACTAACGTTTTTTATTTTTTTTCCATGGTTTCCGCATATCTCAGCAACAGAAAAATACAAGTAGATGATGTATATTCCAATATCCACTCAATTAACACTGGCGTGCCACAGGGATCAGTTCTGGCACCAAACCTATTCCTAGTTCATATTAATGATCTCTTATCTGTCACTCACAGTCCCATCCATATATATGCAGATGAGTCAACACTTCACATTTCATTCACACTCAGACATCCATTTACAAAATTTAATATCTCTAACTACCAACTCAGTATAGCCATCACCATAAATCAAGACTTTTCTAAGATCAATGAATGGGAACAAAATATCCTTGTCTCAGTCAATGCTGGTAAAACCAGCACTTACCAATGCCCTCAGCTGGACCTCTAAGGTCAGATCATTTGCTAAAACTGCCTGAAAAAAACTTGGATTATTGTACAGTGTATTTATTTCACTGACGAGTAGTTAGCTATAAATAGAGTCATGTGCGCTCTTAACTTGCATATTGCTCGCCCTTGTGGAATGGATGTGGAGAGGTTGCACTAAAACAACTGGACAAAATTCAGAACAAAGCTGTTGGAATTATTTATAACCCTGCTATTATAAATAAACTACCTCCCCAACAAGTAAGAAGGAATGTTCCCTCCCTTGCATTATTTTACAGATACTTTTATGGCTAATGCTCAGACGAAGTTGCATCCATTGTGCCACATATCCATGCCTTCTCTTGTGCTACACAGGCATCTGATAATGCTCATGCTTGGAATGTCACACAGCCATACTGCAAAACTTCTGCCTATCAGAATTCCTTTATTTCCCGAAGTGCATCTCTCTGGAACTCGCTTCCCTGGAGTTGTTTCTCCCCAGACTTCAACCTATTGCTGTTCAAGTCCAACTATTATACATATTATACAAATGGAGGACGCCAGTAATCTGGTGTATGGATTTTTTTTTTTTTTTTCATTTGATTTTCCGTCCTCTGCTCTGTTATTAAAAAAAAATCCCGTTACCCCAGACCATCAAGAATTTTGTGACGTATTCAAACACGTGGGGTAATCATCTCTAATCGGTTAGTACACGTGAATGGAAACACACACACACACACACACACACACACACACACACACACACACACACACACACAAGAACCGAGTTGTATATATTCCCCCAAAAGCAGCTGCATGAGTCAGAGAGCCAGAGGGAACGACATAAGGCAGAAGGAAGCTAAGAGATTGGGTAGTCAGAAGGTTCGCCGTCACGCTCCATTATTCTGTCTATCACATCACTATATAACTGTGTCACAATAAACCCCGTAATCCAAGAGTGTCTATAACCCACTCTACCAATGATACAAGATAGATAAAGGAGCCAGTGAGACAGAGCAACACCTGCCTCAAGATAAAACCCCAGAATGACCTATCTAACTCCTCACGTCTTTATATTGGTAACAACGATTCTCCTCACTATCGACACTAGTGGCACACCTACATAGCTACTCACCTACCTCCCTACCTTATCTTTATTAACAGTCTTTGTTTTCCTGGTGTGTAGTGATTCCATATCAATTAGTTTGCCTTATAAATGCTTTCCATTCTTATGTCTTCCATTTTCTATTGTTTTCACTAGGCTTCGTTTTCAGTTACCTTTTGTATCTGCTCTTTCTTTTTTTCAATTGGTTTCCTTTCCGTTCTTTTTTTTTTTCTCGTATTTCTTTTACTCTGCTGTTTTCGTAGTGTCAGTCCGACCGTGATTTAGGACCTATATTTCCTTCACCAAACATGAAATGTCCCCTGAGTTAAATACAATCAACTGGCAGTTGCAAGAATTTAGTGAAAATTAGTAGGCTACACTTTAAGTCAACTCCATTAGTCAAAAAAGATTATATTTCACTCTTTCTAATACTAGACGATTTTGCTAGCATTGATAGAGCGCCCAAAGAGTGAAAGGGATATTGAAGGCTTATATATATATATATATATATATATATATATATATATATATATATATATATATATATATATATATATATATATATATATAAACTTTTTGAGAACCTCCAAGTAGTGAGCAAATTAATGCCAGTTTGAATAGTTTATCGCAAGCTGGCTGATACCATGTGAAAAAAATTAAATATAACATCATAATCATTTTCATTAATATTTGAAGAACGTAAATGCCTGCCGTTTTCATCAAAACTCCACGAAAGAGAAACTTGGTATGATTTATAATGCATACTCTCCATTAAAATTATTTGGCCAAAAAAAAAAAAAAAAACACCAACTGTAGATATTGTCAAACCATCGACTACTTTGTTGAAAATTTTTGCATTGACTGTACTCACAGAAGAAAAAAAAAAAACTTTACACAGATAACGGGTCTGATAATTACTGAACATTCCAACTAAAACAGTGCAATTGATAGAGGTGAACGTGTGCCAAAGGCCATCCAGAACTGCTGTTGAATTATTAGGAGTAAAATTACCTGATAAAGCAAAGATAAATTTATTTCATGTACGGGATTCGTCATGGGCGTTTCATCAAAACGTTCGTTCACTGTGTCTGTGTTGTGTAGAAGTTATGACTTGCAATACTGTGTATATTTGCTTTACTGTAGGTACGTGTCTCTGCCATATTTGGTAGCAAACATAATGGCATGTTTAAGTAGTAGTATTGAAGGAGATATACAATTACTTTCTGCAAATAAAAGCTTTCCTACATATACCGTAATCAAACCCTGAATAAAGGACAGTGAACAAGCGTTACGTTAACACTATACTCATGTGTCAACTTTACAGATTCGTTTGTGAATTGTCTCAGGCTGTCAAGAATGACTGATGATTATGAACAAAACTGCACCTATCTATATCTACTTCTTTATTTTCTTATTTGATTATGTATCTAAGCATATGTTTGTGTGTGTGTGTGTGTGTGTGTGTGTGTGTGTGTGTGTGTGTCTATTTCGCATAAACTTAAAAATCGTCCTTATACTTTGATAACTCTCTCTGGGCAGGGTTGATAACACAGGTCTGCAAAAAAAAATAAATAAATAAGAATAAATAAATTCTGAGTTTAAATTTTATTGCCCTTATGAACACAATAAAAAATTCTTGTAGAATGTTTCCATCACATCACATTTTAATACAAAATATAAGAGAAATTTAATACATAGCAAATAAGTGGGGCAGTTGAGTCCGGATTATCTTTTTTTTCTTTTTTCAGTAAAATGTCAATAAAACCCAACCTATACAGTGGATCACTTGAATAGGAGAGGTAGGTGGAGCTTTGGAGAACATGCCACAATAATTTGATGAAAAACAGTGAAACATAAATCTAAGTTAAAAAATGCTGAATAAGTGGTATAAATTACCCCAGGCGTGGGGTAGTTAAGACCACAACTAAATAAACTTCTGTTTGAAGTAAAATGGAGGTACCTTACATCATCATATTTGCTGTACTGTACTATAGCCTAAACATTTAAACTTAGCAAATACAAGTCTACAACTTGGACACAATAAGTCCACCCCTGATCTCACATTAAGCCTACCACCTAAATAACAATAAAGAACTTCCTTGTCAAATGAAATTAAATGTCTTTTCATCATCATATTTGCTGTGTTGTACTGTATTATTCACTTAACCAAGTGCACATTAAGTCCATCACTTAGCCCACAAAACTTAGCACACAGTAAGTCCCTGAAATGTATAATTTATTACTTTATTCTTTATCTCATCATGAATTTTTACCCTCTGCACAATTCTGTTGACATGTATAACATCCTCGTCTTCAGTCTTTGGCAACTTGAAGGCCACTCAACCTGGTTTACACTTATTTGTATTAGCGTTGTCTTAAGTTTGTCTCATCATAACTGATGATATTGGCCGGAGGTACTCCACTGCCAGGCTTCCCACTTTGCCAGTCTGTGATTTTCCCAGATAGATGTGAAAATTTCCCTAGATTGGTCACAATTTCCCCAAAACTATACAGTACTACCTTTATGTCTACTGGCACTTTTTAATTACTATCCCAGTTGCTACTTATCATTAAATGCATAAAATTGTATATGAAAACTTTTTTTTTTATAACGAGACCGACTAATAATACTGGAAATACATATAAGTTTGCTAAAAAATGTAAAGTTTTATTTTCGTTAGATCATCATTGCAACTGTCTATGACCATAACTTTCTATCAATTATATGAAAATATATGCTGTGTACTTCTGATAAACAGTTGGCAAGAATCATACAGTAGCCCTACCGCATTTTCTGAGGAAACTCCCCATCTTAAATGGGTTTGCAAAAGAATATGTCTTTCAATCACTGTTATAATACATCCAAATAAAATAGCATAACTTTCATTCATCCGTAAAGATACATAAAACCGATATCTATTCGTCATAGAAAAAGAAAGTAAAACCAAAGATAGTAACTTACAATGAAGTGGAACCATGAATACGTACTTTTAATAAGCATGTTATTCTGTTAATGAAGACGAGTTCTCAGGGAGAAAATAAGAAAAAAGAGGGAAAAAAAAGGTGACGTACAGTACAGGTGTATCGTATGTAGGACTACTGGGCCTTGGGAGCAGGCTGTGAAGCCTATGCTCTGAGTCGGACACACACACAAGAAAACAAAAATCAAAATCATATACACTTTGTAGAAATATAAAAACAGAATATATATTGAAAAAAAATATTTGCCTACAGTATTTTGGACACTAGATTAGGCATTTCTATGTCTAAATTGACAAGAAAGAAGTGAGAAATATATAAGCACTTTATAATTACACATTATTTAGAATTCCACTGAAATGTTTGGTATTATGCTTTGGTAAAAAAAGAAAAAAAATACTGTGGCCTTCTTTCCACTAAACATCCATCACAGAACGGTTTTACAGGTAGATTAACGCTTTGACGATGCTAATGACAGTATGACACTTGTTATATTATTTGAGTAACCCTAGACGGTTTTACTGAGCAGAAATGAAGCTACAGGCTCTGAAAGAGTTTGACTGCTGTACTTGATCACCCCTTTTGATGACAGTGGTGTCATGGATTCCAGATATTTTGACTTTTTTCTCATACCGACCCAAGATTTCCCTAGATTTCCCTAAATTTTTCCATTTCCCTAGATTTGTCACTAAAATCATTCGAATTTCCCAATCTAGTGAAATTTCCCTAAAAAGTGGGAGCCCCGCCACCGACATGTTCCAGATTACAAAAGTATTTTTAAACTTCATATTCTGAGACAGCTACACGTTTTCTGCTTATATTCTGACACATCCGGTGCGTAAGAATATTTGATTGCCTGCTAAGAAACTTGCGTGCCCAGTCTTCTCCCGGTAAACTGTTCTTAAACTGTTCTACATGTTTGTGTTGACGATCCAAGTGGACTTTTACAAATTTCCGTAGGTGGAACATATCGAACGCAAGACCAAAATCTCCAAGGGCAGCAGTATTTTGAGCAATAGACTCCTCTTCAAACTGCAGCAGGGATGTCTTCTGTACTACCCTCCCAGGTTCCTTAGATCTCCCTGACACGACTTGTTGTAATGATGCCTTGGGGATACAAAGCTTCTTGGCTGCCTGACGCTGGCTCATTCCATCCCTTACTGCAGCAACAGCCCTTGTCGTGGCCTCAGAAGTGTATTGGACCGTGGGGGATGTCATTTTTTTTCTTATAATGACGCACCATTCAGAAATAAACAGAAAGTACATAAGTTAAGCAGTGGTCTCAGTTTCCCCAGTATGGTGGTCTCAATTACCCTATGTTATATAAACATTAATACAGAGTAAACATTAGTGTCGATCATTACCAAATTGGCTGTACACATACATGGGATATAAGGCTACAAATTACTTGAATATCAACTGGCTGAGGGATACGGCTTGGCTACAACACACCTTAGCATTCACAGTTGAAATTTCCTGTCATGTTAATACAAAAACATAATTAGGATTTAGGGGTACTTCTGGGATCAGTGGAATAATGTACTTTACATATATTAATAGTACATACCATACCTATATAACCATACCAACAGCATCTTCTTAAATATATTCGTTCTCTCCAGGACTCATATTAAGTAAAACAGTCTTAAGATGGTCTCAGTTGCCCCTGGTGGTCTCAATCACCCCCTCTATACGGTACCTCCCCAGCATTGTTCTAATTTTACTGAAAATGAGAACCGGTGCCAAAGCACAGCAAACTCGGCCCTGGCAGTCGTTTTAAAGCTACGTATAAACACAACAGGATATCTAATAAAAGATGTCACATCAAATCTGGAGTAAATCAGGTGAAAACTGATTATTTATGCCCATTTAAAATTTTAGCCCCAACCCACCTGACACTGACCCCTCTACTGCTAACTGGGGGATGACCCCCCTGATGTAATGAGGCATGTTATAGGCCAGAATAGGACTTGGCCCAATTTGGTTCAAAATCCAATCAGGTGATCAGGTTATAGTCCATCATCCCTGTAATTTTAGTCAATATCGTACCAGTAATTTTTGCGTAATTTCATTGATAGACAGGCAGAGAGACAAACAAACAAACAAAGACACAGATAAACCAAGTGAAAACAATACCCATACCCGAGCCCCCCCGGGGTAGAGGCACATTTTTTGGTGCATCCCTATATATCATCCAGCATTTGTTCACCATCATACTGACATCCCAACGTCCCTCATACCGTCTTCCCATGTCTTTGATATCCTGATGGAATCTTTCACCTTGTTCTTCACTCACAGGTCAAAGATATTCAGGGAAATATTCCGAATGTGAATCCAGAAAGTGAGCTTTGAGGCTTATGTTGCAAACCAACTCATTAAACTTGACCAACAAATTTCTCATAATTTCCTAGTATTTTGGATCCTTAGTGTTACCTGAAAACATACAATTTACATATCCTCTCATTCCAGGTTGCTCAACCCACCATCGAATTCTGCATCAAAAATTAGTTTTCTAATATCAGGCTTGGTAAATACTAATTTGGCTTCAGATAAACAAGGAAACTTTTGTACAGATACACAGAACAGGCTCCATCTATTGTTAGGGCTTTGACAAACTGCTTCATTAATCCAAGCTTAATATGAAGTGGTGGTAGCGGCACTTTATCTGGATTCACCAAGCTAGGTTTGATGATATTTTTGGCACCAAACTGCAGATTTTTTCTATTTGGCCATTCCCTCTAACCCAATGGAAATCCTTGGCTCTTGGGCCATTCCCTGCTAACTCCAGCGCAGATTCCTTGGCTCTGCTGTCCCACTCATAGATTAAAATTTGAAATTTTGTATACCTCGGCTGCTGACCCAATAATATACAGATCTATCAGGTCCCCACATATGATCCAACGGTGTTCATTGTAGCTGTCTTTCTCGAGATTTGCCAAATTCTGGTCCATTGTTTCATTTAACCGTTTTGCGCGCAGATAAGTTAATAAGTTTTCTGGGACATGACGTGATGGCTTTTCTCCCCTCCCCCACACCCGCTACACGCTCCAAAAATGTGTATTTCTCAGGCTAATTTTCACCACCACCCAAACATATTTATTTTGCCACAAAACCCATATATTCCTATTCGTCGATGTTTGTTCTACACGATGAGCAAAAAAACACACAAAAAAACACACTATACGTACGTTAGGAGCCCCGAGAACTAAACATTTGCGAACAAACATCTCACTTCCTATCATCATAAGTCAAATGTTTATTAATCAATCTCTACATGTTATACCATCATTGGAAAGAGAATTTTATTAGCTTTTAAATGCCAGAGGTCCCAGTTTGATATGAGGTATGGTGTTCGAGTAATAAGCAAAAAAGTAAAACCCATTTCTGACAGACAACAGATTTTTTATTCGGGTAGTTGTAGCGAAAAACTTTTCTTGCCACTGTTATGTTTTTATTTCATCATCCTATGCAGAATTTCATTGTCCTTCATTTGAGCCAAAATAGGTGATTCTAGGCCTCATAGTTTTTTTTAGAAAAATGCAAAAAACTACGGTGTATTTTCCTGCGCCCTGAACCGCCATAAGCCACACTCACATATGTTATTTTCCCGTACGCACTAACATTTTTATGCTTGCTAGCTACACTTTCTTTGGTTTTATACCAACAACTATTTTATATAATTACTTCTGTTTTCTTTTCAGTCCTCTCAGAAACCACAATGAACACTAAACCTGTTGCTAGAGACCGAAACTGAAGCTGTACTTCTTTCCTGTCATTTGTATTAGAGGTAAATAATACTATATATATGTATGTGTAAATATAGTGAGCATAAAGATAGGTAAATAGATAAATGAAAAAAGAATATCACGCATTTCTCCCAACTGGTGATGAACTTTCCTGCAGGACCAGATGGGTTGGAGATGAGTTTTGCACTGTGTGTGTGTGTGTGTGTGTGTGTGTGTGTGTGTGTGTGTGTGTGTGTGTGTGTGCGCGGCGTGCTCCACTAGTGAAGGTATTGCTCGGTATGGTACCGGTCGAAACAATCACCCATGCAAAGCATGCAAAGCGGCACATACCTACATACAAGACACATGTTCTTTGTGTCCTTCCTCACCCCCAGCTTCAAGCACAAGGTACACCTGAGCCTTTTCTTGTTGAGGATCCCTGCCCAGTGGTGGCCTACAGTGCGATACAACCTCACGTCATCGTCCAATCACCCGGCAACGTGCTTGCTTGGATACCCTCGTGCTCTGTGATCCTGTCGTGCGGGAGCCGCAGGCCCAGACACGCAGGTTCTCCCTGAAAGGCCAGCAACTGAAGGTGGTGGTGATGCTAGCACCCCTGATGGGCCTCCTGCAGGCGGTCCTGATGGCGACAGTGGCACCTGTAATGGGCCTGCTGCAGGTGGTGCTTGTGGTATTGGTGATGGGGCCCGTGCTGATTGTCCTGCAGGCAGTACTGGTGCTGGTTGTGGCTGGGCCCATGCCCTGGCGCTGGTGCTTGTGCCTCCCGGGTGCCAGGTGTTGCTGGTACAGGGCCACCAGTTTGGGTAGGTCTGGGGCATGGTGGAGTATGTGTCCAGACACAGGTCAGTCCTCTTTATGGAAATGCAGAAGATCGTAGATGATCTGCTCCACAAATTCAAGGAGAGTTACTGTCTCACGTCTGTACTTTTGTACAAGGGAAACCGTTCAAGAGTGCCATTTGAACGAAGTAGAATGTGATCACTTTATGTGATACACTGTATATTTCACCAACAAAAAAATAAATGCAACGTCTTCCGTAGGTGTAACCGATGATGATTTTCAGACGATCATGTGGTTTTACTTTCACTTTCTTTTCACATAAACACATAACAAAATATGTCAATTTGTATGAGATACACAGGTTATGTATCTCACATTGCATTTTGCTACCTTTGTGCTAGGTCAGGTGTACAAGTCGAGTCTCTTTCTTATGAGCACGTGGGTCAGTCTTTCATGTTATTATCAAATAATACATAG
>NC_136960.1:25086640-25219140 GCF_032717465.1 Coenobita brevimanus
AAACTTTCTATTTTGGACCAGAGAATTTACAAATCTTTAAACTGATTTCAGCTGCTTCTCATGCAAGTTGGTTAACAAAGATACTGTAACTTTCATAGCAACTTGTATTGAAGGGGACGCACATCTTGAATTTAATTATATCCTTGTAGAGTAATAGTTAATTTTATATTTGGTATAAGTCAACTACTGTTATCTTAAGACCGAACACTGGCAGAATAAGGAAAATACATCGCTTTAGACTGATGGCGTAATTTGGTATCCTTTTCATAGTTGGCCATAAGCATTTACCTCTAAGCCACCACGGATGGATGAGCTATAGGCACTTACCCTGCTTACGGATGGATAAGTCTAGCCTTCATACTCAGACTATAAATTTAAACATTCTCCAGTCAACACTTTCTTTCGGGCCAATCACCCTCTTATCTTAATAAGCGTATATAACTTTATGCCTATGTGCTTACGTGTGTGATTATAACGAGTATTAATCGTGCATAATCTCTCTCTCTCTCTCTCTCCTTCTCTCTCGATACACACAGTAGATTACTTTACACACAGTCATACACTGGTAACCTTTTCAGGTTGGCAGGAATAAGATACAATCAGTTTACTTTTCAGTTGTCATTTAAAGTGAATATGGACATAATGTCCACCTTTAAAGATGGTGATATATTTGACAAAATACACATGACACACAAAATTACCAGCACTAAATAACACTTGTATTACTGCAAACTGCGCATGAATGCCAAACGTTTTGCAGAAATCTTCGCAGTGTAATATCTACAAATGTGCTTGGCAGTCGCCCCATCCACACAGATATTCCTTACCAGCCTCCACACACACACACACACACACACACACACACACACACACACACACACACACACACACACACACACACACACAAACTGGAGCAGTGGATAATGCTTTTGCCTGCCAGCTAGTAGGGTGGGGGTTCGCACTGGATAAGGTGCGAAAAGTTTCACTAAGTGGGAGGTTACTGTTCCTCTTGAGGGAGGGAAATAGTTGTGTGCGTGTGTGAAGGTCGACAGGGTTGCTCCTAGATCGGACTATATGAGCTCTCAGCTCTCTTACTGGAGAGTAATGAGTTGACGATCACTCCAATCCACGTTATGCTGACCGACCCGGTGAGTTACACACACTTAACCAAACGCATTAAATTTTGGCAGGCAGTTCTCCTCTCCGTTCACTCCTTCCACTCACATTAAGAGATAATTTTCACATACTTATTGTCTCAGTAGCAACTGTGGCATAGTTGAGAGAGGAGAAATATGAACTGAATTAATAATTCCTTTTCTGGTGGAATTAGGTCTGAAGGAAGGACTTATTTGTCCCATTTAAAAACATGAAGTGTTTCTCAGCTATTCTATTCTACTGGGTTTCTGATAAACTTCATGCATCAGTCTAGTAGTATGCGTTCTAACATTTGTCTGGATAAACAAATATTAACTGAACCAGACAGAGCCAAAAAACGCCACTGATAGAATGTGTCAGTACCAATGACTATGTTGGGTTAGCTCTCGGTTGGCGATGTTCTTGTAAACCAGTGCTTTCCAAACTGGGGTCTAGCATAGCACTCCCTTTGGGGTGTGTAAGGTAGATGGAGGAATGACTCTGGAGCCATCTTCCAAAAATTGCTGTTATATTGCTGCTTATGCCGCATAAGCCTGGGCCGTTAGATGGAAGAATGAAGAGAAACAGCTGGAAAGGACAAACATGAGAATGCTGCAATGACTGATGGAAGTGTCACAGAGAAAGGAGGAGGAATGATGACATAAGGGCAGAGGCACGTGAGTTGTGTCAGTTGTGGAGAAGGCAAGAAGGGCACGTTTGAGGTGGTATGGGTTATGTGACCAGGAAGGAGGAAGTTGATCCTGTGAAGGTGGCGTGGAGGAGTCATGTGGAAGGGACGAGAACGAAGGGAAGACAAAGGAATAGATGGAGAGATGGAACTGGGAAAGAAATGAGGGCAATTTTAGGCCTGGAGGAAGAGGATGCAAGGAGAACAGAAGTTACTGATAACAACATATAAGAGCGGCTGATCCCACCAGGAACCTTGGGAAGGCAACTGATTTTATATATATATACCCCACAGTGCGGCCAGATTGTGTCCCCCTCGTGGTGGCGGGAATAACAATAACCTGGCCGAATATGGGGTGGGTACTCATTTCTCACTTCCTGCAGCCAGGTTGTGTTAGGAAGAATACTGCCACCCGTATTCTGCGTGTCAAAGGAGATCTGCAAGGGGTGGCAATGAAGGGACTAGGGACCCTCCACTGTTTATTAGTTCCTCAAAACGAGACAGGCCAGAGAAAGGGATGGGGAGTGACTGAGTTATCCCCCGTATCCTGAAGATTGGGTCTATGAATGTGCGTGGATGTAGTAACGATTGAGGTGCTAAATAAAAGGAGGAGACTGGGGACAGAATGTTTGTGAGAAGAAAAGTTGGTTGTGTTGGCTTTGAGGAAACGAAGATGAAAGGGAAGAAGGTGAGATTATGTTTGGAAGTGTGAATGGAAAGATTATCATGGTTGTTGATAGAGTAGAAGAGGCAAGAGAAGGTGTGGCCTTGTTAGTGAGTCCGGAAGTACAGCAGTGTGTGATTGAATGTCAGGTGTCATCGAGGACTGTTGTGGGTGGAAACAGACAGTTTGAATGTGAAGTTGTGGGTGTTTGTTGAGTGCATATGGGCCTGGTAGTGAAAAGGATGAAGAAGAGAGGAAGTCTTTCTGGAATGATGTTGATGAGTGTCTGCAGAGTTTTGGAGCAAATGTGAATATGGTAATGATGGGAGATCTGAATGCTAGAGTGGGGAAATGTAGCAGTTGAGAGGTGTAGTTGGTATGCATGGTGTGCCTGAAAGAAATGAAAATGGGGCTGGGGACGAATGATGGGGATGTGCGTTGAGTGAGGGATGGTGGGATCGGAAATACCCTGTTTGAAAAGAAAGATATTTATAAAGTATACTTGGGTGAGACACAGGAGGGCGGAAGGGTTGTTGATAGAGCATTGATGGACTATGTGGTTGTGTCCAGGAGATGTAATAGGAAGATTGTTGGATGTGAGAGTTCTGAGAGGGGAGGGATGGAGGTATGTCTGACCACTCACCTTGGTGGAGGGGAAGTTAAGAGTAGGTAAGAGATGGGGTGAGAGCAAAGGAGAGTTAGGTTGTGGCAGGGAAGGTTTTGAAAGTGAGTTGGATAAAAGAGGAGAAAATGATGAGAGTATCAGGAGAAAATTGAAAGATAGAGTGGAATGCAGTGAAAGATCAGGAAAATGGCAGGTGTAGAGGAGGAATGGCAGTTAAGTTTATGTCAGTGCTGTGGTGGGGCAATGTGGAAGAGGTGGTGTGTGATGTGAGACATGTGGGTAATGGTGTAAGTAAAGGAAGTGAATGGTGGTGAGGAAGTAAGTATGACTGACAAGGCTGAGAAGTAAGAGACGTGCACATATTAAGTGTGGCTACAGAGGAAAAGATGAGGTGTCTATATGAGGAGGTATAAGGGGGAAATGAGAGGGAAGGATATGGGGAGAAGAAGGGCTGTTCGTGATGCTAAAGTGGCAGCAGATGAAAGGTGGAGTAGGCAGTTGACTGAGAATATTCAACAGAATGTTAAGAAAATGTTTTGGAGGCAGGGAGGTGAAAAGAGGTGCGAAAGGGAAGAGTCTGGGAAGGAAGAGCAGAGTAAAAAGCAGAGGATGGAAGGATGTTAGATTGAGATGGGTTAGATGCAGTAAGGGAAGAGATGGGTAGAGTATTTTGAAGGGGATTGTTAAATGTAGAGGAGGAAAGGGTGGCTGAGATTGTGAGCGGATGGAAGGGTGGCAAGAAGATAAATGTGTTGGGAAGAGTTGAATAATTCTTTGATCACGAAGGGAGGAAGTGCAGGAGGCAGTAAAGGAGATGAAAAAAGTGGAAAGCTTGCAGGTATGGATGGGTGTGTTGTGGAATGCCCTGAAGGGTGGTGGAGTGACTATTGTTGACTGGTTAGAAAGATTGTTGAATGTGTGCTTTGTGAAAGGTATGTTGCCAGTTGACTGGGCAAGTGCTTGTGTGGTTCTCAAGTTGTATAAAGGCACATGGTGATAAGTAATGAATGTAGCTCTAGCTTTAGGAGGTATAAGTCTGTTGAGTGTTGTAGGTAAGGTGTATGTTAAGAGAGTTAGAGATGGGTACAGAGGGAGGACTAATTGGTGATGAGCAGTGTGGGCTTTATGGAGAGTGGATGGGATGCGTGGATCAGGTGTTTGCTGTGAGACAAGTGTGTGAAAAGTATTTAGCTAAAGGCAAGTATGTTTTTTTGGGCATTCATGGATTTAGAGAAAGTGTATGATAGAATCGGATAGGAGTCTTTGTGGACTCATTTTGAGATTTTATTGACTTTGATATGGTAGATGTATTAAAAGATGTGAAAAGTTTTCATGTCAATAGTAAAGCATGTGTAAGAGTCAGGAAGTACTGTGAGTGATTGGTTTCCTATGCATAGTGGAGCTGTGGCAGGGATGTGTGATGTTGCCTTGGTTGTTTAATATTTATGTGGATGGTGTTGTAAGGGAGTATGTGAATGCAAGAGCTTTAGTTGGAGGTCTGAGTCTGGTGAATGTTGGATGGTAGAGAATGGAATCTGAAGCAGCTGCTGTTTGCAGAATAGATAACTGCATCTGGTGGATGATTCAGAGGATAGAATTGAGACAGTTGGTAGAGGAGTTTGAAAGAGGGTGTTTGAAAGGAGGAAATTGAAAGTAAATGAGGAATAATAAGAGTAAAGTGATGAAGTGTATGAGATCGGTAGATGGTAGGAGGATGAATACAGTTTTGAATGGTCAGTTGCTTGAGGGGGTAAGAATGTTTCCAAAGTATTTAAGGTCACATGTAGCCAAAGTGGAATGGAAGAATAGTTACAGAAGTGATGTTTAGAATGGAATGAAGTAGGAAAAGGTGTAAGTAAGAGGAAGACTGTATGAGGGTGTTGTAGGTGCTGACTGCATTATATGGGGCTGAAACATGGAATATGGGTGTAGCAGTGAGAAAAAGTTTGAATATAATGGCCTTGAGGCAGGCCGGTTCAGCCACACCACCTACAGCCCTATGTGTGCTTCTCACCTCACCATCACTCCACCAACCCTCCAATTCAGTGCCTTACACCACACACACACACACACTGACACACACACACACACACACACACACACACACACACACGGCCTTGAGCAAGCAGGCTGTTTCAGCTCCACCACCTACAGCCCCGTATGTGTCTTCTCACCTCACCATCACTCCCACCAACCCTCCACCAAGTGCCTATACACCACACACACACACACACACTGACACACACACACACACACACACACACACAGATATATGTTTAGCTTGTATTGTCCACTCGATTCTAGCACTGCTATGTCACTAGAAGTCTGGGTACGCTAAGCTACAATTACTCCAACTACAACTACTGCTACTACTGCTACTACCACTACTATTATCTATTACTGCTACTACTACTACTAATAACTACTACATAAAAACTAAATAATAATATTGTGAACAAAATAGTTATCCACGTACTATCCATAATCCACTGTATTTTCCACCTACAACAGAATTTTTTTTTTCCTGTGATTTGTACTTTTTCATAAATATGTAAACACACAAAAACTTCTCAATAAAAATTAAGGCACTTATTTCATCATGGTAAACACTTTCTGCTTCTCCATTATTCGCATACAATATACACAGCACAGGATCCGAAGTTTGCCCTACCGTACTTCCTCCTCCCTCCCTCCCCTCTGCTGCCTCGCTTTCCCCACTCCACTCTATTTTCCATCTGTAACAGATTTTGTTTTTTTTCCTGGCTACTTTGTACTTTTTCATCATAACAATATATACACACACAAAAACTTTTTAATAAAAAAATAAGACACTGATTACACTCAGGAAACAAACTATCTGCTTCTATTATTCACATAAATATTCACAACACAGATGCGAGGCTGGGCTCTACTCATGCTTCTTTTTCTCCCTCTCTCCTCCTAAACCTCCTGCCTTTCTCCCACTCCATTATAATTTTCAACTATGAACAGAATTCTTATTCCTGTGATTTGCACTTTTTCTCTTTCAGAACAAATATCCACACATAAAAACTTTCAGTAAAAAATAAGGCAACTGATTTCACCATGAAACAAACTTTCCGCTTCCATTATTCTCGTATAAATAGACACAGCACTGCTGTGAGGCTTGGCCCACTAACAGCATTTCATCCTCCCTCCCTCCTCCACTTCCTCCATTTCTCCACTCTCTATGTCCTTTCCATCTCCTCATCCGTGCCAATATCCCCCTCTCCAGGATCTGTCAATGGACACCTCTGAATCATTCACCATCATCAGAAATAGCAGATAAAGGTACATGGGGAAATGTTGGAGCGCACAGTGGAAGACTCAAGTGATCCATTCCTCCTCATGCGACACATAAATATTGACATTCACTCATTGCAGTCACTTTCCTCAGAGGAAGAGCTCACTTTCTCCATCTCACAATTGGCGAATATGATATCACCTCAAGTTCTTTCCCCTGGATCACATCTACGTCACTAAAGCCTTTTTCTTTTTGAGCCTTTGGACTTTGTTGGTGTTGAAGTCGGCAGCTATGGGCACCTAATATCAGGATCCACACAGGGGAAAATGTTTTGCATAAGATTGATCCATTATGCAAGTATGCAGGTAACTGCAGTGTGATTCAGATGCATGTACGATGGATAATGCCTCTGGCTGCATTGTGGTCAAAAATGGACCCACTGAATTTTCAAATAATGCCTGCAAAACACTAGATCGAGGTATACGTAAGCCATCCGGACCTCTCTGGGTCGTCACATATACACGTCACCCTAGAAGATGATGGGTTAACCCGAGGCGTCCCATCTAGGTATGGGTACATTGCAACATTATGTAACTACAGTCCCGACACGACGTACTAGCCATACATCGCGCAATTGCAAGGGTTCATAATTTGTACAATTTTAAATTTTTGTGTGATTTTTGGTATAAGGTATACATGGGACACCTTCCTCTGTTCCTCAATAAGATCGCCAGGCAGTGACAATGCCTTACATCGCATAACCCCCGCATGCCATTGTCTTGGCAATTCACCTGTTACCAGTGACCTGGCCAATAAAGACATTCAGGGCCATAGATGACTTCCCCAATTGATGACAATGTGGAGGACAAAGTTTACATAGCATTAGAGGAAAGAAACAGTCAGAAATGATGATCAGGTAATGTCAGCCCAAAATTGGTCAGGTATGTTGATGAGTTAGTGAGTGAATAGCAATGCTTATAATGCCTATATTACTGTTTGTAAAACCAATATACTCTCGTACTACATATAAATTCATCATACCAAATAAATTAAGTTAAATAGACTGTTATATGAGTGGTGTGGAATGAAGTTACCCTCCCATGAGAACTAGTTTTCTTTGGAGCCAGCCTGATAGAAAACCCAGTTAGGTAGAGGAGGAGTACTGCCATACTCTGTATGGAGTATTTTAAACCTCAGGGTGAGCGGTTTCTCTATGAATTTTCGATGTGTCTCTACCAAAAAGGTGGAGCGAGTTTGTAGCCAAAAAAACTTTTTCCAAAGTAGTTTTGGGATTGGGGGTATTGAGTGTGCAAAATCGGTCAGGACATGACATGGTTAAAGGAACTGGAGTTAGAGGGGTTGGGAATGGTCACCATTCTTTGGGACAGGCTGAATGAGAGCAAAACTCTCCAGCAAGAAGGAAAGGGTACATGTTGATAGACAAAGGCAAACTTAAGTTTACCTAGGCAGGATGCAAGCATTTAGAAGCACACCCCTTGGAGGACATGGCCCAGTAATCGTTGTTAGTGTTGAAGCCGATGAGATGGCAAAAAAATACATCAACTGGAAGAAATTTTTAATGTCAGCCATGAGGAAGTCAGAGCAGGGAACTGATGGAGGAGCAGCACAGAATCATTTAATGTGGAACTGAAGGAGGAGAAAGTCTGAGAGAAGTGTTCTGCTTTATCAGCAAAAGAAATAGCTACAGAGTTATAATAATGGAAAAGAGGTGAGAAGGATGATGAGGTAAAGTTTTTAGAAATGTTTACGGCAAGGTGCCTGAAGGAGCAGGAAGAGTTTAAGTTTAGAGTGTTTAGTATCATTTTGTTTTGTTTTGTCTTTGAAGGCTCCACCATGCCTGCATCTGTCGGCTTTGGTCACCTAATGGTGGCTCTCCATTCTGCATGATCCATGGCAGCCTCCATTGTTCAGTCCCTTAACCCGAGGCATCCCACTGATGTATGAGTATGTTGCAACATTTTGCATATGCCAGTCCCAACGATGTACTGGAACGTCGCGCAATTGAAAGCAGCATAATATGCACAATATTCAAAATTCGCGCCTCATTTATGGTACATAGGGTTGCTCGACCTTCCCCTACCTGCCACTAGGCAGGGACACTTTCAGCGACCCAGCGCAACCGCACTCACCCCCTGCTTGGTCACTCACCTGTTAGCAACGGTCCTGCTCAGACATGGCACATAAAGGTCTCTCCAGAGGAGGAAATCCAAGCCGCCCTGGACGCCTTTACAGGCGACTGTGATTCCCTACAGGATGACAAGGCTGTGGACAAGGATTATGTCCAACCAGAGGAGGTGGAAAGCAGCAGCAGTGATGAGGAAGTCCCTGTCCTCCAGGAAGCGGCACTACTTGACTTATCGTGCTGCTAGAGAGGGCCAGCCTGCACAAAAACAACGTGCAACATCCTCTCAGCAGCCCCAACGTGATGTGGAGCCGGATTTTGAGGATGGAGGACGAGGACAGAGCCATGGGACGTGCTGCCACGTGGTACGGCCGAGAAATTATTACCCATCGTGGTTCCGAGAGCACACCACATCGTACGAGCAGGTATGGGTCTAATTTTTTGTTTGGGAGGTCGGAAATGGTGTGGAGGGAGTGGGAAGTGAAAGGGAAAGTGCAGGGAGGAGTAATGAAAGTAGGAGTGGCGGGGGTGAATCATCGCTCTCCGTGGAGGTATGAGGCGGGGCGGGAAGTATCACATGGGCGAGCGAGGGTGCGTGCTGAATCACGTGGGGTTGTGATGGAGGGGAAAGGTGGGGAGGAACCACTCCCCAACACGTCTTATGCTCCTGAATATACCCAGACACGTGGGAGAGTGAAGGTGCTTGCTGAATCACGTGGTGTTGTCATGGAGGGGAAAGATGGGGAGGAACCACTTCCCAGCATGTTTTATGCTCCCCAATATTCACAGACTTCATCCCCACAGCCCCCTAATGTTCCAGAAGGCCGTAAGGGAAAGGGAAAGGGTAAAGGCCGAGGGAAGAGGAGTGTGAGTGGGGAAGCCCTCTGCACTCCTCCTCCCTAACCTCCCCACCAAGCATCTCCTCCCCACCCAGACGAAGGCGACGATGAGGATGATGGGGCCGAAGGTTTTGTCAGTTGGAATTGGGAGGATGGGGGTGATTTTTCTCCCATCATTCACCTTCATGTGCTGGCTGTACTGCTTCCGTTATTCACCCAAATTCCACCAGGCTGGATTTTTTCCACATTTTTTTCAGTGAGGCTTTTGTGGAGGAAATAGTGGACCAGACAAACCGTTTCGCTGGCAGCCAGCAACGTGAAAGTGAAAGACTTGGCACAAGGAGCAGGCATTCTATCAAGTATGATTACCCAGTCTCCTTTCAGAAAATGTTTTTACTTTTTGCCCTGGTACTTTTGATGGGTATTGTACGAAAGAACAGAATTCCGGCATACTGGACAAGGGACCCTGTAATGCTGACACCAATATTTGGCCAAGTCATGAGCCATAATCGCTTCCAGCAGATTCTAAGTCACCTCCACTTTTACGATGCTGATGATCCTGCAAATGCAAATGACACAGATAAGATGAGGCGAATTAGGTTGGTCTTTGATCACCTGAGGCAAACATTTTGTTCCTTATTTTATCCCTACAGAGACCTCATCATAGACAGAGTCTCGTGTTGTGGAGAGGCAATATTTCATTTCGGCAGTACATACCGAGCAAAAGGCACCGTTTTGGGTTCAAGATCTTTGTTATGTGTGACTGCAGGACTGGTTATGTCCAAGACATAGTCTTGTACACCGGTGCACAGACAGACATAATAGAAGATCGGTGTATTGGACTGTCTGGAGCAGTGGTAAAGACAATGATATAAAACTACCTTCATCGTGGTCACGTCCTTTACCTGGACAACTGGTACACTAGCCCTCTTCTCGTTCGTTATCTACACAGGCATGACACGGGAATCTGTGGTGCCGTCAAGGTGAACCAGCATCATATGGTCAAGGTGGGGTGCAAACTTAACAGAAATGAGGCTGTCTTTTTCCAGGCCAACAATATACTTGCAACAGTGTGGAACCATAATCGAGAAGTTAGCCTCTTGTCCACGGTTCACCGCCCCTTGATGCACCGTACAGAGTCCGCGGATTACCGGAGCGAGAACAGGTGCCACATATGGAAATCTGAGTGTGTCCTCGATTACAACATCAACATGCGCCTTGTGGACCAGCCAGACTCCATGATATCCACTGTCGAGTGTGGCAAGACAACGATGAAGTGGTACAAGAAGCTCTTCTTTCACTTGCTAGATATAACTGCCCTGAATTGCCACCACCTGCACGCCATGACAACAGGAGTTCAGGAAACCTTTGAAGGGTTTGTGAGGGAGCTAACACATGAGATTTTTTGCCCGGTATGCGGTTGAAAGGCCCCAACACTGCACACGCACTGCCCCTACCGTGCAAACTCGACTGAGAATATCTGCCCGCCATTTCACCACTCCTATATCTCCCCAGCCAAATAGAACTAGGCCCTAACGCAGGTGTCACGTGTGAAGTAATTCCCGGCTGAGACCCACCACTCAGAGAAAAGACACCCGCTACAAGTGCGTAGAGTGTGACGTGGGTCTCTGCATTCACCCTTGTTTTAGTGAGTATCACACCTTGATCCACTTCTGATGTGGTGTGAATGCGATATGATGCTGATACTCAGAAATAAATGCGACAAACAGATGCCCAGTGTAATTATAAGGCCCATAGATCTGTAAATAGTAGTATGTGAGTAGAAACGGGTGTAATATAAGTGGAAAATTATTATGTAAGTGTATAAATATGATTTAAGTGGAAACATACCTAGCGAGGGTATTTGATGCGATAGTCTGACACTCAGTGTAATAAATAAGGCCCATAAATATGTAAATATTAATATGAAAAATGCAGACAGGTGTAATGCAGACAGGTGTAATTTTTGTAAGTTGTAATTTTATAGCAAGTGCATATAAGTGCGATTTTCTGATGCTCATTGGAATAAATAAGGCCCGTATATATGTAAATAGGAGTATACAACTGGAAACGGGTATAATATAAGTGGGAAATTAGTATGCAAGTGTATGAGTATTATCTTTCTCGAAACATTCATTGTGAGGGTATTTTGGTGCGATATTCTGACGCTGAGTTGAATAAATAAGGCCCGTGAATATATATTGTGCAGTATTGGGTGTAAACGGGTGTAATATAAGTGGGGAAGTATATTTGGAACTGAAGAAATAAAGTAGAAGTTGAAACACGAGTGGTAGAGATCGTGTTTGCTACGTGAATATGCTCTAGCATTTCGCTAAATGCCCTCGTAGTGAATGTAAATACTTGAAAACATTTACAGTGGTGGAGGAAAGGTTCAATGTAAAGAAAAAAAATACTATGAAAGTGATAAAACAATATGGTATGTGAAAATACAAGTCATAAGCGAGTTCGCTGAGTATTAAGCAGATGTGCGCTCTAGTTGTGCTACATGTCATCGTAATGAATGAAAACAACAGAAAACATTTACAAACAGTACAAAATGGTAAAATGGCATTGAAACAGTTGTATACAAGTAGAAAAAAATGATATGTTGACGGAAACAAGAAACTTAGCACATAGCGTGTTACCACTCTGACCCAACTCGCTATGCTCGCACGAAGGAACAATGGTTATTTTTCATATATATGTCAATGAAAACCATTATATTGTTATTCTTATTGTTTATTAGTTCAAATTCTATAAATGTAGAGGTGTTGTTTGTGGTTTCTCAAAAAATTACCTACCATAGAAAACGTGAGCGACTCACACGTCAATGATAAAATACGATACCAGGTGAGGGGGACCTCACCTGTTCCAACCACTTATGGACCACGGTAAGCCCTTTCTTGGTGATTTTCCTTTGTTTCTCAACAAAAGCGGAAGATTTAGCCAAAATTTTTTTTTTCCAAAATAGCTCAGGATTGGGGGGTGTCAGAGGTGCGTAAAAGCTCTGGACGTGATGGGTTAACCCGCTGTGTCCTGGAAGATTTTTCATCACTGCCCCCCCCCCCATCCCAGCAGATTTTCGAAAAAAATTTTTTTTTGGCTAAAACCTCCCCCTTTTATGAGAAACATCGAAAATTAAGAGAGAAAGTGCTCAGTTGAGTTTAAAAATACCAAATACACGTAAAAGTACCCTCATCTTGGTTCCATGTTCTCTCAGGCCAGGCTCCAGAGAAGACGTTTTCTTGGGAGGGGTAACTATTCCAAACCACTCATTATATGTAAATATTTATTTATTTGGTACGAATTTATATGTAGTACAAGAATGTATTGGTTTTCACACAATAATATTATAGGCGATATAAGCATTGTTCACCCACCAGAAACATCAACATATAGCACCTTCCTTTATGTTTTTTTTTTTTTTTTTTTTTTTATGTGACCGACTCTGGGCATAGGCTTCACAGCCTGCTTTCAAGGCCCAGTAGTCCTCCTACGTACCGCACACCTCTACATGTCACCACTTCGGCGCTAACACCCACCTTCCATATTGAATACATGCTAGGGCTGTCTCATACAGGACTGGTGTATTGGTATTAGCGGGGGTATTTTTACGACATGTCGGCGGGTCTTCTGGTAGAACAGTAAAGTCTGATTTTATGAAATTCAAATCCTTAAACTGTTCCCTGCACCAGCGGGATTTGAACCCGGGTCCATTAGGACTGCAGGCCAACTCTCTACCGATTGAGCCACCGCCTCATCACTTCTGCTTGTTTCTTCCTCTGGCTGCTTCTCTCTTCCTTTGTCCTCCACCTCGGGAATCACCATCACCTTGAATTTCATCACTGGAGAGACTGTGGTGCAACATGTCTTTACTGCCCAGGTCACTGATAACAGGTGAGTTGCCGAGAAAATGACATGCGGGGGAGGGGGTCTTGTGGGGCCAGGCATTATCCCCTCCTGGCGTTGGGTAGAGGAAGGTCTCCTACATAAGCCTATCAAAAATCACCCATGAAACTTGAAAAATGTGCACATGAGAGACCTCGCAATTTCAAAATGTATGGATACTTTATCGGGAGTCGCTGTGACAAAACGTGGCAACGTATCCATATGTTGTCAGGACACCTCGGTTTAACCCTGAGGTCACACTTAATCACGTCGTCCCACGTCTTTGTCTACCCCTCGCAATCCCAACCCCAATATTAACACTTCTCACCTTCTGCACCCAATTATCATCCCCCATCCTCTCCACATGCCCAAACCATCTCAATCTACCTCTCCTTATCTCAACACCAGTACACTCCAGTCCTATCCGACCTCTCAACTCTTCCATCGTAAACCCAGCCCCCCAGGCCTTGCATGCAGGGATGCACTGCACATCCACCTAATCGTTGTCAATTCTGTACATTTGAGCCTGCTAATATCCTCTTCCTTTACTGCCTAGGTCTCACTACCATACAGCATCACACTCCTAACACTTGCTGCATATAAAGACCCTTAGCACATAGGGAGAGTCCTTTCATTGTCAGGAGAGGCAACAGCTCCCCAAACATCTTCCAACCACCTCTCACCCTACCCACAGAGCTAGCTCCAGCCCCACCTCCAGCACATAACATGTCTCCCAAATAACAAAACTCTTCCACATACTCAAGAGACTCACCAGCAAGTTCAATCCGTTCACGCCTGACAATCTTCCATGTGCTCTCCCCGACAAGGTTCACACATATAATCAGTATTATCTCGCAGGCTACCTATAATACCATTACATCTCTTGTGTACCAAACACAAACTCTACACAGGGTGGAATTGCTTCCCACGCCCTTATGGCAAACTGCACATGGCCACTCTTCCTCTTCTTTGACTGTACCGCCACCAACCCTAGATATCATCACTTTTGTTTTATCTGCATTTACCCTTATGCCCTGATGCCCCATACCATCTCTTCACTTCCTAAATCTTTCGTCCACTTCCCTATCATTCTCTGCAATCAACACCAAATTATCAGCATACAACATCTCCTATGAGAGTCCATTTCTGAAGTCACGTGAGAGGGCTTCAAATACCATGATAAACAACATGGGACTCAGAAGTGACCCGTGATGCACACCAACATTCATGGAGAACTCATCACTCGAATCTCCATTTACTCTTACCTGGGTGCGAGCACCCATATACATGGCCATAACCACCCTTACCAGCCACTCCTCCAAGCCAAGCTATCTCCCTGCCCACTTCACCATCTCTCTAGGGACTCTGTCAAAGGTTTTTTCCAAATCAATAAAAACAAAATACAGATCCCTTTTCTTCCCCTTATATTTTTCCTGAAGGTGTCGAACAATGAATATGGCATCAGTGGTCCCCCTGCCTGGCATTAAAAAACTGCATGTCATTAATATTCCCTCTTTCTCTAATCATACCTTCTAGAACTCTCTCCATTACTTTCATAATGTGATCTAAAAGCTTTATACCTCTATAATTTCCTCTTTCCCGGGCATCACCCTTCCCTTTTACACATTTACAATTACACCCATCAACCAATCATCTGGGACAACACACTCATATATAATCATATCAGGTCAGTGACTAACCTCAACACCTATATCTACTGTGGCCTTCAAGATTTCGGCAGTCAACCCAGACACACCTGCTGCCTTCCCAGTCTGCATCCCGCCTGTTGCTTCACTCACAGTAGCAGCATCAATCAAGGGCCAAGGGCCAAACTCTGGATCTGCTGGCTCCAAGCATTCCCTCTCCCAGTCAAACTCCTCATAGAACAACTGGCTATGATGCTCTCTCCATGCATCTTTAATATCCCCACTGTTCACCATTACCCTTCGTTCATCATTCTTCACCCATTGCTCGCCTATATTATCCCGATTATACCACTTCATCTGATTTGCCACCTTAAATATCATATTTTTCCTTTCCCCATGATTTAGGCTAATAAGTAAAAGTCTTTGTGACTCAGGCTTCTCACTGTATACCCCTTTTCTTATCCATATGCTTGGCAGCCAAGTATTCCTCCTTTGCTACCATCCATTTTCCATTCCAAGAAAATCCTTTTCTCCTGAACTGCTGCTTCTACACCCTCTTCCCACCACCAAATTACTTTATGTCTTGGTGGGCCTCTTGTCCAACCGCATATTACATTAGTATCTCTCAAAAGGTTGTTCTTGAGGGCTCTGTACTGTT
Source organism: Coenobita brevimanus (assembly GCF_032717465.1). Taxonomy (NCBI): domain Eukaryota; kingdom Metazoa; phylum Arthropoda; class Malacostraca; order Decapoda; family Coenobitidae; genus Coenobita; species Coenobita brevimanus. The sequence continues at coordinate 25,102,188 of NC_136960.1, forward strand.
CATTTATGCCTCTGTCTACAGCTCCCTGTTCAGCCACCACTCTCCTCATCTCGCTATAGAAGGCATCCCTTACTGCTTGGTTTTCCAGCTTCCACATTTTCCTCCTAGCTACATAAGTCCTCTTTTTCATCACTCGTTCTTGAAGCACCATATCACAAATCAATAGTTTATGCTGCTGCACACACTCCTCACTTCCTATAACTTTAACATCTCTCACTAACCTCCTATCAGCCCCCCTGACCAGAAAATAATCTATCAGTGTGCTATCTCCCCCAGACTCATACGTAATTAACCTACTCACTGTTTTCCTGAAATGTGTGTTGCACACAATCATGTCTGTTGCCTCCCTAAACTCGAGTATTCTTTCCCCTTCCCCATTTCTTATCCCATATGCACATCCCCATGTACACTTTCATAACCTTGAGTTGCTTCACCTACTTGACTATTTAACCTCCTCGTGCAAGACGATGCAATGAGAGTCATAATCCTTGTAATGCAAAGAGTAACCGATGATGCAACATGACGCAACTTCTCTATAAATGGTCGTAGAAACTTTACCTGTGGATCGATTTGCATCAAACTTGGTTGAGTCAAAGCTAAGGGTTGCCAGGTCTAGGGTAAATGTATGGCAACAGCCGGGAGCTGATCGGAAGGGCAAGCAGCCCATACTTAGCTCAGTATTTTTTCGTCAGGCAGGCGGGGGGAGTGCAAGCGCGCAGCCGGGCAATTAAACCCGCTTTTGGCTACTACTGCACCATCCATACCTTACGTGTGTATAGTAATATTGTGTTGTATATAGTGCAGTGTGCTTGTGAATAACGTTTATAAGTGTTTCTTATATAATTTCAGAGAAAGCCAGATTTGAAAATTTCAAACTGACTTTACCATTTCCTTGCTGTTCAAACCAGAAAAATGTCTCACAAGGGCCTGTCGGAGGCAAATTATATGAAATACTTATTCAGTGGAAGTGAGAGTGAAGAAATCAGTGAGAGTGAAAGTGAAAAGAAAAGTGAACATGCTGAGAAGAAAGTGAGGAACAGGAAAGCGAGGGTGAAATCTGACCCTGCGGGTGATAAGGGCAAACCCTGGTCAGAGCTACTGTGATAACCACTATAGAGAGTTGTAGTAGCACCATCACTTCCACAATTCCTTTCACCACTGCCACCACTAGTCCTTTCACCACTGCCACCGCTGATCCTTTCAACACTGCCACGACTGGTGCTACTACCACTCCTACTGCCATCACTCAGATGACATCTATCACCTTCCCAGAGACCACCACCAACCCAGCCATCATTCCCATCCTTCCCGACATCACTGCCTTCACCGCCACCACTCTTGCCACCATTGGTGTCAGGCCTGCCACCAATGAAAGCATCCCGACTCTAGAGACTGAGCCGCATTATCGCCACTTAGCATTCACCCTCCCATTGCAAACACTGACCCCTTTTCCTCCACAGTCACCCTACACTCTCACCACGCTTCAACCCGCCTGCATCTCACCACCCATCCAAGATATTTCCATATCATCTTCCCCAGCTAAATCTGGAAAGTCACTGTCCCCTTCAGATTTCATTCCCCCTAAATATAAGCAAGCATCATCAGCAGCAGCAGCACCACCACCACAACCATCTTCACCACAACCATCACCACCACAACATCTTCATCACAACCATCACCACAAACATCTCCATCACCAGGATCAAATGAACCTTCATCTACCCAGCTATCATCAACACAATCATCATCACCATCTCCCTCCCCACCAACAAGACAAGGGCGGCGTGGGCCTAGACAAGGTAGTGGTGGGCGACCGAGAGGTAGTCGTTTGTCTCGGAGTCGTGTGCGCCACACACGTACACAGCCAAGCATTTCCCCAGGTGGTGACTGTCAGGAGGAAGCTTGGAGTTCTGGGTCATTTACACCCAGTTCTGGCCCCTTCACTGAAACCCCAGATTTGAGAATGGCAACACCTACCAAACCACTCCAATACTTCCAACTTTTTCTTACCAGGGAGTTACTCACCTACCTGGCGGTTGAGACAAACAAATATGCCACATTTCTGGGGACTATACTAGATGTTTTGTACCTCTGCAATGAAGAGGAAATGGCTCGGTTCCTTGGCTTGTACTTTCTTTATGGAGGTTGTGAACTGCCAACCATAGGACACTATTGGCGTTCATCAGAGGTTCATGATTATCCCATATTTCGGTGAGCTATGAGTGGAAAGCATTTCAGGGTCATCCTAAAGCACTTTCATGCTTTAAGTAGTCTCACCATACACGAGGGCAATCAGGACCAGCTGATAAGGATTCACACAGTGATGGAGTATCTCCTTCAGAGGTTCAAGGATGTTTACATCCTGGGTGAACATCTTAGCTTGGATGAGGGATCTCTCGCTTGGAAGGGGAGGGTCTCCTTCCATGTATAAAACCCTATGAAGCCCCAAAAGTATGCCATAAAACTATACATCTTGGCTGAGACGAGAAGTGGTTACATTTGTAATTTCGAAGTATACATGGAGGAGAAGAAGTCTCTGGAGAACACAGGGTGGGGCCTCACTGAACCTTTGAAGGGCAAAGGATACACGTTGTGTATGGACAATTATTACAACTCTGTATTACTGTGTGAAAGCCTCTCCACAGAGGGTGTGTATGTGTGTGGCACAGTACGACTGGCAAGGGGAGCACCACGGGAGCTGAAGGACAACAGCAGTGCTACATGCCTTCCTGATGATGGAGTGGAAGCTAGACACAAGGGAACTGTAATGGTGTTGTTCTGGAGGGACAAACGTATCGTAAGTATGGTGACCACCTTCCACAGCCATACCACTATCCATAAGCAGGTGCTTGGGAAGGTCAAGGGTCCAGACGGGAGATTCCACCACATTCAGAAAACAGTGACTAAGCCCTTCATGGTGGACTATATTAGGCACATCGGCGGGGTGGATCATTTCGATCAAATGATCCAATACTACCCAGCCAAAGGAGAACGGTCAAGTGGACAAAGAAAATGACTTCTTATTTCATTCACATGGCCCTATTCAATGCCTACACCCTCTACAAGATGAACACCCAGGGACCTATGACTCTCCTGGAATTCCAGGAGCACATATGTCACAAACTCCCGACATTGTGAGAGAAGGAGTGGCCGGCATTGGGTCATGCCCTTCACCATGCCCCAGACCTTCCCTTGTGCCAACGACCACATGTACCTGCAACAACCACAGCATCAACTGCAACAACTGCAACAATCGTTCACCTCCTGCAACAATCACTCTACTTTCTGCAACAATCACTCCACCTCCTGCAACAATCACTCCACCTCCTGCAACAATCGCTCCACCTCCTGCAACAATCGCTCCACCTCCTGCAACAATCACTCTACTTTCTGCAACAATCGCTCCACCTCCTGCAACAATCACTCCACCTCCTGCAACAATCGCTCCACCTCCTGCAGTAGCTGGCCCATCAGGAGTAACTCCGCCAGTTACTGCCACGACTGCTCCACCTCCCGCAATACCTGGCCCATCAGGAGTTACTTGGCCAGCTCCTGCCACTGCATTTCCAGCAGGAGTACGGAGGTGAGGAGATGGAGGAGGACCACCGTACAAGTGCCGTCGATATATCGATTAAAGAACACACTTAGACTCCACTCTGCACCACACCCTAGAGAGAATCCCCAACAGGAAAAGGCTGCAGTGTGTGTTGTGCCACTTCAACAAGAGGAGGAGGGACACCAGCTATATATGTCCTGTTTGCAATGTGCTGCTCTGCACAGGAGTGTGCTTGCATCAGTATCATACTGATGAAAGCATACAGCAGTAAATCACAGCAGTAAATCACACACACACACACACACACACACACACACACGCATCACAAATACTCACACACACACTCAAGCTGTGATCGTACTTGTCCTCCTCTCTGCAACTCCATCTCCTCTCAAGAAACACTACAACACTGTTAAAGGACGTGGGTAATTAGCTTATTTGTCTAGTTTTTATACTATTAAATTGTAAGGTATCATTGCTATTCTGTCAGCCATTTTACTCGTAAAGTATAGGTCACATCAAAAATCTGAAAAAAAGCTTGATCAAGCTGATGATTTCCTATGCGTACTTTTGTAAAACAAAGTAACATATGTGTGAAAATAAATGGGGAAAAGTTATGAAAGATGACCATACTCAGCCTACAGGCCTGATCATACGAGCTGTCACAGCGCGCAAGCCATACACAACCCATCGTAACTTTTCAAAATTCATTTCCTCCATAACAATAAGGGTTATAACATTGTGAGTTATATCATGGGCTTCCTTAACCTTCGGGCTACAAAACTGGACAGAATTTACATTTATGTTTTTTACGGTGTCACCTACAACATACGAAATAACAAATCAGACTTTTTCAGGCGATTTTCGTAGTTTTTTTTCGATTTACTCGAAAACTATTGGACGTATCTACTTCAAAATTTCTTAGATGAAAGATCGTGAAATTCTGCATATAGGCATGTCTTTTTTAGCTGAGCATCACAGGAAAAAATTTTCATGGTGATGTTGGGAAGTTATCAGAAGCTAATTTTCATGTAAATAAGGTTTATTCAGGCTTCATTTATGGACATTTATTCATCTGTTTTATGTTTTTTTCTTATCTGATAGTATAAATACCAACAAAGATGATGGGAAGCGACTTATAACAATATAAGCACTTTCCGAGGGTAAAATGGGCCATAGAACTTTTTCCTTGTCGAACGAGAGACGCCGGCCTGAGCGAGATTTTGGTTTTGTGAGTGAAATGAAAACTTTTTGGAAACTTATCGTGCACGAGAGGGCCCTTCCAAAACCACTATTTCATCATCCTGCGTACCACCTACTTCACTTATTAAGTCATCCCAAATTCTATCCTTCTCTACCTCATCCAAGCCTGCCTGTGGAGCATATGCCGATATAATTGCAGTCATCATTCCACCGAACAAAATTTTCAATACCACTAACGTTTTGCTTACTCTCATAATATTCATAACATATTCCACCCATTTCTCTGCAACCAACACCCCCACACCCCCATATCCGTCTGTCCCTTCCTGGCAAAACAACTTAAAGTAGCAATCCTTCCCAACAATTTTTCTGGCTGATCCACTCCTGTACCGGACTTCCTGCAAACATGCTACATCCACCCACCTCCTACTGAATGCCTCAACGACTTCCCCTGCTCTTCCCCTCAAACTTCCCACATTCCATGAACCCTCTCTCATCCCCCTGGGCAATTTAATGTCCTCAGGCTTGATTTTAAGCTTATTCTTGTATTTAGTCATAGTCAGGTAATAATAAAGGGGGTAGACATACCACAGGCCCCAACCACTTCACAGTCCCAGGGACACCTAGCCCATCAGCTTACCAGTGGCTGTGGTAGTGGACTTGGGGCATCCTGCCAGGACAGCTGCAAGGACACCCTCCAAGCGCACCTTGGCACTGCAGCTGTCCTGCCATTATACACCCACTGATAGGGCAGCCTCTTGGGGCACTACTCCCAGGAAGTGGCAGCCTGGGAATTGCAATGCCCTGTACCCCCTAGCACAGGTTCGAGCTCCATCTTGCCCCGGACCCACGATCTATGTCGGCGGAAACCCCATCACCCCCCCCCCAAAAAAAAAGTCCGCCACTAGGTAGCGGGGACAAAGTTTTCTGGCCACATGCCCTTGCTGGTGCCAACCCCTGTAACGTAGTTAGATACGTTGTGTGAAATGTAAAGCACATGTGGTGTAGTGCAAAAGACAAAGGAAATGTTTGGAAGAGTATGCTGGTCTATTCTCCATGAATGAATGCAATTATTTTTTACAGAGTGAGGAACAGATTTAGCATGATTCCAGGCAGAAACATAAAAGAGATGAGATTCAGGGATGGGTTGGCTGTGGTACCTTTTGTAGGCCTTTATCTTGTTGTCGACAGCAGTAGAGCAAATGTGATTTAATTCTTTTTTTTTTTTTTTTTTGCATTAGTCATAGGGTATGAGAAAGGAATAAATGTTTTTCTACCTGAAAGAATTACTAATGCTCAAGGCACACTTAGATGGCTCTTGACCATGGAAGCAATAATTGTTCCAGGGAAAATCAAAGAAGTGTAAGTACCTGGGGACCTTCCAATCAGCAGCTCTAAAGTGCCACTGCCTACACTTCTTGGGAGCGTCCACAGGCCTTACTGGAGTGCTAGTACAGGTTAAGGCGATGAGGTTGTGATTGGAGGAGCCTAATGGAGAGGAAAGATTAACACTGAAAGCAGAAAGATTAGTTGTAAAGAAGGAGTCAGGTATGTTGGAACTCTCTCCAAGGCACTCAGAGATACAGGTAGGATGCTGTACAAGCTGCCCTAGTTCACTGAGGATAGAAAAAATGTAGGCTTGTTCACCATGTGAATCTGTGAAAGGAGAGGAGAGCCAAATATGGTGGTGAACATTGAAATCTACTAGAATGGAGATTTCAAAGAAAGGTGACATTGATAGGATGTGTTCCAGCTTAGAAGTAAGATGGTCAGAGTATATTTCATAGTCAGTAGAATTAGGGGAAAAGTAGACAAGCCAGATATATTTAGTTAGAGAATGGCAGGACAGCCGAAGCCAGAGCACAGAGAATTCATAACACTCAAGCTCGTGAACATGAAAGTAATATATGCTGTTGCCTAGCAACCAAAACCTTGTGGACGCATCTAGGTCATAGGCTGGCCCTCTTTTCCTAGTTTGGTCAAAATTGGTTCATTCTCATAGAAGTGCCTGCCACAATTAACCCACCGCGACCCATCGATGTACATATGCACCTGAACGTTTTGTTGCTGTGACTCCCGCTGACGTTTATTAATGTGCTGCAATTGCAAGGTCTATCATTTGCCCATTTTTCATTTTTTGCGCATGATTTTTGGTATGTGTAAGCAAGACACCTTCCTCTACCCGAGACCAGGTGGGGACAATGCCTTACTCCATGTGACCTCACCCCCCCCCCGCATGCCATTGTCTTAGCAACTCACCTGTTACCAGTGACCTGGCCAGTAAAGACATGTCACGCCACAGTTCGAAATTCAAGGCAAGAGTGATTCCCCAATCAATGACAATGTGGAGGACAAAGTTTACATGGCGTTAGAGTAAGAAATGTGCATTAGTGATGAGGAGGTAATGTTGCCAAAGAGGGTGCAGTATGTTGATTTGTTTGGTGAGTGAAACAATGCTTATATCACCTAGATTACTGTGTGAAAACCAATGTACTCTTGTACTACATATAAATTCGTATGAAATAAATATATATCTACCTATTCTGAGTGGTTTGGAATAGTTACCCCTCCCATAGAAAACGTCTTCTCAGGAGCCAGGCTCGAGAGAACACAGTACCAGGTGAAGGTACTGTCACCTGTGCTGGGCATTTCTAAACTCAGGCGAGCACTTTCTCTCTGATTTTTCGATGTTTCTCATAAAAAGTGAAGATATTAGAAAAAAAATATCGAAAATCTGCCGGGATTGGGGGACATCATTGGTGAAAAATGTACCGGGATGAATCAGGTTAAATGAGAAAGAGAGACCAGTAAAAAGAAACCAAATAAGAAAATGCCACAAACAAGGGCAGCATGAGCTGCCAAAAAAACTACAAGAAGGATGGAAGAAACAGGAATGGAGGAGAGTAGACACAGATAATGATAACAAGTGGAGGAGGAAGTGGGCAGCAAAACATCAGGTGAGTGGGTGATGGGTGCAGCCTGTACTCTAACTTCGATAATTTATTGTCAGTATTTATTAACTTTGAGATGTTAGCTCTCTCTGCCATATTTATTATTATTATTATTATTATTATTATTAGTAGTAGTAGTAGTAGTAGTAGTAGGTGTCGGAGGTGGTAGTAGTATTGCTGCTGTTGTTTTATTTTTATTTGATTTATTATAATTAATTGCTCTGTCCAGGTAGTTATTAGTGGGCTTACGAGGGACTTCTCGAACTGCAGTAGTTAGCTGTAGGTTTCATTAACTCCCTTCAGTTTAATGAGCTTTTCCGAAACTAAATGTAAGCGTCTCCAGATGGCAAGAATAAACGACAAACATGCGATATGGGTCTGAAGGGGTTGAGACTTTTTATAGTTTGGAATGGTTATGCCGCAAATTCTTGAACGATCGTAAAAGGAATCGTCTCCGTTTATGGGTCGTAAAATCGCTAACTTATTGCGAAAACTTTCGAAATATAAAATTCGTTAAGCTTAAATTGGAACTTCTCTATTATGATTAGTTCATAAGAGATCGGAAATTCGGTTAGTAATCTTAGTTCATAATATTATTTCATATTGTAAGTTTAATTTGTAAATATATTTAATCTGCTTAATTCGTAGGTTAAAGAAGCTTGCTTTGCCCCTCATTCCAGAAGCGGTTTGTAATATTCATTGACAAGGAAATTTTGTAAGTTTATGTTTAGTTTTTTTTTTTTTTTTTTTTTTTCGTAAGCGTATTTCATGACGAGATCGAGCTGGTTGGATGAATTTTGGGAGGAGAAGTGCATGATCAGGGGTTTGGCACCCTATTTAACGTGGCAGCATCCATATTTACTCAACTGGATACTTTTATGTGAAGCTACAGAACATGGTGAATGTTTTTGGCATATCCGATAGAACCAAGATTCTGGTGGTTTGAATGGTGAGCGAATGGAAACGTGGCCCATTGGACTGGGAAAATGTGGTCTGTCTGGACATTGCTGCTCCTCACCCTGCCCTAGGGTGGGAGAGGAGGTCTGGATGATGATTTCATGAGTTTGATTAGCAAGTGGTGCTTTGTAATTTAGTCGAGAGCATAATTTCTCTCTCTCTCTCTCTCTCTCTCTCATTACCTCCGCCAAGGAGGTTATGATTAGGCCTCCTTGGCTTGTTTGTTTGTTTGTCTGTCTGTTAGCGTTTACTTAAGTTATGAACGGATTTTGATGAATTTTGTTGGAATGGTGGTCCATGTGCCGAAGAAGAAGTTGTTTTATTTTATGGCGAATCTAGATCCGGATCCGGAGTATCCCGCACATTATCTCGAAAAGCTATCCATAAATTTCAAAGAAATTTTGTGGAAAGTTGCGTCATGGACGAAGAAAAATTTGATTAAATATTGGGACAGATCCGGATCATTAATAGTGGCAGTGACATTGGCGGAGGTATGCGCTCTGTGAGCGTTTTCTACTTTTCACTACCACTGTTTTTTGTTCTTTTTTTACACTAGTGGGTTATGCATTGATATTTTTTTCTAGTTACCCATCATGTTTTCCATTTTTTTATTCATCTTCTAAATTTTTTTGTACTTTTTTTCAGCTGTTTGTGCTATTTCATTGTGTGTCACTTCTATATTCGGTGGCTTATTTATTGTATTTATCTCTTACTCATGATTTCTCACTTAGCTTACAGTATCATGTTTTCATTGTATTTATATTTATTTACCTTGGTTTTCCATAAAAAAATAATAACTTACGGTACACGTCATGTCAGTCGTAGGTTGATTATCTTCATCATCATCCTTAACCATCAATCATCAATCATCAGTCACCAATCATCTTCATCATCATCATTATCAATCATCAATCATCATCATCATTATCAATCATACTCACCACCATCATCATCATCGTCAGCAACAGTCAATCATCACCATCATCATCATCATCATTATCATCATCATCATCATCATCAGCAGCAGCAGCTTCCATCAATCATCATTCATCAGCCATCATCATCTCCAACATCATCATCAATTATCAGTCATCGTCATCACTATCCTCATCATCATCATCACCATCATCATCACATTCATTATTATCATCATCAGTCACCCTGATCACCATCATCATCGGCAGTAGCAGCAACCATCATCATCATCATCAATCATCATGATCAATCGTCTTCAGCATCAGCATCAATCATTATCATCAGCATCAGCATCCAACATCATCATCATCATCATCATCATGCATTTTCATTGTTTGTCAAAGAGACTGCCAGGATATAAATGGAGAACATAAGCCTCGGAGAAGTATTCAACAATGTGGACAGCAAATTGGACACGCATGAATTCACTATTATTCTATTGTTCAGAAATCAGTATTTGTACATATATATAAATATTTGCATATTATAAGCAAACAAGAAGGAGTGTGCAAACCCATTCCCGGCAGTCATTTTAGTGCTGACGTAACACAACAGGATACCTAGTCAAAGATGTCACATATCAGATTTGGAGTAAATCAGGTGAAATAAACGATTTTATGCCCATTTGAAATTTATGGTCTTACTCACATGACATTGACCCTCCTACCACTAACTGTTGGATAACCCCTTTGATATAATGAGGCATGTTATTTGATGCAGATTTGAAAGATGCATCTTTAGGTTTTGATTTCATATCGATTTGACAAATTTGAAGGGAATTATGTCGAAAAAACAATTGAAAAAAAATTATTTACATTTTGGGGGCCTACAGCCCGAGCCTTGGCCCAATTATGCCCAGAATTTAATCAGGTGATCAGAAGATCATAGCCCATCACCCCTATAATTTTAGTCAAAATCACACCAGTAGTTTTCAAGTAATGTTGTTAACTGACAGGAAGACTGACAAACTGGGTGAAAACAATACCTGTCCCCGAGCCCCTCAGGGGCGGGGATGGGTAATAATATTTGCATTCTTTCCCTTAAAGTAAGCATTTGATTATCAAGGTATCTAATCCAGTGAACAACAAAACTAGGAAAGTGCGCTTTGTGAGCGTGTCACGAGCGAGAGAGCGTTTGTACATACACCGATCATAATTTCATCTTGGTGAAAATTTTCATTTCTGCTGAGGTAGTTGAACAATAAACAGACAAACACACACACACACACACACACACACACACACACACACACACACACACACACACGTGGGCGAGCACATGTGCAGTCAACATATGATAGTGAAAAACAACTCATATCTCGAATGTCACTTTCATAGTGAGTTAAATCGTTTTCATAGCGAAGTATGTCAGTTCACTCCCTCGATACATTCCCTTGAAAAGCTGGGATTCAAAAGGGTTTCTTGGGTCCCTTGAGTAAATATATTTCTAAAAACTCAATTCATTGAATGTATCTGCTACCATCTGAAAGAATGTCTACTCTATCCCAAAGAGCAGAAAAGCAATTAGCCTCTGAAAACGATCGTGGTCGGGCTGGGTCGTGTCGTGCCGCTCATTTCTCAGCTGAACTTAGAGTAAACATCGCTCTGCTACGCTCGCTCGCTTGCTAGTAATAATCAAGTCTAAGAGTTACTCCTCCTTAATGTGATGCCTGCTACCAACATTCCTTACCCACCCTTTCCTTTTATCCCACATCTGTCTCCAGTCTCTAATTGTAAATCCCATCCATTTCTACGCACCCCCTCTTACTCCCAGTTTTTTCACGAATCTCTCCCTTGACTGATTTTTTGTCAAAGTTAATAATGAAATACTTCCCATACTTGATTCATCACTCCTCATCCTCGCTTCCTTCTCCTATCCCTCCCCAATGACCATCATCCCTCTTATCCCCTCCAGCTTCCATGTCATTCCACTTCCATCCCATTCCCCTTCTCCCTCATATTCGTACCTTCCTCTCTTCCCTTTCATCTTAATTTCATCCCACCTTTCTTCCTCAACCACGCTTCCCTACCCTCCTTTCTTCTCCCCATTCTTCACTCATCCGTCCCAGTCTCCCTACATCTCCCATCATCCTTCCCCCATTCTCCCCTTTATCCTCCTTGCACTGTTTTCCATTCCATCTTATCACCCTCCTCCTTCTCCCATTCTCCCTCCTCTCCCTCTTCTATCCCTCAGCCCTCTTTCTATTAGTCTAATTCCCCATCCTTCCTACCATCTCCCTATCCCCTCAGTGAGTCTCCCTTCCCTGTGACCCAGTCCTCTCCCCATCTATCTCATTCTCCATCTCTACTCCATCTCCCCATGCCTCCCCAGATCTCCGCAACCCACCAGCTTCCCTCATCTCCCATTCTGTCCCTCGGCCCTCTCCCAATCAGTCTCATCCCCTATCTCCCCAAAGATCGCATCTCCTCATGTCTAGCCACAGGTAGCCCAAAACACAGACTCTATATATATATATATATATATATATATATATATATATATATATATATATATATATTCGTAATTTTCCCCCAGTATTATACGTTATGTCTATATTTGGAAAAGTGGTTCTAATACGATGTCGGAAGTCTCCTCTCACACTCGCTATCTCACACGAACTTCTCAAATCCTCTCTCTGGTTTCGACTTATGTTGGGTTTTACCCGTATATTGTTTCCCATTATCGTTGGTTTCCATTGTGTTCCTCCTTATCTCCTATTTTTTCTTATCTGTTGTTTGGGCATATCTTTTCCCTGTCTGCTTTTCGTTTTTTGCCTTCTCATATAGGCATTGATATATAGACACTGAAATGTCATATCACAATGTGTAGTATGTAGTGTCTGGTGGAGGCATGCACAGCTTCTTACTAGGTATGTCAGTCTACATAATGTATATCAACAACGCTATTGCAGTCTGCCAGGACTGACGATGCTGGTCTAGAGTGCAAAGTGTTTGCAGAATCGTTTAATCTCACGCAGTTGGTAATGCAACCAACGAGAATACCAGGTAATCCTGACCATAATGCCCATCTCTTGGATCTATTCCTGACAAACATCCAGAGCAGTAGAGGATAGAAGTACTGTCACCATTTGGATCCTCTGACCACAGTCTCATCAAAGCCTCATTAGTCAGCCCCCCCCCCCCCAAACTACCTCGTTCCAAACCTGTCAGGGTGACCAGATGGCACTTTGATAGGGCAAACTGGGATGGATATAGAAATTATCTTGCTGACATACCATGGCAGTCTTTCTTCTATAGTGAAGTCAGTTCTACCCAGTTCCACGTTGACTTAATACTAGCTGGTATGCATTTATTCAACCAAGCCAACAGTTCACTCAAAGATCGAACTCTCCAAAATGGTTTGATAGCCACTGTGTCAGAGCAACAGCCCAAAAGTCATTAGCATATAATCCGTACTTAGAAAAAAAAAAATCTGAATTACTCTGTTAATAAAAAAAATGCTAGAAACCATGCAAAAGCTGTAATAAATCTCGCTAAATCAAACATTCCTCAAAATCAAGCATCAGAACTACATAACCCTAATGACAATAGAATATTCTGCCCAACTCTCAATTCTTTCAATAATTACTTTAACAAGTCATCACACATTCCCCCACAAATCTTCATATGGCAACATTACAAATGGCCCACGTGGAAAAGCAAATATCTTTGCCAGTACATTTGCTAGAAATTCTACCATATAGGAAGTCAGCCAGAATGTCCCAGTACTAGAACTTTGACACTCCCGAAATTGTTCCACATAAAATACAGACTCGGTACGTAAAATCCATCCTAGACAATTTACCAACAAACAAAGCTCCAGGCCCAGATGGAATTCCTCCAACTGTATTGAAAAAATGTTCCCCAGAACTTGCCTCTGTTCTAACTAAACTATTCGGACTATGCAGACAGACTTCTTCATTCCCAAATTCATGGAAAGAAGCTAATATCCATCCAATTCCAAAGAAAGGAAGTTCCTCTGACCCCTCTGGTTACATACTAAATGCTATCACATCTTCTCTTGGTAAAGTATTTGAAAATGTAATCAATTAGCACATAGTTAAACATTTTGAATCCAACAACTTAATTAGTGATAGACTATATGTTTTTCTCCACTAAAGATTCACCACTGACATAGTCTCCTGCCTCATACCATTCATCAATCAGTTGACCAACACGGAGAAACTGATGCAGTAGCCCTTGATATTTCTAAAGCTTTTGACACAGCATGGCACCGTTCCATGCTATCCAAACTCCTTTGTTATGGACTAACGTTTTTTTTTTTTTTTTCCATGGTTTCCGCATATCTCAGCAACAGAAAAATACAAGTAGATGATGTATATTCCAATATCCACTCAATCAACGCTGGCGTGCCACAGGGATCAGTTCTGGCACCAAACCTATTCCTAGTTCATATCAATGATCTCTTATCTGTCACTCACGGTCCCATCCATATATATGCAGATGAGTCAACACTTCACATTTCATTCACACTCAGACATCCATTTACAAAATTTAATATCTCTAACTACCAACTCAGTATAGCCATCACCATAAATCAAGACTTTTCTAAGATCAATGAATGGGAACAAAATATCCTTGTCTCAGTCAATGCTGGTAAAACCAGCACTTACCAATGCCCTCAGCTGGACCTCTAAGGTCAGATCATTTGCTAAAACTGCCTGAAAAAAACTTGGATTATTGTACAGTGTATTTATTTCACTGACGAGTAGTTAGCTATAAATGGAGTCATGTGCGCTCTTAACTTGCATATTGCTCGCCCTTGTGGAATGGATGTGGAGAGGTTGCACTAAAACAACTGGACAAAATTCAGAACAAAGCTGTTGGAATTATTTATAACCCTGCTATTATAAATAAACTACCTCCCCAACAAGTAAGAAGGAATGTTCCCTCCCTTGTATTATTTTACAGATATTTTTATGGCTAATGCTCAGACGAAGTTGCATCCATTGTGCCACATATCCATGCCTTCCCTTCTGCTACACAGGCATATGATAATGCTCATGCTTGGAATGTCACACAGCCATACTGCAAAACTTCTGCCTATCAGAATTCCTTTATTTCCCGAAGTGCATCTCTCTGGAACTCGCTTTCCTGGAGTTGTTTCTCCCCAGACTTCAACCTATTGCTGTTCAAGTCCAACTATTATAGATATTATACAAATGGAGGACGCCAGTAATCTGGTGTACGGATTTTTTTTTTTCATTTGATTTTCCGTCCTCTGCTCTGTTATTAAAAAAAAATCCCGTTACCCCAGACCATCAAGAATTTTGTGACTTATTCAAACACGTGGGGTAATCATCTCTAATCGGTTAGTACACACACACACACACACACACACACACACACACGAACCGAGCTGTATATATTCCCCCAAAAGCAGCTGCATGAGTCAGAGAGCCAGAGGGAACGACAGAAGGCAGAAGGAAGCTAAGAGATTGGGTAGTCAGAAGGTTCGTCGTCACGCTACATTATTCTATCACATCACTATATAACTGTCACAATAAACCCCGTAATCCAAGAGTGTCTATAACCCACCCTACCAATGATACAAGATAGATAAAGGAGCCAGTGAGACAGAGCAACACCTACCTCAAGATAAAACCCCAGAATGACCTATCTAACTCCTCACGTCTTTATATTGGTAACAACGATTCTCCTCACTATCGACACTAGTGGCACACCTACATAGCTACTCACCTATCTCCCTACCTTATCTTTATTAACAGTCTTTGTTTTCCTGATGTGTAGTGATTCCATATCAATTAGTTTGCCTTATAAATGCTTTCCATTCTTATGTCTTCCATTTTCTATTGTTTTCACTAGGCTTCGTTTTCAGTTACCTTTTGTATCTGCTCTTTCTTTTTTTCAATTGGTTTCCTTTCCGTTCTTTTTTTTTTTCTCTCGTATTTCTTTTACTCTGCTGTTTTCGTAGTGTCAGGCCGACCGTGATTTAGGACCTATATTTCCTTCACCAAACATGAAATGTCCCCTGAGTTAAATACAATCAATTGGCAGTTGCAAGAATTTAGTGAAAATTAGTAGGCTACACTTTGTCAACTCCATTAGTCAAAAAACATTATATTTCACTCTTTCTAATACTAGACGATTTTGCTAGCATTGATAGAGCGCCCAAAGAGTGAAAGGGATATTGAAGGCTTATATATATATATATATATATATATATATATATATATATATATATATATATATATATATATATATATATATATATATAAACCTTTTGAGAACCTCCAGGTAGTGAGCAAATTAACGCCAGTTTGAATAGTTTATCGCAAGCTGGCTGATACCATGTGAAAAAAATTATAACATCATAATCATTTTCATTAATATTTGAAGAACGTAAATGCCTGCCGTTTTCATCAAAACTCCACGAAAGAGAAATTTGGTATGATTTATAATGCATACTCTCCATTAAAATTATTTGGCCAAAAAAAAAAAAGAAAAAACACCAACTGTAGATATTGTCAAACCATCGACTACTTTGTTGAAAATTTTTGCATTGACTGTACACACAGAAAAAAAAAAAAACGATCGTTACACAGGTAGCGGGTCTGATAATTATCATACTGAACATTCCAACTAAAACAGTGCAACTGATAGAGGTGAACGTGTGCCAAAGGCCATCCAGAACTGCTGTTGAATTATTAGGAGTAAAATTACCTGATAAAGCAAAGATAAATTTATTTCATGTACGGGATTCGTCATGGGCGTTTCATCAAAACATTCGTTCACTGTGTCTGTGTTGTGTAGAAGTTATGACTTGCAATACTGTGTATATTTGCTTTACTGTAGGTACGTGTCTCTGCCATATTTGGTAGCAAACATAATGGCATGTTTAAGTAGTAGTATTGAAGGAGATATACAATTACTTTCTGCAAATAAAAGCTTTCCTACATTTACCGTAATCAAACCCTGAATAAAGGACAGTGAACAAACGTTACGTTAACACTATACTCATGTGTCAACTTTACAGATTCGTTTGTGAACTGTCTCAGGCTGTCAAGAATGACTGATGATTATGAACAAAACTGCACCTATCTATATCTACTTCTTTATTTTCTTATTTGATTATGTATCTAAGCATATGTTTGTCTGTCAGTGTGTGTGTGTGTGTGTGTGTGTGTGTGTGTGTGTGTCTATTTCGCATAAACTTAAAAATCGTCCTTATACTTTGATAACACTCTCTGGGCAGGGTTGATAACACAGGTCTGCCAAAAAAAAAATAAATAAATAAAAATAAATAAATTCTGAGTTGTAAATTTTATTGCCCTTATGAACACAATAAAAAATTCTTGTAGAATGTTTCCATCACATCACATTTTAATATAAAATTTAAGAGAAATTTAATACATAGCAAATAAGTGGGGCAGTTGAGTCCGGATTATCTTTTTTTTTTTTTTTTTCAGTAAAATGTCAATAAAACCCAACCTATACAGTGGATCACTTTACTTTGAATAAGAGAGGTAGGTAGAGCCTTGAGAACATACCACAAAAATTTGATGAAAAACAGTGAAATATAAACCTAAGTTCAAAATTTTTGAAAAAGTGGTATTAATTACCCCAGGCATGGGGCAATTAAGACCAAAACTAAAAAAAAAAATATGTTTAAAGTAAAAGGGAGGTGCTGTACTTTTCATCATCATATATGCTGTACTGTACTATAACCTAAACACTTAAACTTAGCAAACAACAAGTCTACAACTTGGACACAGTAAGTCCACCACTGATCTCACATTAAGCCTACCACCTAAATAACAATAAAGAACTTCCTTGTCAAATGAAATTAAATGTCTTTTCATCATCATATTTGCTGTGTTGTACTGTATTATTCACTTAACCAAGTGCACATTAAGTCCATCACTTAGCCCACAAAACTTAGCACACAGTAAGTCCCTGAAATGTATAATTTATTACTTTATTCTTTATCTCATCATGAATTTTTACCCTCTGCACAATTCTGTTGACAGGTATAACATCCTCGTCTTCAGTCTTTGGCAACTTGAAGGCCACTCAACCTGGTTTACACTTATTTGTAATAGCATTGTCTTAAGTTTGTCTCATCATAACTGATGATATTGGCCGGAGGTACTGGACTGCCAGGGTTCCCACTTTGCCAGTCTGTGATTTTCCCAGATAGATGTGAAAATTTCCCTAGATTCGTCACAATTTCCCCAAAACTATACAGTACTACCTTTATGTCTACTGGCACTTTTTAATTACTATCCAAGTTGCTACTTATCATTAAATGCATAAAATTGAATATGAAAACTTTTTTTTTTTTAATAATGAGACCGACTAATAATACTGGAAATACATATAAGTTTGCTAAAAAGTGTAAGTTTTTATTTTCGTTAGATCATCATTGCAACTGTCTATGACCATAACTTTCTATCAGTATTATATATGAAAATATATGCTGTATACTTCTGATAAACAGTTGGCAAGAATCATACAGTAGCCCTACCGCATTGTTCTGAGGAAACTCCCCATCTTAAATAGGTTTGCAAAAGAATATGTCTTTCAATCACTGTTATAATAAATCCAAATAAAATAGCATAACTTTCATTCATCCGTAAAGATACATAAAACCGATATCTATTCGTCATAGAAAAAGAAAGTAAAACCAAAGATAGTAACTTACAATGAAGTGGAACCATGAAAACGTACTTTTAATAAGCATGTTATTCTGTTAATGAAGACGAGTTCTCAGGGAGGGGGGAAAAAAAAAAAAAAAAGAAGGAAAAAAAAAGGTGACATGTACAGTACAGGTGTATCGTATGTAGGAGGACTACTGGGCCTTGGGAGCAGTCTGTGAAGCCTATGCTCTGAGTCGGACACACACACAAGCAAACAAAAATCAAAATCATATACACTTTGTAGAAATATAAAAACAGAATATATATTGAAAAAAAATATTTGCCTACAGTATTTTGGACACTAGATTAGGCATTTCTATGTCTAAATTGATAAAGAAGTGAGAAATATATAAGCACTTTATAATTACACATTATTTAGAATTCCACTGAAATGTTTGGTATTATGCTTTGGTAAAAAAAAAAAAAAAAATACTGTGGCCTTCTTTCCACTAAACATCCATCACAGAACAGTTTTACAGGTAGATTAACGCTTTGACAATGCTAATGACAGTATGACACTTGTTATATTATTTGAGTAACCCTAGACGATTTTACTGAGCAGAAATGAAGCTACAGGCTCTGAAAGAGTTTGACTGCTGTACTTGATCACCCCTTTTGATGACAGTGGTGTCATGGATTCCAGATATTTTGACTTTTTTTTTCATACCGACCCAAGATTTCCCTAGATTTCCCTAAATTTTTCCATTTCCCTAGATTTGTCACTAAAATCATTCGAATTTCCCAATCTAGTGAAATTTCCCTAAAAAGTGGGAGCCCCGCCACTGACATGTTCCAGATTACAAAAGTATTTTTAAACTTCATATTCTGAGACAGCTGCACGTTTTCTGCTTATATTCTGACACATCCGGTGCGTCAGAATATTTGAGTGCCTGCTAAGAAACCTGCGTGCCCAGTCTTCTCCCGGTAAACTGTTCTTAAACTGTTCTACATGTTTGTGTTGACGATCCAAGTGGACTTTTACAAATTTCCGTAGGTGGAACATATCGAACGCAAGACCAAAATCCCCAAGGGCAGCAGTGTTTTGAGCAATAGACTCCTCTTCAAACTGCAGCAGGGATGTCTTCTGTCCTACCCTCCCAGGTTCCTTAGATCTCCCTGACACGACTTGTTGTAATGATGCCTTGGGGATACAAAGCTTCTTGGCTGCCTGACGCTGGCTCATTCCATCCCTTACTGCAGCAACAGCCCGTGTCATGGCCTCAGAAGTGTATTGGACCGTGGGGGATGTCATTTTTTTTCTTACGCACCATTCAGAAATAAACAGAAAGTACATAAGTTAAGCAGTGGTCTCAGTTTCCCCGGTATGGTGGTCTCAATTACCCTATGTTATATAAACATTAATACAGAGTAAACATTAGTGTCGATCATTACCAAATTGGCTGTGCATATACATGGGATATAAGGCTACAAATTACTTGAATATCGACTGGCTGAGGGATACGGCTTGGCTACAACACACCTTAGCATTCACAGTTGAAATTTCCTGCCATGTTAATACAAAAACATAATTAGGATTTAGAGGTACTTCTGGGGTCAGTGGAATAATGTGCTTTACATACATTAATAGTACATACCATACCTATATAACCATACCAACAGCATCTTCTTAAATGTATTCGTTCTCTCCAGGACTCATATTAAGTAAAACAGTCTTAAGATGGTCTCAGTTGCCCCTGGTGGTCTCAATCACCCCTCTGTACGGTACCTCCCCAGTATTGTTCTAATTTTACTGAAAATGAGAACCGGTGCCAAAGCACAGCAAACTCGGCCCTGGCAGTCGTATAAACACAACAGGATATCTAATAAAAGATGTCACATCAAATCTGGAGTAAATCAGGTGAAAACTGATTATTTATGCCCATTTAAAATTTTAGGCCCAACCCATCTGACACTGACCCCTCTACTGCTAACTGGGGGATGACCTCCCTGATGTAATGAGGCATGTTATAGGCCAGAATAGGACTTGGCCCAATTTGGTTCAAAATCCAATCAGGTGATCAGGTTATAGTCCATCATCCCTGTAATTTTAGTCAATATCATACCAGTAATTTTTGCGTAAATTCATTGATAGACAGGCAGAGGGACAAACAAACAAACAAAGACACAGATAAACCAAGTGAAAACAATACCCATACCCGAGCCCCCCCGGGGTAGAGGCACATTTTCTGGTGCATCCCTTTATATCATCCAGCATTTGTTCGCCATCATACTGACATCCCAACGTCCCTCATACCGTCTTCCCATGTCTTTGATATCCTGATGGAATCTTTCACCTTGTTCTTCACTCACAGGTCAAAGATATTCAGGGAAATATTCCAAATGTGAATCCAGAAAGTGAGCTTTGAGGCTTATGTTGCAAACCAACTCATTAAACTTGACCAACAAATTTCTCACAATTTCCTAGTATTTTGGATCCTTAGTGTTACCCGAAAACATAGAATTTACATATCCTCTCATTCCATGTTGCTCAACCCACCATCGAATTCTGCATCAGAAATTAGTTTTCTAATATCAGGCTTGGTAAATACTAATTTGACTTCAGATAAACAAGGAAATTTTTGTACAGATACACAGAACAGGCTCCATCTATTGTTAGGGCTTTGACAAACTGCTTCATTAATCCAAGCTTAATATGAAACGGTGGTAGCGGCACTTTATCTGGATTCACCAAGCTAGGTTTGATGATATTTTTGGCACCAAACTGCAGATTTTTTCTATTTGGCCATTCCATCTAACCCAATGGAAATCCTTGGCTCTTGGGCCATTCCTGCTAACCCAGCGCAGATCCTTGGCTCTGCTGTCCCACTCATAGAGTAAACATGGAAATTTTGTATACCGTGGCTGCTGACCCAATAAGATACAGATCTATCAGGTCCCCACATATGAACCAACGGTGTTCATTGTAGCTGTCTTTCTCGAGATTTGCCAAATTCTGGTCCGTTTCATTTAACCGTTTTGCGCGCAGATAAGTTAATAAGTTTTCTGGGACATGACGTGACGGCTTTTCTCCCCTCCCCCCCACCCGCTACGCGCTCCAAAAATGTGTATTCTCGGCTTATTTTCACCACCCAAACATATTTATTTTGCCACAAAACCCATATATTCCTATTCGTCGATGTTTGTTCTACACGATGAGCAAAAAAACACACACAAAAAACACACTATACGTACGTTAGGGCCCCGAGAATAAACATTTGCGAACAAACATCTCACTTCCTATCATCATAAGTCAAATGTTTATTAATCAATCTCTACATATTATACCATCATTGGAAAGAGAATTTTATTAGCTTTTAAATGCCAGAGGTCCCAGTTTGATATGAGGTATGGTGTTCGAGTAATAAGCGAAAAAGTAGAATCCATTTCCGACAGACAACAGATTTCTTTGTTCGGGGAGCTCTAGTGAAAAACCTTTCTTGCCACCGTTATGTTTTTTATATTATCATCCTATGCAGAATTTCACTTGCTTCATTTGAGCCAAAACCAGTGATCCTAGGCCTCATAGTTTTCGAGAAAAATGCAAAAAACTACGGTGTATTTTCCCGTGTGCTGAACCGCAGTCAGCTGCACTCACGTTATTTTCCTGTATCGCACTAACATTTTTATGCTTGCTAGCTATGCTTTGTTTTGTTTTATACCAACAGCTATTTTATATAATTACTTCTGTTTTGTTTTTAGTCCTCTCAGAAACCACACATGAACACTAAACCTGTTGCTAGCAACTGAAACTGAAGCTGAACTTCTTTCCCTGTCATTTGTATTGAGGTAAATAACAATATATATGTATGTGTAAATATAGTGACATAAAGATAGGTAAATAGATAAATGAAAAAAGAATATCACGCATTTCTCCACTGGTGATGACTTTCCTGCAGGACCAGATGGGTTGGAGATGAGTTTTGCACTGTGTGTGTGTGTGTGTGTGTGTGTGTGTGTGTGTGTGTGTGTGTGTGTGTGTGTGTGCGCGCGCGTGCTCCACTAGTGAAGGTATTGCTCGGTATGGTACCGGTCGAAACAATCACCCATGCAAAGCATGCAAAGCGGCACATCACATACAAGACACATGTTCTTTGTGTCCTTCCTCACCCCCAGCTTCAAGCACAAGGTACACCTGAGCCTTTTCTTGTTGAGGATCCCTGCCCAGTGGTGGCCCACAGTGCAATACAACCTCACGTCATCGTCAATCACCCGGCAACGCTTGCTTGGATACCCTCGTGCTCTGTGATCCTGTCGTGCGGGAGCCGCAGGCCCAGACACGGGTTCTCCCGAAAGGCCAGCAACTGAAGGTGGTGGTGATGCTAGCACCCCTGATGGGCCTCCTGCAGGCGGTCCTGATGGCGACAGTGGCACCTGTAATGGGCCTGCTGCAGGTGGTGCTTGTGGTATTGGTGATGGGGCCCGTGCTGATTGTCCTGCAGGCAGTACTGGTGCTGGTTGTGGCTGGGCCCATGCTGGCGCTGGTGCTTGTGCCTCCCGGGTGCCAGGTGTTGCTGGTACAGGCCACCAGTTTGGTAGGTCTGGGGCATGGTGGAGTATGTGTCCAGACACAGGTCAGTCCTCTTTATGGAAATGCAGAAGATCGTAGATGATCTGCTCCACAAATTCAAGGAGAGTTACTGTCTCACGTCTGTACTTTTTGTACAAGGGAAACCGTTCAAGAGTGCCATTTGAACGAAGTAGAATGTGATCACTTTATGTGATACACTGTATATTTCACCAACAAAAAATAAATGCACGTCTTCCGTAGGTGTAACCGACGATGATTTTCAGACGATCATGTGGTTTACTTTCACTTTCTTTTCACATAAACACATAACAAAATATGTCACTGTATGAGATACACAGTTATGTATCTCACATTGCATTTTGCTACCTTTGTGCTAGGTCAGGTGTACAAGTCGATCTCTTTCTTATGAGCACGTGGGTCAGTCTTTCATGTTATTATCAAATAATACATAGCCAAATCCATCAGTATATGAGATACACAGTATATTTCATCAATAAAATGTAAATGCATGTGTTCCGTAGGTCAATTATGTGGCCCTACCTGGGTGGTAAGGTGTAGCAGACGATGATGTGGCAGGGGTAAACCAGCTCTGCTGTTGGGCCCTGCTGCAGATGTCACTGATTGCGATGTGCAGTTGACCCTCATGTGGTGTGGTGTGGAGGATCTGTCCCTTCTCCCCTTTGGGGCTAAGATGCAAATGAATGTGTTTGAATGAGTAAATTGGGAGTGTGTCGTCCTGTCTTGGCTACCTCCCTTTCCTTGGGGGGAGCATCCTAGGTATGTATATACTGCAATCCCTATACTATCCGGACACCCACTTTCCGGACACCCAACTTACCAGACATTGTGGGCCTCGACCTTCATAACCCAAAAATGGCAAAAAAAAAAAAAAAAAAAAAATCCCCGCAAAATCCGAGTTTTTCCCCACCCAAAATTTTAAACCGAACAGCTGCTTACACCACGGCCCCTTCACCCTTGCCTTCCTCCCCCCTCCCCCTTCCCCTGTCAGGGTTGCCATTTGGTATTTTTCATTACCAAATGTGGGCCAATTTCATAATGAAAAGTTCATTTGGTAATGAATCAGAATAATGCATTACCAAACGGATTTTTCACATGTATGAGGATACACAGGTTGGAGATGGTGAATTGTTTGCTCTCTCTGATTAATCTGCTAGCCTACAGTACATAGCATGAAAATAATCAACATGCTGTTAATTATAAGGAGAGTCATTACACGTATTTCCACTTGTATATATAATTAGTGAAGAATAAATGCTAGCTTTACGAATTTGGTAATGAAGAGTTAAATTTTGTAATGAAAATTGAAGAGTTTGGTAATGTGGCCATTGGGATCTGGCAACTCTGTTTCCCCGTTACCAACACTCCCAACAGTTACTGCCTATCGTGAGTAGATGCTTATCATATTGCATGCCACACGTGCTCGTTTTTTGTGAATAAACAGTGTATACTCTGCAATACCTCGCCATTAGACCACATGGGAATTTACAGTGTTGTGCAGTGCTAAGTAATTAGAATTTAGAGTGCAAAGGATTAACCGTGGAGTGTAAATTGGTGGTTGAAACTGGCGGTTGAAAATGAGTGGTGCAGTTAAGAACAATGTGCAGTGTTAAACAATTATATCTCACAGTGCAAAAAATTAAGTGCAGCACAACGCTGGATTACTGTACGTGCTTCAAAAGCATTTTCACCACTGCCAAAGCCTTAGAGAAGGTGGCCACAGACGTGCTGTAAGTACTCTGGCTGAGGTACAGTCACTTCTAATTCCTCATTCTTTGGTTTCTTTCATTTATTTCATGCTTTATGTCCATTATTGGTGTGCAAATGGTCTTAAATAGGTTTAAATAGGTACTATGCATGTCAAGTAGGGAGTTGTATAGGTGTTTTTCTGAGTCAGGCTAGGTTAGGGTCCATAAGTACAAGTCCAGGAGGCTGGGGCCCACTTTCCGGACATGCCGTTGGCTCTATTACATCGGATAGTGGAGGGATTTCTGTGTATATATATATATATATGTATCTGTCTATCTATCTATCTATCTATATATATATATATATATATATATATTGTGGTAGGTGGGGGCGCTCACCATCAACTCACTCAGTGTAGTGCTGCTCTCAGGAGTCAGCCTTTTCCTCTCCTCCATCCTTTCCTTCTATCCTCTTCTGTCTTCCTTTTCTTCATTTTTTTCCTTGCCCTTCTGCCTATGGATGACTTTAGACTCCCTCTTCTGTCTTTCTTTCCTTTATTCTTTCCTATTCCTTCTGCCTGTGGGTGACTCTACACTGAGTGACATGCCAAATGGTTTTCTTTACACCAGGAGACCATTTACTATGCTGGGTGGTAACCATATAACCAAATTTTGGTGCCTGGTGGTTTAATGGGTAATTATGGCGCTCCAGTCGGATTGAGCCAGTGAAGGTTGATATTCAAGGGGTGGTTGGGGTTTATTACTCATGTAATGCCACTCAGGGATGAGTGAGGCTGGTCACTCTCATCTTAAATGTCAGGACCAACTTGCCTAGCCCCAGGCTCCTACGCTTCTCATGGGGTAACGTAGGATTGGATGATGAATTAATGAATGAATGAATATATATATCATCATCATCAGCAGCAGCAGCAGCCGTTGAGGTCCACTGCAGAACCGGCCTATCCCTACCGAAGCAGAGACGATACAGCCAATGTATCTCTACCCAGTGGCTTAGGCTGTCTGGTAGAGACTGTATATAAGGTAATAAGTGCCTGTTAGTGTGATTGTAGTGGCTTTGGATGTGTCTGTACTTTGTGAACCAAGTATAATCGGCCCGCCTTAAGCTGAGTGGGTGCAAGCATACTAGTATGTGACGCTGATTCAACTGTTATGAGTCCATATTATAATTACAAATCATAATAGACAAATAGATAAATAGATAGATAAATAGACAGATAGACAGCTCTATGCGAGCCTGGGAATGGGAAATGATCTTGCAAGTTACACTGAGGAAAAGCTGACAACAGACTAGGAAGTAGCCAGTCAGGAGATGATGCAGTTAGTTTGTCAGCGATCACCAGGTGAACACACATACACACATACTCACACACAGGCTTCTAGAACTTTCCAACCACAGGGAACACACGTGATACGACTCCTGTTTCACCAGAATTTAGGAAAGAAATCAGAAGGAGAGAGGCCATAGAAGCGGCAGGGAGTGGCAGGAAAGGCTTAGCAACTTGAGAGAGAGAGAGAGAGAGAGAGAGAGAGAGAGAGAGAGAGAAAGAGAGAGAGAGAGAGAGAGAGAGAGAGAGAGAGAGAGAGAGAGAGAGAGAGAGAGATAGCGGGACTCTACTTTATACTTCGCTCTGTGTGAGCGACTTATTAATATTTCCAAGACAAATAAAAATAGTCCCATACTATTCTTTACCTCTCCTGTCATTGAATGACAAATGGGAAAGAAGATTATCTACTTACAAAGCTACTCAAGTATAACAACCGCTCTTCCACAAGTCTAATTTATATAACTTCTCTACAAGTAACTACAAAGTCTTTTATGACACAACCACAGCAACTCTTGTGTCCGCCAAAGTAGCAAATGGTTTGGTGAACGCTTCCCAAAGTTTTTACAACTCTGGCAGGAGGCGAACCCACGTTCACCAGCGTGCGAAACGCACACTCTACCACTGTATATATATATATATATATATATATATATATATATATATCATCATCATCATCCGGACTTCGTTTCCCACCCAAGGGCAGTGTGAGGAGTAGCAATGTCCAGACAGCCCAAAATTGTCCAATCCAATGGGCCACGCTTCCATTCACTCATCATTCAAGCCCCCGGAATATATATCTATATATATATATATATATATATATATATATATATATATATATATATATATATATAGATAGATAGATAGATAGATAGATAAAGAGATAGATAGATATAGATATGTATGTACATGTATACACAAAGTTTTTTTGTTTCCTGGGGAGAACAATTTGCAGGCTCCTGGCCTTTGGTTCCATCTTCTTTGAATAAAAAAAAAAAAAAAAATAGAACTCCCACACACCTGAACATATACTTCTCACACCCCTCTCATCATACACACCCACAAACATAGAAAATGCTCCTGACGGAGTGTCCGTCCGTGATCCTCCTGGTGGATGGGAGGGAACTACCAGAAGTGCTCAGTGTACAGTATTGTGGGGTAGAGGACAAAAAACATGTTATTAGGAGCCTTTGTGAGCAGCTCTGCTGCCTCCCTTTGCGTCTGCCGCACGAAATGTACAAGCACAAACATCGTATACAATTTGGGGCCTGAACCTAGGGGGAGCACCATTTTATGACAAGAAAACTGAGTAATGTAGGTAAGTCATGGATGAGAATTGAGCTGGAGGAAGTAAGGGTGCCTGAGCTACAAGACAACAGTGTTTCCCCCTCACTGTAAGTATCTGGGATGATAGCTTAGTTTCCTGTTTTTTTATAATCCTAGTTATATAGGTTAGATAATATGTGGTAGAAAGATGTGTGTGAAGCTGTTAATGAGGGATTTTTTTTTTAAATCTCTGTAGTTAGAAAGACTTTCCACATCATCTGGTGACAGTCAAACTCTAAAGCTTTTATAGCGCTGAAGTGTTAATCGGTTTGTTATGATAGATTTGTAGAGAGGTTAATAATTTTTTTCTGTTAGTGGTGTCGTACCCTACCACACTTGAAATGATTACTACTATATCATTAAATGTGTTGCATTTCCATACTGTTGTGTTATTCTTGTAAGCGGTCACACATGAGATTAATACAGTAATACTCTTGCAGCACGTTGTTCTTTTTGTTAATGGTGGTGTTATAAATGACCTCATATGAAAGTGATTGCTTATATGGTATTAATTTTTTCCGTAACTGCATTCTTATTGTAAATGGTGTTTTTGAATTAAACTACTTTTGAAATTATAATTTATTATACCTTTTTCATATTCTTAACGCTGTTAGAACTGACCACACTTGAGTACCATGAGGCATAATATCAATATTCTCTTGGTTCCCTATTGTCAATATTGCTGTTAATGAATACACAAGAAAGTAATACCGGTACCAAATATAAAATTATTCTTCGGCTTCCTTATTGATAACTATTACATCGGCCAAGGTGGTTGTGTATTGCCGGCGTTGGTTTGTTTGTCTGTTTGTCTGTTAGCAGGATTGCTTAAAACGTTATGTGGGGATTTTGCTGAAAAATTTTGAATGGGTTGGGTATGGCCTAAGGAACAGTCCATTTGATTTTGGTGGTGATCCGGATCATCACCAGGATCCAAGAAGTTTTAAAAAGATTTCCCTACCTTTGCTGGATAATAGTGGCAATTTCAACTTATTTGCATATAACTCGATAAATAATGCCTACAATGCTTGCACAAAAATTACACGATTACATTTCAACAAGATCTACCACATATTCTGCCTTGGCGAGGTTTGCAATCTCTGATTTCCCTTGCTGATGCTGTACCCAACCACGCGCATAAAAGTAATGGAATATCAGGTGTAATATTACGTTTCTAGGATTTTCTTGCTGTCATTGGCGTGGTAAGCAGACACACAAAAGTAGTAATTGTAATATTAACTTTCTTGAATATCTTACCGCTGGTGGTGTTATAACCAGCCACACAAAAGTAATAGCGGACATTATTTCATTTTTCTGCTGCTGCCATACTATTAGTGAGGTATCAAAATAATATTTTTTCTGGTATTTTCTTTGGTAGTAGTCTAATAACCTACCAAACGTTGAGATAATACCAGGTATAATAGCATTTTCCTGATAGTTCCTTACTGTTGGCGGGTTGTAAACAACCAAACAGAACAGTACTAGCAGACTCAATAGTTCTTCTCTCGTACTTTCTTACTGCTAGGTGTACTGTAAGCGAGCTGACAAAATTAATACCAGACATAAAGGTACCATCAGATATAATATTACTTTTCTGGTTCTTCCTTACTGTTAATGGTGGAGATGTAAGCACGAGGATATGAGATCGGCTCATGTAATGCCACTCAGGGATGAGTGAGGCTGGTCACTCTCATCTTCAATGTCAGGACCAACTTGCCTAGCCCCAGGTTCCTACGCTTCTCATGGGGTAACGTAGGATTGGATGATGAATTAATGAATGAATGAATATATATATCATCATCATCAGCGGCAGCAGCAGCCGTTGAGGTCCACTGCAGAACCGGCCTATCCCTACCGAAGCAGAGACGATACAGCCAATGTATCTCTACCCAGTGGCTTAGGCTGTCTGGTAGAGACTGTATATAAGGTAATAAGTGCCTGTTAGTGTGATTGTAGTGGCTTTGGATGTGTCTGTACTTTGTGAACCAAGTATAATCGGCTCGCCTTAAGCCGGCTGGGTGCAAGCATATTAGTATGTGACGCTGGTTCAACTGTTATGAGTCCATATTATAATTACAAATCATAATAGACAAATAGATAAATAGATAGATAAGTAGACAGATAAACAGCTCTATGCGAGCCTGGGAATGGGAAATGATCTTGCAAGTTACACTGAGGAAAAGCTGACAACAGACTAGGAAGTAGCCAGTCAGGAGATGATGCAGTTAGTTTGTCAGCGATCACCAGGTGAACACACATACACACATACTCACAAACAGGTTTCTAGAACTTTCCAACCACAGGGAACATACGTGATACGACTCCTGTTTCACCAGAATTTAGGAAAGAGAGCTCAGAAGGAGAGAGGCCATAGAAGCGGCAGGGAGTGGCTGGAAAGGCTTAACAACTTGAGAGAGAGAGAGAGAGAGAGAGAGAGAGAGAGAGAGAGAGAGAGAGAGAGAGAGATAGGGAGATAGCTAGCGGGATTCTACTTTATACTTCGCTCTGTGTGAGAGACTTGTTAAAATATATATATATATATATATATATATATATATATATATATATATATATATATATATATATATATATATATATATATCATCATCATCATCATCATCATCATCCGGACTTCCTTTCTCACCCAAGGGCAGTGTGAGGAGTAGCAATGTCCAGACAGCCCAAAATTGTCCAATCCAATGGGCCACGCTTCCATTCACTCATCATTCAAGCCCCGGAATATATATATATATATATATATATATATATATATATATATATATATATATATATATATATATATATATATATATATATATATATATATATATATATATATATATGTATATATGTATATATATACACATATATATATATATACAGTATATATATATATATATATATATATATATATATATATATATATATATATATATATATATATTTATAGATAGATAGATAAAGAGATAGATAGATATAGATATGTATGTACATGTATACACAAAGTTTTTTTTTTTTTTCCTGGGGGGAACAATTTGCAGGCTCCTGGCCTTTGGTTCCATCTTCTTTGCATTAAAAAAAAAAAAAAAACATAGAACTCCCACACACCTGAACATATACTTCTCACACCCCTCTCATCATACACACCCACAAACATATAAAATGCTCCTGACGGAGTGTCCGTCCGTGATCCTCCTGGTGGATGGGAGGGAACTACCAGAAGTGCTTAGTGTACAGTATTCTGGGGTAGAGGACAAAAAGCACGTTATTAGGAGCCTTTGTGAGCAGCTCTGCTGCTTCCCTTTGCGTCTGTCGCACGAAATGTACAGGCACAAACATCGTATACAATTGGGGGCCTGAACCTGGGGGGAGCACCATTTTATGACAAGAAAACTGAGTAATGTAGGTAAGTCATGGATGAGAATTGAGCTGGAGGAAGTAAGGGTGCCTGAGCTACAAGACAACAGTGTTTCCCCCTCACTGTAAGTATCTGGGATGATAGCTTAGTTTCCTGTTTTTTATAATCCTAGTTAAATAAATGGGTTGGTGGAGGGTTAGTGCCCCTCCCTGTAAAACAAATAACTCAGAGTCAAATGGCCACCCCGTGTGGGATTATAGCGTCTGGCAATAGATAGATAAATAGGTTAGATAATATGTGGTAGAAGGATGTGTGTGAAGCAGTTAATGAGGGATTTTTTTTTAAATCTCTCTAGTTAGAAAAACTTTCCACATCATCTGGTGACAGTCAAACTCTAAAGCTTTTATAGCGCTGAAGTGTTAATCGGTTTGTTATGATAGATTGGTAGAGAGGTTAATAATTTTTTTCTGTTAGTGGTGTCGTACCCTACCACACTTGAAATGATAACTACTATATCATTAAATGTGTTGCATTTCCATACTGTTGTGTTATTCTTGTAAGCGGTCACACATGAGATTAATACAGTAATACTCTTGCAGCGCGTTGTTCTTTTTGTTAATGGTGGTGTTATAAATAACCTCATATGAAAGCGATTGCTTATATGGTATTAATTTTTTCCGTAGCTGCATTCTTATTGTAAATGGTGTTTTTGAATTAAACTACTTTTGAAATTATAATTTATTATACCTTTTTCATATTCTTAACGCTGTTAGAACTGACCACACTTGAGTACCATGAGGCATAATATCAATGTTCTCTTGGTTCCCTATTGTCAATATTGCTATTAATAAATAAACAAGAAAGTAATACCGGTACCAAATATAAAATTATTCTTCGGCTTCCTTATTGATAACTATTACCTCGGCCAAGGAGGTTGTGTATTTGCCGGCGTTGGTTTGTTTGTCTGTTTGTCTGTTAGCAGGATTGCTCAAAACGTTATGTGGGGATTTTGCTGAAAAATTTTGAATGGATTGGGTATGGCCTAAGGAACAGTCCATTTGATTTTGGTGGTGATCCGGATCATCACCAGGATCCAAGAAGTTTTAAAAAGATTTCCCTACCTTTGCTGGATAATAGTGGCAATTTCAACTTATTTGCATATAACTCGATAAATAATGCCTACAATGCTTGCACAAAAATTACACGATTACATTTCAACAAGATCTACCACATATTCTGCCTTGGCGAGGTTTGCAATCTCTGATTTCCCTTGCTGATGCTGTACCCAACCACGCGCATAAAAGTAATGGAATATCAGGTGTAATATTACGTTTCTAGGATTTTCTTGCTGTCATTGGCGTGGTAAGCAGACACACAAAAGTAATAATTGTAATATTAACTTTCTTGAATATCTTACCGCTGGTGGTGTTATAACCAGCCACACAAAAGTAATAGCGGACATTATTTCATTTTTCTGCTACTGCCATACTATTAGTGAGGTATCAAAATAATATTTTTTCTGGTATTTTCTTTGGTAGTAGTCTAATAACCTACCAAACGTTGAGATAATACCAGGTATAATAGCATTTTCCTGATAGTTCCTTACTGTTGGCGGGTTGTAAACAACCAAACAGAACAGTACTAGCAGACTCAATAGTTCTTCTCTCGTACTTTCTTACTGCTAGGTGTACTGTAAGCGAGCTGACAAAATTAATACCAGACATAAAGGTACCATCAGATATAATATTACTTTTCTGGTACTTCCTTACTGTTAATGGTGGAGATGTAAGCACGAGGATATGAGATCGGCTCATGTAATGCCACTCAGGGATGAGTGAGGCTGGTCACTCTCATCTTCAATGTCAGGACCAACTTGCCTAGCCCCAGGCTCCTACGCTTCTCATGGGGTAACGTAGGATTGGATGATGAATTAATGAATGAATGAATATATATATCATCATCATCAGCAGCAGCAGCAACCGTTGAGGTCCACTGCAGAACCGGCCTATCCCTACCGAAGCAGAGACGATACAGCCAATGTATCTCTACCCAGTGGCTTAGGCTGTCTGGTAGAGACTGTATATAAGGTAATAAGTGCCTGTTAGTATGATTGTAGTGGCTTTGGATGTGTCTGTACTTTGTGAACCAAGTATAATCGGCCCGCCTTAAGCCGACTGGGTGCAAGCATACTAGTATATGACGCAGGTTCAACTGTTATGAGTCCATATTATAATTACAAATCATAATAGACAAATAGATAAATAGATAGATAAGTAGACAGATAAACAGCTCTATGCGAGCCTGGGAATGGGAAATGATCTTGCAAGTTACACTGAGGAAAAGCTGACAACAGACTAGGAAGTAGCCAGTCAGGAGATGATGCAGTTAGTTTGTCAGCGATCACCAGGTGAACACACATACACACATACTCACACACAGGCTTCTAGAACTTTCCAACCACAGGGAACACACGTGATACGACTCCTGTTTCACCAGAATTTAGGAAAGAGAGCTCAGAAGGAGAGAGGCCATAGAAGCGGCAGGGAGTGGCAGGAAAGGCTTAACAACTTGAGAGAGAGAGAGAGAGAGAGAGAGAGAGAGAGAGAGAGAGAGAGATAGGGAGATAGCTAGCGGGACTCTACTTTATACTTCGCTCTGTGTGAGAGACTTGTTAATATTTCCAAGACAAATAAAAATAGTCCCCTACTATTCTTTACCTCTCCTGTCATTGAATGACAAATGGGAAAAAAGATTATCTACTTACAAAGCTACTCAAGTATAACAACCGCTCGTCCACAAATCTAATTTATTTAACTTCTCTACAAGTAACTACAAAGTCTTTTATGACACAACCACAGCACCTCTTGTGTCTGCCAAAGTAGCAAATGGTTTGGTGAACGCTTCCCAAAGTTTTTACAACTCTGGCAGGAGGCGAACCCACGTTCACCAGCGTGCGAAACGCACACTCTACCACTGTGTATATATATATATATATATATATATATATATATATATATATATATATATATATATATATATATATATATATATATATGTATATATATATGTATATCATCATCATCATCCGGACTTCGTTTCCCACCCAAGGGCAGTGTGAGGAGTAGCAATGTCCAGACAGCCCAAATTTGTCCAATCCAATGGGCCACGCTTCCATTCACTCATCATTCAAGCCTCCGGAATATATATATATATATATATATATATATATATATATATATATATATATTTATAGATTGATAGATAAAGAGATAGATAGATATAGATATGTATGTACATGTATACACAAAGTTTTTTTTTGTTTCCTGGGGGGAACAATTTGCAGGCTCCTGGCCTTTGGTTCCATCTTCTTTGAATTAAAAAAAAAAAAAAAAAAAAAAAAAACAGAACTCCCACACACCTGGACATATACATCTCACACCCTTCTCATCATACACACCCACAAACATATAAAATGCTCCTGACGGAGTGTCCGTCCGTGATCCTCCTGGTGGATGGGAGGGAACTACCAGAAGTGCTCAGTGTACAGTATTGTGGGGTAGAGGACAAAAAACACGTTATTAGGAGCCTTTGTGAGCAGCTCTGCTGCCTCCCTTTGCGTCAGTCGCACGAAATGTACAGGCACAAACATCGTATACAATTTGGGGCCTGAACCTGGGGGGAGCACCATTTTATGACAAGAAAACTGAGTAATGTAGGTAAGTCATGGATGAGAATTGAGCTGGAGGAAGTAAGGATGCCTGAGCTACAAGACAACAGTGTTTCCCCCTCACTGTAATTATCTGGGATGATAGCTTAGTTTCCTGTTTTTTATAATCCTAGTTAAATAAGTTAGATAATATGTGGTAGAAGGATGTGTGTGAAACAGTTAATGAGGGATTTTTTTTTTAAATCTCTGTAGTTAGAAAGACTTTCCACATCATCTGGTGACAGTCAAACTCTAAAGCTTTTATAGCGCTGAAGTGTTAATCGGTTTGTTATGATAGATTGGTAGAGAGGTTAATAATTTTTTTCTGTTAGTGGTGTCGTACCCTACCACACTTGAAATGATTACTACTATATCATTAAATGTGTTGCATTTCCATACTGTTGTGTTATTCTTGTAAGCGGTCACACATGAGATTAATACAGTAATACTCTTGCAGCACGTTGTTCTTTTTGTTAATGGTGGTGTTATAAATGACCTCATATGAAAGTGATTGCTTATATGGTATTAATTTTTTCCGTAGCTGCATTCTTATTGTAAATGGTGTTTTTGAATTAAACTACTTTTGAAATTATAATTTATTATACCTTTTTCATATTCTTAACGCTGTTAGAACTGACCACACTTGAGTACCATGAGGCATAATATCAATGTTCTCTTGGTTCCCTATTGTCAATATTGCTATTAATAAATAAACAAGACAGTAATACCGGTACCAAATATAAAATTATTCTTCGGCTTCCTTATTGATAACTATTACCTCGGCCAAGGAGGTTGTGTATTTGCCGGCGTTGGTTTGTTTGTCTGTTTGTCTGTTAGCAGGATTGCTCAAAACGTTATGTGGGGATTTTGCTGAAAATTTTGAATGGATTGGGTATGGCCTAAGGAACAGTCCATTTGATTTTGGTGGTGATCCGGATCATCACCAGGATCCAAGAAGTTTTAAAAAGATTTCCCTACCTTTGCTGGATAATAGTGGCAATTTCAACTTTTTTGCATATAACTCGATAAATAATGCCTACAATGCTTGCACAAAAATTACACGATTACATTTCAACAAGATCTACCACATATTCTGCCTTGGCGAGGTTTGCAATCTCTGATTTCCCTTGCTGATGCTGTACCCAACCACGCGCATAAAAGTAATGGAATATCAGGTGTAATATTACGTTTCTAGGATTTTCTTGCTGTCATTGGCGTGGTAAGCAGACACACAAAAGTAATAATTGTAATATTAACTTTCTTGAATATCTTACCGCTGGTGGTGTTATAACCAGCCACACAAAAGTAATAGCGGACATTATTTCATTTTTCTGCTACTGCCATACTATTAGTGAGGTATCAAAATAATATTTTTTCTGGTATTTTCTTTGGTAGTAGTCTAATAACCTACCAAACGTAGAGATAATACCAGGTATAATAGCATTTTCCTGATAGTTCCTTACTGTTGGCGGTTTGTAAACAACCAAACAGAACAGTACTAGCAGACTCAATAGTTCTTCTCTCGTACTTTCTTACTGCTAGGTGTACTGTAAGCGAGCTGACAAAATTAATACCAGACATAAAGGTACCATCAGATATAATATTACTTTTCTGGTACTTCCTTACTGTTAATGGTGGTGATGTATGCACAAGGATATGAGGTCGGCCTGTAGCAGTAAGAGGCAGTTACCAGCAGCATCAGGGGTCTGCTTTAGAGGTGATGGTCACAGTACACCACCTGCCACGGGGAGAGGGGTAGAGACTAGGCGATTAGAGGTGAGGGGAGGGGAGTGAAGTTACCATAAGGGGAAAGAGTACTGTCATCAAGTGAGGGTACCACATATTAAAGGAGTTTTGACAAAGGATATGGGTTGTGTGTCAGTAAAACAGAGGATATTAGGTGAGGGGAGTGTGGTGCATCATGGAGAAGGGACAGTAGGTGATGGAGGTATGTAATGCGTTATGGAGAGGGAACAGTAGATGAAGTGAATGGCTGGTGCGGTTTGAAGAGAAGGGACATTTTATGAGGGGAGTGTGTAGAATGCATCATTAAGAGAGGGGTCAGTAGGTGAGGGGAGTATGTGTGGAGTGCATCTTTAAGAGAGGGAGCAACAGGCGAGGGGAATATATAATGTGTCATTAAAAGACAGCTGATAACAAGTGCGCGGTGTTATTAAGAACAGGAATAGTAGGTAAGGGAAGTGTATAGTGCGTCATTAAGAAAGGAGATAGTAGAGAAAGGGAGTGTGCGATGCATCATTAAGAAGGGGGACAATAGGTGAAGGACGTATATAGTGCATCATTAAGAGAAGGGACTGTAAGTGAATGACGTGTGTGGTGCTTCATTAAGAGAGGGGACAGTAGGTGGAGGAGTGTGTAGTGCG
Source organism: Coenobita brevimanus (assembly GCF_032717465.1). NCBI lineage: Eukaryota > Metazoa > Arthropoda > Malacostraca > Decapoda > Coenobitidae > Coenobita > Coenobita brevimanus. The sequence goes on from NC_136960.1 coordinate 25,138,864, forward strand.
ACGTGAGCGTCCCTATTTACTTGGAATGCATGAATTGTTCAGGTTTTCAGACTCTGATTCCCTCTATCGCCATTAACATTGAACCCGGAGACGATCATTTTCATATAGCATTGCCATTTCTTGACTTCATTCAAATTTGGATACACTTTTCAAAAGGGAAGGGTTAGACATAACCTTAATAAACCTTTTAATTGCGAACGGTCATCCCAAAATTTACTTATTTTTTCTGACGACAGTAGGAATAAAGTATCAAGGATGTTAAGTGTATTCAAGAGTTAAAAAGAAAGCAGGAACTCATGAAGATACTCTCGCTAATACCTGTGCTAAAACTGACATGCACCAAGGCGAATTAACATCATCAGTTCGATGGCGTGTTATTTTTTTTTTTTATGTTATCTTTAGATGACTATGCCATGCCTTTTAGGAGACTTCTTGTGGTAAAAGAATATATGAAATAGTTATCTAACCACTCCAAGCTGAAAAAGTATTTCCAAAGCTGAATAAAAATGGAGAAAACCAGCCTATAATGAGCATACCCCATCGAAATCAGGGTTAACAGCTACATACACTGTTTGAGTGATGAAAAATACCTCTAATTTACTCTCTTTAGGTGGAAGGAAGGGAATGTCACTGACAATGTGGAGGGAAAAAATGTAAGAATATTTGAGGGAGGGCGATGTTTCGCGGAAGAGCACGAGGAAAAAAGAAAAGAATTTCCTTTTGTCAGAGACACCTCTTGGTATGCGGCGCCGGGCTTTATGAAATATACCATACTTCCATCACCAGTTATTACTCCAAAGCCTCGAGGCCCGCTACATACCGGGGCTGAAATGAGCAACTTTCTCTCTCTCTCTCTCTCTCTCTCTCTCTCTCTCGTAATTTCATCCGATCTCTCGAATCAAGAGCCGATGTTGTATTTTAATTGGTCCCGAGCGCGTGCGTGCATGCGTGCGTGTGTGTGTGTGTGTGTGTGTGTGTGTGTGTGTGTGTGTGTGTGTGTGTGTGTGTGTGTGTGTGTGTGTGTGTGATAACTCGGTTTTCGTCACAGTTCACCTTAAATGAAGGGTTAAGTGAGAGACAATGAGTATATTATTGTTTTTGAGAACAAGAGGTCATAGGTCAAGGTCACAGATGAGGTCAGACTTCGATCTGTTTGAATGTTAACAAAATAATTTACCTTTGAACTGATTTTTAACAAACTTCGTGGAGAGGTTGAGGGTCAACCAAAAATAAGCTTTGGTTTATTAGAACAATAAGTCAAAGGTGAAACTCACAAGGCAAGGTCAGCTGAAAGTTGTTACCAGATTTTGAACAAATTTTGCGCATGGGTTGACGACAAGGTATGAATAAAATGAATTAATTTTCAGACCAATCAGTTAAAAGTTAAGGTCATAGGGCAAGGCCAAAGACCAGTGTCACGAGGCAAGGTTACCACACATTTGATATCATTTGAAGAAAATTTGATGGAAGAGATAAGTGTAGGGCAAGAATAATGGGATTCATTTCTGAGGACAGTCAATTATAGCTCCAGGTCTCGGGGCAAGGTTAAAATTCACCCCATGTGTCTGTGTGTGTGTTTTCAGGGTAATCCAGTTTTTATCCGATTTTAGCCAAATTTGATGGAATGGTTTAGCGACAGGTAACGAGTAAACACATTTTTAGAAGAAAACGTTAAAGGTCAAGGTCACAGGATTAGGTCAAATTCAAATTAAATAGGTTTTGTATAAAAATAGACCACGCCTGGGGGAAGGGTTGAGTGTACGGTAAAAATCAAGTGATTCAATTTAGGAAAATTGGCAAACATTCAACGTCCAAGTGCTAGGTAAATGTTCGACCCTTGTGTGTGTGTGTGTGTGTGTGTGTGTGTGTGTGTGTGTGTGTGTGTGTGTGTGTGTGTGTGTGTGTGTATAAAGAAAATAATTCAATTTTGATCCGATTTGAACTAGAGTTGGTGAAGGAGCTAACGGTCAGCCTATATGTAATGTTTTTTAAGAGAAAATATATGTATAAAATAAAACACCAAAGAAAATGGTGTTACATAGACTCCCATGGTACCAAGAAAGTCCTACGGCCCATAACCTACCTACATTTACATATCCTACTTACGTAATCCAACTGCATGTTTCACGGCACAAGAAACACCTCGGTAGATTCATGTTCTCATTATCCTAAGCGCAGGTCCTTTAGTCATGGCCACACCTCACAGGATGAGTTGTAATGGTAGAAGACGCACCCATAATTCCATCCCATCAACAAAACACTTTCCTAACCAACCTACATCCCTCACCACACAAGAAGGCCGTTAGTAGATTAACTTTTTATAAAGAACTTTTGGCCGCGAGGAGAGAATGAAATATGGGAGACTGACTACGAGGCTGTGTGTTTTTGTGAGTGAGGCGGAGGGAGAAAGGGGGAGGGGATAATCTAGGATGCGACTGAGGGTTCGGGTGGAGAAGTATATGAGTAAGGGGCGGGGTATGAGTTGGAAAGAGGACAACCTGATAGCGGAGGACAGCGTGACATGGGTACGATTTATTTGAGGACAACCCTTCGGGGATTAAGGCGTCTGTCTGTCTGTCTGTCTCTCTTTCTGTCTCGTTATCTGTAGATAGACAGATGTAGAAAGATATAAATACTAGACAAATAAAATCCTCGGACATAGTGGAATGGAGTACTAAATTAATTCCATCCCAAAGAGGATTTACCCCTTGAGACTAACGCCCTTTGTATTTTATTCAGCTCCTTATCAGACAATTTTATTATGTTCAGGAGAGACTTTGAACTACATGGGTACGAATTAATTTGTTTTTCATTACCTTGCTCAATAGAAGAGAGGCACCGCAAGTTGAACGAAAATGTTAAGAGGTAAGAAGGATTAAAAAAAAAAAAAAAGATAAAAATCGCATAGGAAGATGTTAATTCCATGCCCATTGACACATCTCTCTCACTTTGCCAGCCTGCTTACCACAACACACAAGAATCGTTTCGGTGGGCTGACGTTCTCATTTTCCATGGTGCTGATTCATTTTCCTTAGTATGATATAAAGCCCTGGAGTCAGAAAGGCGAATCAAGCAACCAGCCGCTTTTGGACTGATGTCTTGTTGTTGTGCGCCCAGGCTTATATGAAATGTGAACCCGGTGCACCGCAGGCTTAAGTTGTCCATGTCCTGAAGACTTCCTTTTGGGGAATAGGGAAGCAGCCTAACTGAGTGACGTTTGTATAACCAGGCAATATAGCTTCAGGTTATACCATTGCCACCACATCAGGCCGTCTTACAATGGTACATACTCGATATCTCAGAATGAAGTACCAGTTTAACGAATGTGTCCTCATTTTTCCACACTGGTGCTTCATTCTGATCAGTTTTAGAGTATATTTGAAGATAATTATGAATACTGAATACGAAGCCTACAGTTGTCTGTCTCTTGCTACTAGCCTCATTAAAAACCGTATGAAAAAATATGCAGTACAAACTTCAGTTAACTCTCTCATGGTCTGAACATATCATGTGTGGTATTATATTAAAGCTCACGCAGTACGAGTTTATTCAAATATGAGTGACAATAGGAGTCTGAGAGTAGTAACACTGTCACCTCTTCCCATCTCATGATCGAGTCATGTCTAGTACAATATTTTGTTCCAGCAAAGACAGGCGTTTATACGGAGATGAGAAAGAATTGCAGGAGCCTCAGAGTGTTAGGTTAGGCGTTTATATGGAGCTGAGAAAGAATTGCAGGAGCCTCGGAGTGTTAGTTTAGGTTCGGCTGTGTTGGGTTTGGATGGTTAGGCTGTGTTGGGTTTGGATGAGTTGGGTTAGATCAGATCAGGTTAGTGTAGAATAGGTTATGTTTCGGTAAGCAAAATTCAAATACTGGGTCGTGGTAGATCCGCCCTTCTGGCTCTATAACGCCTCGTCTATCAGTTTCATCTGGAGTTAGACCCGACACACACTCAGTGCCACCACATGAAGACGTCTGAAAATAGTACATACCGAATATGTCAGAATGAAGTACCACTCACACATAATCTCATTCCCACTCCGGCCTTTTCTCCACATACCCTCCAGTATTCATCTCGGCCGTCGCATCAACCTACCTAATTACCAGCATGAATACAAGTGTCCTCTCACGCCACGCAAGCCCGCACCAAGAAAGATTATACTGGCGTGAGTAATGTTGCTGTTTGCAGCCATGTTGGGGGTTTATCATCATCATCATGATCATCATCTTCATCATCATCATCGTCATCATCATCATCATCATCATCATCATCACCCTCAACATCATCATCATCACCCTCAACATCATCATCATCAACATTATTTACGTAAATCCTCGGGAGAAACATTACTACTTGTGGATCCGTCCTCATCCCCCTCCTGCTCATCATCACTTAACACAAGCTCCTGGAAGAGAAGCCCTATTTTAACTTGGGAAATATTTCCCATGAGGGTGTGCCGTCGGTTTATCATCATCATCACCCCTTCCTCCCCAGCCCCCTGTATGTCACGTTTCAGAACACATTCAGCTGCGAGGTAATGAGAACAAATACACCTTACTCACCTGATGAGTTTAACAAATGACCATCTGAAATTATGGGTTAATTTACACAGTTTGTGCTCTCACTTTTAATAAGGGTTTTTGTTGTTGCATAACCTTAATTGGTCTGTCTGGCCCAAGCATACTCGTCGGCCACAGGTAAGCAGCTACTTCTTTAGGACTGTCCAGCTGTGCAGGGACTCGGTACCCCGTTTAGGATACACAGCTTCTCAGCAAGGACCTTCCCTCGACGACGTGTAGAGAAATGTGAGATGGTTTAGCTACCAGGTGGACGTTGCAACTGCACACTGACACCACGTTAGACTTCTCGTCAGTGCCGATCTTGTGGAATGGAATTCTGGTGAGGCAGAAATCCAGTAGAAATGAAAGTGGAAAGAGGTAGTTGAAATGATAGTCTTGGGGGATACAGTTGGAATGAATGTTGAAAGCGGTATTTAGACTGAATGGCGAGAAGGAGAAAGTGTGGGCAGGGAGATATAGAGATGGAATAAAAGCTGAATGGTGTATCTGGAATGACAATTTTTGTGAAGAAACGAAGCCTTGTGAATGAGAGTGGAGATAATGCACCAGAAATGAGTGTGGTGAGGGAGAAATGCTCTGGAAACGAAAGTGGGAAACAATATGTAGAATGGAAGTGGCGAACTTTTTTGTAATGAAGTGAGAGGTAATATTAGGTGAAAGTAGGCATTTGAAATGAACCCCTTCACTGCGATGATATGTTAGTTTAGTTTTTCTTGGTGAGTACCTCCATACAATTATATTCAGCTTAGGAAGGATTTCTGGTCCTATCCTAAAGGGGTTAATAAAAGCTGCATCCAACTCCTTAAATTAGAAGTGTCCGCAATACTGAATATAATCTTCTGAAGGAAGCAAGAATATATATATACACTACATCCTCGGGTTGAAAAGTTTGAAATGACAAGAGATATTTGAACTGAAATTCAAGGAAGCCGTCCTCAGCTGGGAATGATAAAGTTGAGATAGGTAAGAAACTGGATAGGAGTTAGGGAGGGAACTGGAAGCCATGACTGGAGAGATTCTTAGAGCTTGGAGTGAAATTCTTGGTGAGGGAAATTCAGTGGATGATCAGTAAAGCCATACCTCATATTGGAGTGCTGAACTGGTTCCTATTTTACCCCTTCAGCCCGAGCGCATGTTTTTGCCACTCCACAGCTAGCAAGATGAATGGCCAAGGGATGCCATTTTTCCAGGAGGAGTATGAGTAGAAAGGAAGAAGCGATATTTAGAGAAACCGTTACCATAGCATCAGGGAGCATTACAGAAAGAAATTAGGGCTGTCTGTGTCATTGCTATTTTTTCCCAGTGGTGTTTCATGGTTTTCTTTTGTATCGGGTGATTTGACTCCGTGTAATGTAAGAGTTAATAACGGCTATATTCTAACACACACTTTCGAAAAAAAAGTTCCCTCTAAATTTGGAATAACTGGAGATTCCAAGATTAAACAAAATAAGCACCGCTTTAGTGAAACGGTTCAAGTAATTTCTGTGTCAATATCCTTTGACTTATTTCATCAAAATATGATCAGTTCATCCTTGGGATAGTAGGAAAATTCCCACAAAATATTACACAATTCCGTCTCTTAATGCTTTTGTAATCCGTTGGCCAGACAGGCGCGGAGAGACAGACGGAAATGAAAAATCCTCCTTTTCGTCTTTTGTGATGGGGTTAATAATAAAAGCGAACATTGTCTAAAAACTGATTTGAACTGACGTTTCTACATTCGATCAGCTTTGGGAAAAAAAAAAAAGGGCCATTTCAGCTTAATAATTCCAACTAATTCCCTTGATAGGAATTGTTAATGGTATTTGGTAGGAGGACATTTATATCTTTATGGCAATTAATTTCTCTCTCTCTCTCTCTCTCTCTCTCCCCATTTATTTTCCCCTTTCTTTTTTCTGTGACACTCCCTTTCATATATTTTACACCTGTTTTCTTAATGTTTCCATTAAATATTTTACCCAATTGTCTTTAAATGATTGTGTTACAATAATTTATAGTCGTTTGTCTCCCTCTTCCTGTATAAGTAATATTGTCCTTCCTTCCATATCCCTCGAATCTTGAATATTCTCTTTTCATTGTTTTTACACTCTTGTCTTTCTTATTTTTTTTTTTCATTTGCTCATCCTTATTTTCTTTTTTCCCCGTCTTGTATTATCCTTCTTTTCTTTCCTTAATTTCTCTGCTCTTTTAATCTTCTATGTATGTTTTCATCGTGTTACATCCTCTCTTTTCCCTTAACAAATATTCTCCTGCCGTAACTGTCTCACTCCTTTTCGAAATTTATGTTTTCTTAAGTTATGTGTTGTCCTAATTTGTTTTTAATTTTTCACTTTTCCAGTTCGTAATTGCCATTTTGTTGTTCTTTACTTTGCTATTTTGTTACCTTTGCTTATCGTAATCAACTTCGCCCTTATTATCCTCTACCTTCATTTATTACATCTTCTCTTTCTTCAATTTTTGTCCTGTTCCCTATTTTAATTTACTTCATTTATATTTTCATATATCTCCTTTTCGTCCGGTGTTACATTTCTTTATATACCTTCTCAACCTTTCTCTTTCTTCCTCTTCATTTATTGAAATCTTCCTTCTCCATTTTCATTCTTATCAGTTTTACCAGTCTTCCCAATAACCTCTCTAAGTATTTTCGTTCCTCACATTTTCTTTTAATTTTTTTACTTTGGCTTACATTTCACCCTCTCTTCTTTGTATAATTTCCCCCCGCCTCAATTTTACCCTAATTCTATAGTTTATCCATTGTGTCCAGCATCCTTTCATGATATTCTTTATTTTTTCTTCATTCTTCCTGTCATTGTAATATTTTTTAATTATCTGTATCCTTCATATCATTCGTCATTGTTTTCTTCTTGGCAGACCTCATTAAGCCATAATCTTCTTAATTTTTACTTCATAATTTTTTTTTCCATTTTCCTTTTTCGTGATATTTTGATCCCGACATTCCCCTCTCTCCTCTTCCTTTTTCCAGTAATAACCCTTTTGTCCTTTATTCCATTCCTACGTCTTCCCGACTCCTTCATTCCCGCCTTTTACATTTTCCTTCTTTATCATTTTCTCTTAACGTTTTTGCTAATCTATTTCCCTTCCTTCCTCCTTCTATCACCATTCTTCTTCCATTATTCTTTAAGATCTTTTAGTATTCACGGTCTTCTTCCCTCCTTCCATACTTCTTTCTTCATTCTTGTCTTATTAATTTTCTTTATCCCTCCTGCTTTGTTTATCGCTTATCTTTCTTCCCTCGTTCTCTACTCATCTTCTTTCCTTTCTGAGTCTGTTTGTACCCCTTATCCACTTTCCCTTTTTCTTCGTTCCTTTCCTTTCCTTTCCCAACCTCTTCCTTTATGTATTCTAATGCACAGCAGACAGCCTGCTTATAATCTTAAACATGAATGGTGGAATACAGATACTAGGCGTTGTCTGTCACCTAAAATAAACTTTCACATAAACATTATATTGCCAAAAAGAACCAAAGTGATAAAAATTATTATGATGCTCTTCGTCGTAAACCAAAATAATAATAATAATAATAATAATAATAATAATAATAATAATTATAATAATAATAAACAGCAGTAAGAAAAACCCTAAAGAATTTTTTATCAATATACATCAAACACAAGAAGGTAATAGCACCGACAATTGGCTCACTATTTACAGATGATGGAGAGCATACTGACGATGAAACAGAGATGACTAAAACTCTTAATACTTTCTTTGCATCCGTATTTATACTCGTAGTACAGGGTAAGATTTCATTCCTGCAGCTTTTCTTGTTGTCTTAGAAGATGGTAACATTACTGATAATGAGAATGAGGCCATTGGTAAACTTCTATCTATCTATCTACTGCCAGACGCCTCAATCCCGTTCGGGGTGGCCACAAACAAATCGCCTCCACGTCGCCCTGTCCCCTGCCATTTCACTGCCCCGCTCCCAACTCACACCTCCCTCTCTCACATACCTCTCCACCCCATCCCTCCATCTCATCCTCGGCCTCCCCCTCCCTCTTCCTCCCTCCACCTCACTCACATACACTCTCTTCGTCAGTCTTTCACCCTCCATCCTCTCCACATGGTCAAACCACCTCAGTGTATTCCTCCTAACGCTTCCTATCACATCCACACCACAACGCTCCTTTATATCCTCATTGGTCAGCCTGTCTCTCCATGTGACTCCACAGGCTCCCCTTAAATAACTCATTTCCACTGCTCTCACTCTTGACTTGTGTCCTTCCAGCAACGTCCAAGCTTCACTTCCATACGTTAGAGTTGGTATCACAATACTGTCATGTAGTACCTTTTTCACTTCCATGCTCACTTCCCTGCTTCTTATCACTGCTTTCAAGGAACCAGCAACCTTTCTTCCCTGCTATACCCTTTCAAGCACTTCACCTTCCAAACTTCCATCCTTACTCATCACACTACAAGTTCTTAAACGTACTCACATTTTCCAATTCCTCACCATCCAACCTCGCTGTACATTCACTGACTTCACCTCTCTCAAAGACCATCACTTTACTCTTCCCTACATTCACCTTTGGATTCCGTTTCTTACACACTCTCCCAAACTCATCCACCAAGCCTTGCAGTTCTCCTTCGTTTTCATTCAACAACACAGTATCATCTGCAAACAACAGTACAGGGAGTTTCCAAACACTATCCTCTCTCACCAGGGCCACTCCAACATCCACTACCCTACTTTGTACCTCTCTTATTACCTCATCCATGTACAGATTGAACAACCATGAAGACATGATATATCCCTGTTTCAACCCAACCTTCAAAGACAAAAATTCACTCAGTTCACCATCCACACGCACTGCAGCCTTAGCACCATTATACTTAAAGTGAATAAATCACTTGGGCTAGATAAAATACCTCTGCACATTGTGAAGGAAGTAGTGACGGATTTATCAAGTCTATTAGCTAAGCAATTCAGTAATTCACTGATAAAATGTGTCTCATGAGTGGAAACTATCAAATGTAACTTCAATATTCAAAAAAGGCAATAAATCGCAACCAGAAAATTATCGACCAATAAGCTTAACTTCAGTGGTGTGCAAGTACTTAGAAATTATTATTGAAAATTAGTTTGTTAAGGACTTAGAAATAATTCACCTCATCTCACCAAAGATTCATAATATGGTTTGGGAATAATCGCTCTGTCTTACGAAACTCTTGGATTCCTTCTATGATTTATTCAATACACAAAATGGGACCAGATCCGTTGACATTGTCTGTCTTAATTTTCAAACGGTATTTGATGAAATTCCCCATAAAAGACTACTGCAGGATCTGAAGGTACATGGGTTCAGAGAAAGTGTGCTTGGATGGATCGATAACTGGTTTACTGGAAATAAACATATTCGTAATAATATGATAGAATCAAACTGAAAAGAATTTACAAGCAATGTGCCACAGTATTTAGATCCTACTCTGTTTTTAATATGCATAAAATATAGATGAGGGCTAATTGTGTATAATATCCAAATTTGCAGAAAATACTAAACTTGAAAATAGTGGGCTATATCTGTACAGAGGCAGGCAGTTGAGAGTGATCTTGACTGATGTGTAATTGGACCTAAATCTGGCATGGATTTTAATATCTGTAAATGCACAGTTCTAAACACTGGAAATAAAAAAGTCATTTACCCTACGAATATGAACAATATTCTGACATAATTGCAGCCATGAAGAAAAAAAAAAGAATTATAAAAAATGGACTTAAACCAAGTAAACTGAGTATGGAGGCAGTTAAAATAGCCAACACAGTAATCGGATTCACTGGTAGAGCATTTAAAATATATCAGAATATATCACCGAAACCTTCTGCAATTCTCTAGCAAGTCCACAGATAGAGTACTGTATCCAATTCTGGTCGCCTTATTAAAAAAAAAAAAAAGTGACTTGCATCAAGTATTCAAAATATTCAAAGGATATAATACTCTGGCTATCGATAAGCAATTCACAATTGATCGCTGCATTTATACTAGAGATAATGGGCACAAAATGATCAACAAACTATTTCAGTTACACGAGGCTATGCATTTCTTTAACCCTTACACCGCGGGCATGTTTACCAATGTTTTGCGTGTGCCGCGGGGTTATTCGGGCTCCGACAGACTCTCAAAAAATATTTGCCAAAAATCAGTTATTAGTCCTAGAATATTAAATTTACATTTGCTTATGGCACATACCTTCAGCTTTCTCCTGGAATGTTTGTTGAGCCTTCGTCGTTACCGTAGGACTTGTGGAGACCTCCGAAGTTGGGTAACGAAGTCTTCACTTTACACTTCCCGACAACCCGTAATATGATTACCACAGCCAGATATTAACACTATAAACACTACTTTATGATTTTCAAGTAGTTTGGGATCCATACTCCAAAAAAAAAAAACACTGTGAAAGCAATGAAAATTACGAGCGCGTCTGATCGTTGCACTTGTGCTAATTAGCTCTTGGTACTCTGTCATTTATTATTCATAAAACCCCTCACACCTTATTATTCTATTACTATATAACACTTATATATATCTACAGTCTTTATCCATAAGTTTGCTTCAGTAGTATTAGTTTATTGTCACTGTAGGGATTCAATTTCTTTCAGTAAAATACGTAGCATTCACTTTCTCGTCCTGTATACTAGCATTGAGAGTGAATGTCACTTTCACTTTCACTCTCATAACTCATAGTATTCAGACATGCTAGAGTGAAACTTTCACTTTCATTACTCCTAGGGTATATACTCGTATTCTTATAATACTAGTAATTTACATTTCTATTTACGTTCTCTATTTCATTTACGTTATTTACATTTCTATTTTATTTACACTGTGTTATGCACTGTCACTTGAAGTAACTTATAAAACTATTTTCCACTGTTCACGTATATTTACATTCATTACTTTCACTTGCTGTTTACGCATTATTTACACATTATTTACAAATCCACTTGCACTGTTTTACTCAATAGAAAGATCGTAGTCACTCTTTTATCAATTGTCAGCCCTTTACCTCTTTCCACACGAGGTTTAGTAGGGAGTAAAGGTCACAGGGCCCTTTGCATGGGGGTAAAAAGTCCCTGAAGCTAGCAAGAGCGAACAGAAGTACCTCCACACTGGAAGATGAGAGTGAACTGATAAGGGTGGGCCTGGGTGGTGGCCTACCTAAGGAAATCAGTACTCCCAACGTTAGCCTCTTGACACAGCTAATTTATAGCAGTGAAATGATTGGCAGGAAATCTAGACAATAGATTATAAATTAGGTAGTTCCAGGTGAATGTAAATAGCACTTAGGCTTCTCCCTTCCCTCCTTATATGTATATTTATTACGAAAATAGATTATACGGCATATTTCAAGGGGAAATAAACAGCGAAAATTAGCGAACGAGTGCACGTGAGGTGTTGTCAGGTGATAATCAGCCAGTTCCAGGTGTATGGCACTCTCACTTACCTTATTTCTTTTTTGTATATATTACTTGGTATAAGAATAGGGCATAGGGCTTCTTTCAATGGATGAAATCAGTGAAAAATTCCAGGGAAGATTTACTTAGTGTAGCACGGCTGGGCATGCAAGAGGATAGGGTAATGGTGGGGGGGGTAGGGAGAGGAGTCAAGAACGGGGAGAAATGGCTAAATTGTCAACAATGGATGGGAGTACAGATGAGATTAGGAGTGCTGACTAGTGTTGGACATTGGCAGTACTGATAGATGATACAAGCCCCCACTTGGAAGCCCGGTTGAATTCAAAATAACACAGAATCACAAAAGTGATGCCCCGCGGTATGATCCCTTGCTCCCAAGCATCAAGAAAGTGACGCCCCGCGGTTAAGGGGTTAATTGGCTTGTAAATACATGAAACATATTCCTCTTCAGTATAATTTTTTTATGCAAAAAAGAAGGAACCAAAGGCTGATAGCCCACAAACCGTTTCTTCCAAGAAAAAAACAAAAACAATACAAAAGAGAGCCAAATTCAAGATCCATTCATTTCGAGATGCCTGGACACACTGCGTTTGAAAGATTGGAGATCATAGGCAGAAGGAAATACAGACAGGGCGACAATTCCAGAGTTGACCTGTTGCATAAATGAAAAACTGGGAGTAATGGTTAAATCTTGCATTAGAGAGTTGGACAGAAAAGGGATGAGAGTTTGTTGCTAAACAGGTGCTATGCACACGTCGTAAAGGTGGAGGGATGCAAGTAGACAGTTTAGAGGAGCAGTGGCCATTGAAGTAGCGATAGAAAAGAGATAATGATGCAACAGTGCGGCGAAGAGACAGAGGTTGAAGGAAGCCAGTAAGAGGAGGAGAGTAAATAAGACGAAAAGCCTTTGACTCCACCCTAGTGAGAAGAGCTGTATGTGGGGAGCCTCCCCACACATGGGAGTTGTACACTACACAGGGGCGAATAAAACCCCTGTATAAAGTCAACAACTGTGCAGGGGTTAAGAAGGTAAAGAGTCAGCTTAGCACATCTAATCTCTTGGATGCAGAATTTACAAAAGATGTAATATGATCTTTCCAAGTCGCGAGAGAATGAAACCCCAAGCATGTTCAAGGCTGATACAGAACTGAGCTGGATATTATTAAACATTAGTGGGTACTCCAGTGGAAGATTTTGTCAGGTTGATAGGTGTAAGAACTTAGTCTTTGATGCAATAAAAAGATTATTTTTACCCCAGTCAGATATACGAGCCAAATCAGACATTAGGTGTGCCATAGCCTCATCCTTTGATTGTTGAAGTAACTACTGAGATGGACGTTGCGGGAATCGAATGGAAAGGTGAAGGGTGAAATCATCAGCTTATGAGTGTATAGGGTTAGATGTACTGTAATAATAGGGTTAGATGTACTGTGATACAGTACTAACCTTTAGACATTGCTAGGATAAGTATCTCTTCTAACCCCCAACTATGGTAAGTAGTCCCTTGCTATGGACGAAAGTCTTTTGTTGCTTTGATTTCCTCATATCTCACCGACAGAAAAATAGGAGTAAAAGTAGATGTATATTTCAATTTCCACTCAGTTAACACCGGCGTGGTGCAGGGATCAGTTCTGGTGCCAACCCTGTTCCTGGTTCATGTTAATGATCTCGTATTTGTCATCCAGAATCCCATCCATTCATATGCAAATGATTCAACACTTCATAGTTCATTCACACTCAGACACCCATTTACAAAGTCTGATATCTCTAACTCTCAACTAAGTACAGCCATCTCCATAAATCAAGACTTATCTACGATCAGTGAATGGGGACAAAACAACCTGGTCTTATTTAACGCTAGTAAAACTTTAGTAAATAAATACAAATTACTAATAGACTGATATTGACGGATTCCTGTATTACCTTCATTGCATTTAATATGCCCATCTCCCAAAGTATTAAAATCTCGGTCTCACTTAACAATGCCCTCAGCTGGACCTCTCATATCAGATCACTTGCTAGAATCACCTCAAAGAAACTAAGATTATTGTACAGAGTCTGTAACTTCTTCACTGACGAGCAGTTAGCTATAATTTATAAGTCATGCGTGCTCTCAGCTTTAATACTGCTCACCCTTGTGGAATGGATTTTTTTTTTTTTATGCGAGGAAGAAGGAACCAAAGGCCATGAGCCTGCAATAACAGTTCCCTCCAAGAGAAAAACAAAATACAAAAGAGAGCCAAATTCAAGATCCATTCATTGCGAGATGCCTGGACACACTGCGTTTGAAAGACTGGAGATCAAATGCAGCAGGAAATACAAACAGAGGGAGACAGATCCAGAGTTGACCTGTTGCATAAATGAAGGACTGGGAGTAACGGTTAACTCTTGCATTAGAAAGTTGGACTGAAAAGGGATAAGAATTCGCTGCTAGACTGGTGCTACGCACCCGTCGTAGAGGTGGAGGAATGCTTGCAGACAGTTTAAAGGAGGAGTGACCATTAAAGTAGTGATAGAAAAGAGATAAAGATGCAACAGTGCAGTGAAGAGACAGAGGTTGAAGGGAGTCAGTAAGAGGAGGAGAGTTAATGAGACAAAAAAACTTTGACTCCACCCTATTGAGAAGAGCTGTATGTGGGGAGCCTCCCCACACGTGAGAGTTGTACTCCGCACAGGGGCGGATAAAACCCCTGTATAGAGTCAACAATTGTGCAGGGATAAAGAAAGAACGGAGTCGGCTTAGCACACCCAATCTCTTGGAAGCAGATTTTACAAGAGATGTAATATGATCCTTCCAAGATAAGTCCCGAGTAAATGAAACCCCAAGCATGTTCAAGGATGATGCAGGATTAAGCTGAATAATATTAAACATCAGTGGATATACCTGTGGAAGATTTTGTCGGGTTGATAGGTGTAAGAACTGAGTCTTAGATGCATTAAAAACAACAAGATATTTTTACCCCAGTCAGAGATACGAGCCAAGTCAGACATTAGGTGTGCCATAGCCTCATCCCTTGTTTGTTGAAGTAACTGCTGAGATGGGCGTTGCTGTAACGGAATCAAAAGGTGATGGGTGGAGTCATCAGTGTATGAGGGGATAGGGTTAGATGTACAGCTTAGAAGGTCATTGATGAATAAAAGGAAGAGAGTTGGTGATAGGACAGAGCCCTGAGGAACACCACTGTTGATAGATCTAGAAGAATGATGGCCGTCTACAATATCGGCTATAGAACGACCAGAAAGGAAGCTAGCGATGAAGGCACAGATAGAAGGATAGAAACCGTAAGAGAGCAGTTTGGAAATTAAAGATTTATGAGAGACTCGATCGAAAGCCTTTGAGATGGCAAGTGCAGTGACAAAGCTTTTGCCAAAGTCCCGAAAGGAGGATGACCAGGAGTCTGATAGGTAGGTGAGAAGATTGCCAGTGGAGCGTCCCTGACGGAACCCGTACTGACAATCAGAAAGAAGGCTTTGATAGGAGAGATGCCCTAAAATTTTTCTATTGAGAATTGACTCGAAAACTTTTGATATACAGGACGTTAAAGCAATTGGACTATAGTTGGAGGGTTGGGAGTGGTCACCCTTCTTTGGGACTGGCTGAATGAGAGCAAACTTCCAGCAAGAAGGAAAGGTACAAGTTGACAGACAAAGGCGAAAGAGTTTGCCTAGGCAGGGTGTAAGCACAGAAGCACAGTTCTTGAGAACAACAGGAGGGACTCCATCAGGCCCATACACCTTGTTAGTATTGAGGCCAGTGACAGCAGAAAATACATCAGCTGAAGAAATTTTAATGTCAGCCATGAGGTAGTCAGAGGCGGGAAGTGATGGAGGAACAGCACCAGAATCGTCTAAGGTGGAATTGGAGGAGAAAGTCTGTGCAAAGAGATCTGCTTTATCAGTAGAAGAAATAGCTACAGAACCATCAGAGTAGAAGAGAGAAGGGAAGGATGATGAGGTCAAGTTGTTAGAAAGGTTTTTGGCAAGGTGCCAGATGGAGCAGGAAGAATTCGAGTTGGAGAGTTTAGAGCATTTAGTACGGAAGAAATTATTTTTAGCAGAGCGAAGAGCAGACTTAGCACGATTCCGGGCAGAAACGTAAAGATGATGTGATTCAGGGGTGGGTTGGCTCCGGTACCTTTTGTAGGCTCTCTCCTTGTATTAGAACAAGTGTGATTAAACCAAGGCTTTCTTGCGTTAGTCAAAGGATATGAGAAAGGAATGTATGCTAGAGAATAACCTCCATAATGCGGAAGGCACACTCAGATGGCTCTCGGCCATGGAAGCAATAACCATTCCAGGGAAAATCAAAGAAGTACTGCCTGAGGGCCTCCCAATCCGCGGCTCCAAAATGCCACAGATGACATTTCTTTGGAGGGTCCAAAGGCTGTACCGGAGTGATAGGACAGGTTAAGGTGATAAGGGTGTGATCGGAGGAGCCCAACGGAGAGAAAAGAGCAACAGTGTAAGCAGAAGGATTAGTTGTCTGGATGAGGTCATGTATGTTGGAGCTCTCTCCAAGGCGGTCTGGGATACAGGTAGGGTGCTGTACAAGCTGCTCTAGGTCATTAAGGATGGAAAAGATGTAGGCTTGTTTACCAGGTGGATCAGTGAAAGGAGAGGAGAGCCAAAGGTGGTGGTGAACATTGAAATCTCCTAGAATGGAGATTCAGAGAAGGGAGAAATGGATAGAATTTGTTCCATCGTAGAAGTAAGATAGTCGAAGAATTTTTGATAGTAGAATTAGGGGATAAGTAAACAGCACAGATATATTTAGTCAGAGAATGACAGGAAGGCCGAAGCCAGAGTGTAGAGAATTCAGAAAAATCGAGTTCAGGAACACGAGAGCAAGATAAGTCGTTGCATATATATACACAACAGCCACCTTTGGCTTTGAAATGAGTATAGAGAAAGCAGGAGGATACAGAAAAGGGTTTGCTGTCAGTTGCCTCAGACAGCTGAGTCTCAGTTAGAAAAAGAAGGTGAGGATGTGGAGAGGTTGCATTAAAACAAGTGGACAGAATTCAGATCAAAGCTGTTAGAATTATTAATAACCCTGCCATTACAAATAAACTACCTCCCCTACAAGTAAGAAGGAATGTTGCCTTCTTTGCATTATTTTACAGATATTTTTATACCAAATGCTCAGACGAAGTTGTGTCCATTGTGCCACTTTTCCATGCCTTCCCTCGTGCTACACGGGCATTTGATAGCGCTCATGACTGGAATGTCATTCAGCCATATTGCAGATCTTCTGCTTATCTGAATCCTTTCAATCCCCGAACTGCATCTCTCTGGAACTTGCTTCCCCAGAGTTGTTTCCCTCAAAACTTCACCCTACAGATGCTCAAGTCTAACTATTACAGATATTTCATGGACAGAGGACACCAGTAATCTGGTGTATGGATTAGTTTTATTTATTCATTTGTTTTTCCTTCCTTTTCTGTTATTTAAAAGAAAAATTTACTCCTGAATACATTGCTGTAGTGTATATAAATTTCGTTTTTTTTGTTTGTTCTATTGTTGAGAACCTGGATGATACAACCGCAGACAACGTTGAAAATTATTTTTAACCTAATGTTCCTTTCCTATTCAAGAAAATAGTGTAGAATAAAATTACGTGTCCTCGTTTCTGATGAATTATCCATGACAGTTTTCTATACTGCATGGTAATTTTTCTTACTATTTCCTGCCAGGATCGGCTGGAGGGTTTGATGGGTGTTTGGAACCTTCATGGATTTCTATTTTTGTCTTTAGCTGATAGAATAGTTTGTTGTTTATTACCTTCCCTGTACCAAACAGCCAGGAAATGACCAATAGCTCCGTTGCTGACTGCTTTCCTTTATACTTCTTCTTTCATTATCCCTTCTTCTTTGCTGTCTCCCCAATCCACTTTCTTTTTTTTCCTTAACCTGTTTCTTTATCCTTCTTCCTTCCCCCTCTTTCCGTACTCTTCTTCCTTCCTTTTATAATCTCTTTCTATCCCTCCTCCCTCCTTCTCAAATTTTTTCTAATCATATTCCTGCCTTTTTGTCATTTTTTCCTTTTCCTTTTTCACTTTATATTCTCTACTTCTTTCCTTTTACCTCATTCTCTGTCCGTACCCTTTTTCTTATTTTATCTCTATTTCCAGCGTCCTACTCCCTCCTTCCCTACCACTTTCTACTTCTCAAAGCCCCCTCTTTCTTATTTTATCACTGCCCTTTCCTATACATCCTTTGTCGCATCTGTTATATATTTCCTATTCAGCACCTTCGGCTTCTTTCGTTTCTCTTTCTTTATCAATGATCCTTTTCTTTCTATCATTCTTCCCCCCTGTTTGCTTCCTATGCCAACTTTTTTCTTCTTCCTCCCTTCTGTCTCCTGCTACATTCCTCATGCTACGTTATCACTTCCTCTTCCTTCTTCCTATCTCCGTTAAGTTCAACCCACGGTTTTCTGCCATCTTCATCCACGTTTTTCCTCTTTTCTAATTTTTAATCCATATCCTCCTCCCCTCTCCCTTTTTCGCATTCGATCTCCTATCTTCTCGCTTCTTTATCCATCTTTATTCTCCTTCTCTCTCCCTGCTTTTCTATCATTTCTCCGCTTTTCACGCCTCTTTTCCTTATATTCTTGCTCTTCTCTTTTTTCCACCATCATTCTCCTCCGTCCTGTTGTCTTTATTCATCTTCATCCTTTTTCACCCCTCGCCTTTTTACACAAGTCTTCTACAACCTCTTCTATTTTTTTCCATCACCTTCTTCGACTCTGGCACCAAATTCACAATCATCGTCAATTTATGAAAGAAATTACATGTTTATACTTTGATCCTCACTCACGCAGCTACCATGCAGTTCACAGTCGACGTACGATGCATATTACCGTGAAAGAGAAGCTCGAACAGGATTATTTCTTTCGCCCATTGTTCATCTTCATTACGGTCATCATCTCATCGTTACTTTTATCATTACTCTCATCGTCTTTGTCATCACCATCACCAACACCGTCATCATCATCGTCATCACGTATTGTTTCATCCTCTTTACATCCGCTCTCACAGTATTCCACCATCTTGCTACTTGGTTTTTCCTCCACCTCAGCACTCATTTTCTGCCTCACGAACCTCCCTACAACCTCTCCTCTGTCCTCCCCCATTTCCTACTACTTCACATTCTACCTCCTCCATCTGCTTCTCCTCCACCCTCTCCTCCTCCTCCTCCTCCTCCTCACTCTCGTTTTCCTCTCGCTTTCGCTTCTCGCTTCCTCCTCTCTTCCTCTTCTTCCCCCTTAATCCCTTCCCAGCCGCCCTTCGCTCACCTTTTTGTTTACCCTCCTCACCCCTAATCCCCTCTTCCATTTCCCTCTGCTCTCTCTTTCCTTCCATCCCCTCTCTCTTTCCCTCTTTCCTTCTTCCGCCCTTAACTTTCACCCTGTCTCTTTCCCCTCGTTGTTGGTGCTATGATAATAAAGGCAACTAATGAGAACTGTAGGAGTAAACTCCATTATCCGTTTGTCTCCGTGAATATGATCCTTTCAGTACTGGTAGTCAGGCATTTGCTCGCTGCTGCACCGCACAGGATAATGTAGTGTTATGGTGGAGAGAGAGAGAGAGAGAGAGAGAGAGAGAGAGAGAGAGAGAGAGAGAGAGAGAGAGAGACAGACAGACACACAGACGAGATGAGGATGAAAGAAGCTCTATATACAAGAGGAGGTTTTTCCACTGAAATGGAAGAAGCGCAACGAACAAATAAACTTCAACAATGAGGGTATGCAAGAGAGAAATGCCACCCATACAGCAGCTGTTTTTACGAAGAGTACCGTAAAGAACAACACCAGTGCACTAAGGGAGTGGATTAGACAAACGGAGAGTGATGAAGGCGTGGACGATAGGAAAGTATAAGTTTTGCTTGCTATGGCCCTGCTTTTGTTGAGATTTGCTCGAGTTTGGAGGAAGAGATTTTGCTAGATAAGAAGTCTTTGATGAACCTTAAGGTGAAGAAGAGTAGGTCCCTGCTATAGTGAAATGTAGACTAGCATGATGAGGTCAGGATAAGTGAAACAGGAGTGGAAGGGAGGAGTACAGGTAGAATTATTGTTTTAGAGTGGCAGGAAGCTGTGCACTAGAAGTCAAGGAAGGACAGTATATGAAGGTTAATGAAGATAAGCAGTAGCTATGAAAAGACGTCAAGAGAGTTGAGGCTTGGAGTGCAATGGATGAAGAGGAGTAAAACTGGTTTTAGAAAATTCAGAAGAGGAAGACTGTTCTACAAAGGAAATAAAAGTGTCCATAAAGGAAAATACAGGTTGGTACATAATTCCTAAAGAAGAATGTGGAGGACAGAGGTGAAGAATGAGTAGAAGGGACGAATATAAATAGAATGATGTTTAGAGTATGCCAGGGGAGTAATTATTCTTTGAGAGAAATAAAGGAGGAAGGTCTTAGTACCCAATAAGCAATTTCAATGGAAAAATGTAAACCAAGGAACTTTGGATTGGATGGTTGAAAAGAAAATTACAGGGGAAGGAATAGGAAAAAGCATGTGTCTATTCTGAGGGATGAGATGTGAACAGAGGTTAAGCAATTGTTGTGAAAGGATGTAAACTCAAGAGGTGGGTTTAGAAGTGGAAGAGCTGGTCAGACGCAGGAAGGTGTTGTTAGAGCATTCAGAAGGTAAGGTGATGGTGCTGAATAAGACATGACGTATGAGGGCAAAGGTGTAGAGGACAGGGAAAAGGAAAGGTAACGGGTATGAAAAGATGCAAAGGCAGGAACTGAGACAAGAAAGTGAAAGGATAGTTATGGGAAAAAGAATGGGAGTGGAAGAGAAGGAAGATTGTGAGCAAGATGACAGGAGTGGGAGAGAAGAATGGTTATGGGAAAGAAGATGGGAGTGGAAAAGATGGAAGGTTATGGGATAAAGGATCGGAGTGGAAGGGATGGAAGGTTATGGGAAAGAGGATAGGGGTGGAAAGAATGGAAGATTGTGGAAAAGAAGACAGGAGTGGAAGATATGAGCGGATGAAAAGATATTTTTATAGGGATTTTAAGATGGAAGGGAAATAAGAACTTGGAAGATAAAAACTTATATTTACTAAGGAAAAAAATTCCATCAGGGAAATGAGGCTAAAGGCTGTACTTTATCTGGCATTGGAGGCTTCTTAATAACCCTTTTTGGGGGTTATCCGGGTCACTTTTGAGTGGTAAGGACCTATGAGAGGGGGCACGAGAGGGTGGTTGGGCATGTCACTTAAGGTGGTAACCTCAACTTCTGTCCTCCGGCATCGTCTTGCCACTTCAGACAGACGATACTGTCATTTCCAGTTTCTTCCAAATCTCACTCTCACTCAAACCGTTCCTTGCATGAATGGGAGGCTTCACACGGGTGGAGGTGGCAGGGGCCGGGCAGCTGCCAGCGGCGGCAATCGAATCATACATGTGGAATCGGAAATTATCTTTCCTATCCCTTCCGTTTCCCACAGAAGTCAAGCATTGTCGGTCACTTGTAGGAAGCGCAAAACGTTTACGTTCGTCACTAAAGCACCCCAAACCAGTTTTTGGACGACACTGTCCATCACCCATGCTTTGGGGTTTATACCCATATTCTAGGTGGCATAGGAGGCATCGTAGTACCTCTTCTTTAGCGATTTGTTTTGCATATTACATTTCTTATCCTCTTGTACATTACAAAGTGAGTGAACTTATGTCGGGTCTAAAATGTTTTGATATCACAAAAGGGATTACTAAGATGTTGTAGGCATAAATAATCAAATATGAAGGTACAAAGCCTAAAATACCGCATCAGAGGGTTCACAGCAATGCAACCTTGGATATAATTTCTTTCTTACAACTTTCATTCAAAATTATTCCACCTTAGACCTCCAACACTACTTTGATCTGGTCTCTAAATGTTGTTTTGTGTGTGCTTTGCATCATTACTTATCGATGTGTTTTACATTCATTCACATAAAAGTGGATGCTGAAATGTAACGTTCAGGTTGAATTGCAAAAACGATGCACCACATCACCAAAGCCACTGAAAGTAAGACAATAGTGACACGGATTGAGGGCTATTTTTCCTTACAGAAACTTTTAACCTTTTCTTCTGATGCCGTGTTTATCATATTATTCTTGTTATCTACAGACAGTTCTGTCTCTCCATATATTTATTTTATATCCAGACTCCTTAATCTCGTATGCCCCGCTGAGGGGGGTCACCTTGACGTGGTGGCGGGGCTTGAAGCGTGGCTGGCAGTGCCACCTACTTTGGAGGCATGCCTACCTTTGTAGGGTTCGGCATTTGTCAGTGTCGTGGACCAAGCACCCCCTACATCACTGGTAGAGGAGGCCTAGTGGTGATGTCAGTCCCTGCCCATTTTCCATCTAGGGCGGGACTGTTGCCTCCCCACGTGTTTGCCGTGCGTGGCGTCCCGTAATGCTGGGAGACGGGAGTCCTGGAGGTTGAGTGATGCTGCATGGTGCGCCCTGCAGCTAGCAATACACCTCTTTGGTCCCTTATTCTGGCTAGACGGGTGGTCTGGTTGGGCCCGACCAGGTCAATCGGCTGGTCACTGGCTAGCCATCCAGGCTAGTCACCTTGTGGCTTTAGGGTCAAGCGGGCACTGGGGGACCTGGTGGCTCCTATCGTCCTGGAGTCACCCTTGTCAGGGTCCCTTGGTGGTTACCTGCGTATACTTTCCCACTACCTCTGGGGTCGCCAGTGGTGCTTTCCCTGGCATATGGCCTCCCCTTGTTGGGCTCCATGGTGGGTGGAGGGGTGGGGGAATGAAGGTAGTTTTTGTCTAATATGGCCTCTTATAAAATTTCATCAGCTGACGACCCTGGTTCTGTCCCTGACCATCCTTTAGAATCTCCCTTCTGTGCGCCTCCTGTGCCTCTGGCTGGTGAGACCCATATTGCCACCATGGAACCATACCTACCTGGTTCCAGTGGTTTACGGTCAACGGCCACTACAAAGAAGAGCCGGACACACACAACAACATATAGTGAACATGCCCGTGAGGTCCTGCCGGGTGTCTTTGAGAGGGTTGATTTTACAAGGTACTACACCATTCGTACTTTGGATGGTCAACCTATTGGGAATTTGGATATTTTTACTGTTCATCGGCGCATTATGTCAATCTGTGGGAGGGAGCCGAAGATTTCACCTCAGGGGGATGGTAGCCTACTAGTGGAGGTTACATCTCCTGAAGAGGGTTCCCGGCTGGCTGCCCAGTGTAAGGACCCGGATGCGCTGTTTTCTTGTGTCCCTCATGCTTTTTTCAATCAGTGTCGAGGTGTTGTTTTCTCCAAAGACTTACTTCGCTACAGTGAAGAGAAGCTACTTGAAGAACTACAGGTCCACAGAGTTGTCAAAGTGGAGAGGTTTCGGAAGAAGGTTGATGGCGTACTTACCCCAACTCCATCCTTGTTGCTGACGTTTGACTGTACTGTTCTCCCTTCATCCATCAAGGTGGCTTGGTTGTCCCTTAGGGTCAAACCCTTTGTACCAAACCCACGACGCTGCTACCACTGTCAGATGTACGGGCATGTTGGGCGAGTCTGTCGTCGTTTGCAACAGGGCCTCCCAGTGGTGTGTGTCAGTTGTGGAGAATCCACTCATGCAGGACAGGACTGTCCTGGACCTGTTTGTTGTTTGCACTGTGGTGAGGCACATCCTGCTTCATCTAAAGACTGTGCCCGGTTTTGCTTGGAGGAGATCCTCCTCATCCGTAATCGTGATAAAATAAGCTTTTCTGAGGCCAGGAGTAGAGCCATGTCATCTGTTTTCCGTAACGGAGTGTCTTATGCGTCAGTTTTGTCCGGTCATAGCCGTCCTCATCGTCCTGTCCAGCAGCAGACTCGAGTTCCTCCTGTTGTGTCAGCTCCTATGCCTTCATCTGTTGATCCCATGCCAGTGCAACAATCTCCCGCACTTGAGACGGTTGCCGCTACAGTTCAAGACTCGACCTCTACATCTATGGTATCCCCTGGTAGTCATGGTGCACATTCTTCATTTGCTAAACGTCATCGTGGTTCCTCAGAGTCTTTGAATCTTGAAGATCCTCCAAGCAAGGTGTCGGTCATGGAGTCCACATCCTCTGTAGTTAGTCCATCTGTGCAACAGCCCTCAGACCCTGCTTCTGGGTCTTCGGGGGCTTCTGGGGTGTCAGGTCAGTCTGGCACCTCTTCCTCAGGGTATCGGATGTTCCTCCTCCGGTTACCTCTGAGGATCCTGTCCTGCCCCCTCCACGTTTGGAGGCCAGGACCCCAATCCCTCCTGCTCGACCTCTTGGTTCACTGGGGGCCCCGGGCAGGGTTCGGAGTAGCTCTTCCTCTCCTGCTGGGCAGCGACGGGTGTCTGTGAAGTCTCCCAACACTTCGCAGACCCCAGGCCCTCGTTCTAGCCATGCTGCTGCCCGTGGCAAGCCCCTTAGTGGGCGTATCCGCATTCCCAAGAAGATTGTCTCCCAGGGTCGCTCAGTGGTTTCCACTAAGTGACCCTTTCTTTTGTGTATATAGTTCCTCCATTTTTAAATTTTTAGTATTTTTTTATGGTTTTCTGTTTGTCCCTCTCCCCTGCCCCTTTTTATTTCAATAGTCTTAATGGCTAATATTATTCAGTGGAACTGCCGTGGTTTGCAAGCCAACTGGGAGGAACTCCGTTGGCTTCTGGCTGAGTATTCACCTGTGTGTGTTTGCCTACAAGAGACAATGGTTGGTGATGCTGCGCCTCCCAGTCCAACTGGTTACCAGGTTTTTTATTCAGATCCTCTTCCTGGACAGGGTCATGGTGGGGGTGTGGCTATTCTAGTACGCAGTGACATACCTTTCACTGCTGTGAGTCTTAACACTCCACTGCAGGCTGTTGCTCTCCAGATTTTTCTTCCCCGTCGTTATACTGTGTGCTCTTTGTACCTCCCTCCTAGTGCCACTATTGAGAGGGTTGATCTTGAAAATCTTATTCGTGCACTTCCCTCACCCTATTTCTTGCTGGCCGACATGAACAGTCATCATCCCCTGCGGGGTGGCTCCACAGCTGATACTAGAGGTACTATGTTAGCCTCCATTGTGGAAGATGTGGACCTGTATATTTTAAATTCTGGTGAAGTTACTTACTTCCATAGTCAAACGGGTATTTTTACTTCTATTGATTTGTCTCTGTGCTCTGCAGGGGTAGCCCTGAATTTTACATGGGCTGTGTTACCAGACTTACATGGCAGTGACCACTTCCCTATTTTATTAAGATCGACACAGAGTGAACCTCGGCGTCGTATTCCCCGCTGGCGCTTGGATAGGGTGGTCTGGCCGGTTTTTGAGGAGCTATGTTCCCCGAACCGATGTGTGGAGGATTTTGTCAGCACTGATGCCGCTGTTGAGTATTTCACAGACTTACTACACTCGGCGGCACTGCAGAGTATTCCGAGAACAGCTGGTCACTTTCCTTGCCGTCCAGTTCCCTGGTGGACTGATGAGTGTGCTTTTGCTGTTCGGGCTAAACGTGCTGCTTTCTCCCGACTTCGTCGTCACTGAGGTGACCCTGGTTACTTAGCAGCATATAGGAGGGCCCGAGCTCATGCCCGGCGGGTTATGAAGGAGGCTAGGAGGAAGTCTTGGGCATCATTTGTTTCTTCAATTTCTTCACAGACTCCTCTCACAAAAGTGTGGAAACGGGTGAGGAAGATTTCAGGGAATTTCCCGTTCCCTCTCCTGTTTTATCTCATGCAGGTGTGGTGGTGGCTCATTCTTCATCTGTTGCCGAGATATTTGCAGCTCATTTTGCTAATGTCTCTAGGAAGGATACCTCATCCCCATCGGCACGCCGACGACGACACCTGGAATCTTTGGGCATTAGTTTTCCATCTACTGTGGAGGAGTCGTATAATGTTGCTTTTTCTACTTCTGAACTTCAGACGGCATTGTCGCAGTGTCGCGACTTGTCTCCAGGCTTGGATGATGTCCCATATGCCTTCTTACACCACTTGCCTGATGCAGCCCTTCATTTTCTGTTGTCACTGTATAACAGAATTTGGTGCAATGGTGGGTTTCCGACCTCATGGGGTGTTTCTGTGGTTCTCCCCATCCCTATCCGGGTAAGGATCACTTGCAGGCCACTAATTATCGTCCTATGTCGCTGACATCTTGCCTTTGTAAGGTCCTCGAAAAGATGGTGAATAGTCGGCTCGTGTGGTACTTAGAGAAGGGTGGTTACTTGTCTCCAGTCCAGTATGGGTTTCGGAAGATGCGGTCGACCACAGATGCTCTCCTTTCTTTAGAATCTTCCAACTGCCAGGCTTTTGCAACTAACCAGCATCATATCACAGTGTTCTTTGATTTGGAGAAGGCGTACGACACTTCCTGGCATCATGGTATATTGCAATCTCTTTATGAGTTTGGTCTCCGTGGGCAACTCCCCACTTTTATCCGGGAGTTTTTATCTAATCGTTTTATTCAGGTCCGAGTCGGGAGTGAGCTGTCTACTGCTCGTCCCCTTGAGGATAGTGTGCCACAAGGGAGCATACTAAGCGATACCCTTTTCGCAGTGGCAATTAACAGCGTTATTTCTGTGCTCCCTGATGGTGTTCGTGGCTCTCTTTGTGTTGACGATTTATCAATCTCTGTCACTGCCTCACGGATGTCAATGGCAAAAAGGAGAATGCAGATGGCTCTTAACCGTGTCTCTAGATGGGCTGATGAACGAGGTTTTCGATTTTCCTTCAAGAAGACCGTTGCCATGCATTTTTGCCGCGTTCGTGGAGTCCACCCTGACCCAAACCTTTTTTTAGAGCGTCGTATTTCGTGTTTAAAGGAAACCCGGTTTTTAGGGCTGATTTTTGACGGCCGGTTGACCTGGGTCCCTCACTTGAGGTACGTAAAAGCTGAGTGTCTCAGAGCATTGGGTCTCTTGAAAGTTTTAGCGCACACATACTGGGGAGCTGATCGCAAGACCCTCCTCCTCTTGCATCAGTCTCTGATTTTATCCAAACTTCATTATGGATGTGAAGTTTATTCCTCTGCCTCAGAAGCCCGGCTTCGTATTTTAGATTCCATACATCATGCTGGTGTTCGTCTCGCCACTGGGGCATTCCGATCTTCCCCGATTTCGAGTTTGTTGGCTGATGCTGGTGTCCTTCCTTTAGACTTGCTCCGCTCTTCCCTTTTGATGAGATGTTGGTATCGCTTATCTCGTCTCCCAGACTCTGTGCCCTTTGTCAAGGTCTCTCAAGATTCTCGGTCACCTATTTTTGCCACTCGGCCATCCTTTCCAAAGCCCTTTGGTTTCAGGGTGCAGTCAATTATGTCTAGCTTCTCTGTTCCTTCTGTGCCGATCACTCCCCACCGTGTCCCGAGGGTGGGCTACTGGCTTCTCCCCAGGGTGATATTTTGTCGTTTCTTCTCATCCTTCTCAGGTTTTATTTTCTCTGTTTTTAGAGCATGCCTCTTCTCATGGGGACTCCATACCAGTTTATACTGATGGATCTAAGTCTGATGCGGGTGTGGGCTTTGGTGTGGTGTTTCCCACCTTCTGTCGACGTGGGAGCCTCCCTGTGACTGCTTCTGTTTTTACGGCTGAGCTGACTGCTATTTTATTTGCCCTTCAGATTCTCTTCACTCTCCCCCACACTGCTTTTACTGTTTTTAGTGACTCACGAAGTGCTCTTTCTGCAATGGAGTCTTTTAATCCCTCTCATCCTTTGGTTTTATCCATTTTAGAGTGGCTTTTCCTTTTAGGGCGTCGTGGACGTCGTGTAGATTTCTGTTGGGTTCCAGCTCATGTAGGAGTGGCAGGGAATGAACGAGCTGATCAGCTGGCCAAGGCGGCAGCAGCTCGTCCCCCTCTTGCACAGTCCCCTTTGTATCGTCTGCCTGCTGCAGATATGCGCTCCTTTATTGCCTTCAGGGTTTGGTGCTGTTGGCAGGAGCATTGGGATGCTGTGGGTGCCAATAAGTTGCGCTCGATTTGCCAGAAGGTGGGCTCATTCAGTTACCAGGGCTTCCCTCGTCAATGGGAGACCGCTTTGTGCCGCCTCCGCATTGGTCACACCCGTTTCTCTCACGGTTTTTTAATGGAGAGGGCTCCTCCTCCATTCTGTGATGACTGTCTGGTTCCCTTGACTGTTCGGCACCTGTTGGTGGAGTGTCCTAGTCTTGAGGATTTGCGGCGTCGGTTCCTCTCTGACCACCAAACGGATGGTGGTGTGTATCATCTTTTCTCCGTGCTTGGGGAGGATGCCTGTGTCTTGGGAGGGGCAACCCTCTCCTTTGTGAAGGAGGCAGGACTTCTTAAGGATATTTAGAATTTCTCCTTTTTTTATTGTGTGGTTTATATTCTGTTTTTTGTTTTCTGCTTTTTACTTCTTTGCTATACGGCGGCATATGACCCTGGCAGTTGCGCCGCCATGATTATTGGAAAAAAAAAAAAAAAAAAAATCTCGTATGCGGTGGCCACAAACAAATCACCTCCATGTCGCTCTAAAAATTTCGCTACCTTCCCTCTAACTTATTCCTCTCGTCTCTCATATACCACTCAACTCCATCCCTACATCTCATCCTCGGTTTCCTCCTACCTTTCTCCCCCCCTTTCACCTCACTCACATACACTTTCCCGGTTAGTCTCTCACTATCATCCTCTCCGCATGGCCAAACCACCTCACTATATTTCTCTCAGTGCTTTCAGTCACATCCACATCCACACCAAAATGCTCCATCACTTCCTCATTTGTCAGTCTGTCTCTCCATGTTACTCCACATGCTCCTCTCAAATAACTCATTTCCACTGCTCTCACTCTTGACTTTTGTCCGTCCAACACAAGCTTCGCTTCCATTATGTTAGAGTAGGTATCACAAGACTATCATGCAGCGACTTTTTTTTTTACTCCCATGCTTATGTCAGCAATCTTTCAAGCATTTCAACTTCCAATCTTCAATCCTTACTCATCACATTACCCAGGTACCTAAATGCACTCATATTTTCCATTTCCTTACTATCCAGCCTCATTGTGCATTCAGTGACTTTTTTTTCTCGAAGACAACGACTTTACTATTCCGTACATTCATCTTTGGATTCCGTTTCTTACATACTCTCTGAAATTCATTCATCAAGCTTTGCAGTTCCCCTTCGTCTTCACTTAACAATACAGTATCATCTGCAAACAACAGAACAGCAAGTATCCAAACACTGCCCTCTCTCATTAGGGTCACTCCATCATCCACTGCCCTACCTTCTCTTTTATAGCTGTACACATATACAAATTGGTCAACCATGGAGACAGCACAACCTGTTTCAATTTAACATTTAGTTAGAAAAATTTATTCATTTCAACATCCACTTACTCTGAAGCCCCAAAGACCTCATTCATACTCTTTACGCATTCAACAGCTTCCAGTTTACTCCGTATTTACTAATATTTTCCATATTCCTTATCTATCCACTGTCATATGCTTTCTCCAAATCCATGTAGGCAACATAAAATTTATTTCCTTTCTCAACAACCTTTTCCAATAACCACCTTAGGATGAATATCTAATCTACATAACCTTTTCCTTTCCTAAAACCTCTCTGTTTTTGGTCAACTAATTCCTCTGGTATTTCTCTAACTTAGTGAATAAGTACTAAATTTTATACTTTTCCAATTACACTAAGAAGACAAATGCCCCTATGATTACGACACAGCTCCTTTACCCTTTTCTTTTGTACAGGGAAATAACTATACCTGACTTCCAATCCTCCGAGAATTTACTTTCCTCCCGGGCCAATCTCCATATCATCTATATCCCTTCTATTACTGTCTCTTCCCCAACAATTCAAGTCAATTAAAAAAAAAAAAGAACAAGAACTGAATAGGTTACATATAGCCTTCTTACACCCCTTCACTACAAGAGGTCTCCCTGCTTTTACTGCCGGCAGACAATTTTGTTCAGTTATGAGTGACCATCAGAACTGCAGTATTTAGATTTAGCCTTCATGTACCTCTCCACTACTAGAGATCTCCCCTAAGCTGACAAAAAATCATCTGGAGGTTCCAGAGACAAAGTGGAATAAAGACGTCACCAGAATGAAGCGGTCAATGTTTCATGTACGGCAGGGCACATAGACTTTACTCATCCTGCTGCAACCAAGTAAAGAAGAGAGGAGGAGGAGGAGGAGGAGGAGGAGGAGGAGGAGAAGAAGAAGAAGAAGAAGAAGAAGAAGAAGAGGAAGAAGAAGAAGAAGAGGAAGAAGAAGAAGAAAGATTTTTAAAAACACAGCTGATAGGGGGATTTCTCCTCTTTAATGATGAGGAAAGAAGGTTCTGAAGATAGCGTAACCAATGACATAACCCTCATAAATCCTTGGAGAAAAATGAATGGGGATAATGAAGAAATTGTAGTGGCAGAAAGAGTAGAAGAAAGAGGAGGAGTAAGAGTAAGAGGAGTAGGAGTAGAAGTTGAACGAAGAGTATAAATAGTAGGATTAGGTGTAGCAGGAGTAGAAGTGGGAGGGGAAAGAGTGGGTGGCATAGGAAAAGGAGCAAAAGAACGAGATGTAAGCTAGATGTGAGAAAGGGAGTGAGAATGAGGATGTGAGAGGGAATGGGGTGCGAACGCAACTAAGAAAGGGAAATAGACACTGACCTACAATGCAATAAGAATTAGAAATGGGAAAAATAATAGGAAGAAACGCAGCTCAGTTAATGGCCGCTTGCTTGCAGATGCCCGAAGAGATTGTGCTGAAGTAATCTCATAATTATATTGTAAGAGAATTTAAATGATTTCATAAGCGATATTTACAAACTTGAGTATGCTCAACATTTATAATGGTTTACCTTTTAAATTTTCGATTTCTGAGGCAGCTACCTAACTATACACGATGAAATCAAGGTAAAAAACAAATTAAAAATATATATATATATATGAACACAAGGAGGTGCACTCTGAGTGCAACAGCCTGGCCTACCAATTGCTTTAGGGAAATAATATTTGACTGCCCTGGGTACTTGATCGTCAGTCATATACTCTCAGTATCAGGTTGCTTATTTTTTTCTTTCTTAATCCTGAACTTTTCGGTTAAATTTGATTAAAATAATATCATATACCTGTTTGAGTTGACTTTGTTCAACAACCTTCCTTTGATATTTCCGTGTGACCTAAACTTTTGGCTGTTTGTTATCATGATCGAATCTCTTTATCCATGTTTTGACCAGAATTCTTCCACAAGCTTAGTCAAGATTAGGATAAAAATTCTTCAAATGTTCCTCTGTATGTAACCCTGACGTTGGTCTCCTGCTAAAAATAAACAGAAAAGAAAGAACTCTTGGGTGATACACTTGTTCAAACAGTCTCACGGTTTGAGCTTCGACATTTACCTGTGACCTTGACTCTTGACTGATTGTTCTTAAACTTGTATCCTTTCGTTTTTCTCTGAACCTTAGCACTTCCACCTAGGCTAGTTCAAGTAAGATTAAGACAATTGAGTTTGACCTTTCCCTATGACTTTCGCCTTTATTTTCAGAATCGAATCTTTTGTCTCATCGTTTCCACAACTGTTCCACAAAGTTTGGTCTAAATGAGATAAAAACTCCAAATTGACCTTGCCTTTTCCCCTTGACCTTTGACCCATCGTTCTCAAAACAATTGGATAATTTCTTCGGTGACATTCAAGCATTCCACAAAGGTTGGCTAAAGTAAGTTCAATGCCGTTTTAGTTCTTTTGTTACCAAAACACTGGCACGGGGTGCCTTTGACATTGCCTTGTGACCCTAACCTTTGATTGTTCTTAAGAGCGAAGCATTTCATCCATGCCTTGCCGTTAACCCTTCATCCACGTTTGGTCAAAATTGGATACAAACCTCTTTAGCTGATTTTGCCAGGTCAACGTTTGATTCAGCCCTCTGACTTCGACTGTCAAATTATTGTTAAAAAAAAAAGTTTCCTCGATGGCTCAACCTTAGTTCTTCCACCAAGTTTGAATAATTTAAATGAGAAGTGTTTTATATATAAAGCAAAACACACACACACACACACACACACACACACACACACACACACACACACACACACACACACACACACACACACACACACTCACACACACACACACACACACACACACACACACACACACACACACACACACACACACACACACACACACACACACTCACAGTCACACAAAATAAAGCACCCTTTCCCGCTCTGTGAGCGCGAGAGGAAAAGCCTTTTTCTTTTAACATTTCACTCTTGTGAAGATTTCTGTAATCAGTGCGGTTGTTTAGGACTATCTGTGAGTACTAACCCTGCTGTAAGTATTCATCATTATCACCATCATCATCAGGAACAGCAACATGATCATCATTATTGTCATCTCATCAATGTCATAACTCTTGTCTAAAGAGACGTTACTGTACGGAGAGTAACTGGTTATCATTTCAACCCTTTTAAATGGTAAGATGGTATTATAATGACATCATGCTTTGTAGTCTATTGTTGTTATCACAAGACGATATTAATGAGCACCAGCGAGTTTAGGAACTTGGTGGGATAGATGTAGCTTTTCATTAACCATTTCTTTACAGTTGTTCTTCCTTGAGCTGAGTAAGACCTTTTGGATATAGCAAGAATGAAGTAAAGGTAAGAAGTCACCACAAAAGTCAAACGCGATAGGAATGTTGCTAAATATCTGAAATATAATTATTGCACCTGAATCTGGTCCAGATGTTCATCCTTTTACAGCTTACTTCACGTAGCACAATAACAGAAAAGTACAATGCTATGGCTTGACATCCTTATCATAGCACTTTTCTGTAAATGGCATCCACATCTGTAATACAAGGAAGTACAATACTTGTGTATTGTACTCGAATAACTTTTGTGGGTATCGATTTTATACGAAGTACACATTTCTTATACTACTTTACTTTTAATTATGATTTTGAAATACTTTTACTCCAATATATCTGAAAATAAATTAAATTAAAGTACTCGCTCATTAAGTAATGGCGTTTGTCTCAAGTGGCCAATGACAGCACAGAAGAGTGCAAACATGGAAGCTAGTAGTTACTTTCTGCTTTCATTACTTGAGTACTTTGTGAAGAAGATAGCCTACTTTTGTACTTTTACTGGAGTACATTCACATTACGATGTTTTTACTGTGATCAGAGTAAAGTTTGTAAATGTAATAATACTCTTTCTTAAGTACCGAAATTAGGTACTTTTAATAATTCAGCTGGCATCATATTTTAGTGTCTTGTTATAGCCCGGCACTCGAGAGAAAGAGATGGCACTTTACGTAGGCCAAATGTAAGTGTAGAGAGTATACTAAAGAAGAGCCTATCTTTATCTGGAGTATGAGGACCGTATTCTGGGTGGATTTGTACTCACCTCTTCCTTAATCATTATTTTGTATATTACATCAAAGCATTCTTCTATATATTGTGTTGTTTTATTATCGTCATAGTATGTGTCATAAATATACATTAGAGTATCACTGCAGAATGTGCACAATGAAGAGGTGCTAAGGAAAATATAGCAGGTAGTGGAACAACAACCTTGACTGTGGTGGGACTGTTCAGCCTGTATACTCGTAAAAGGTCTGGCATTACCTGCAACAAAACACTGTTCTCATGTCTTGGCGAATGCGTCCAGTGTAACATTTTTTTTTTTTTTTTTAATACTCTCCGGGCAAAAGTGAATTTTGTCTGGGAGTAAAAAAATCTTTGTCGTCTGTCTAGATTAAAAATAAAGCCTGTATGTCACAGACAGAGAAATTATGTTTTAGGCTACGCTTTCGTTTCTCTATCTTATAGAGAGAGGGAGAGAGAGAGAGAGAGAGAGAGAGGGGGGGGGGGATGTTCATTTTTCTCTCCCAAACCATCCGACTTTTTATCATTGTTTAAATTTAATTTTTCACTAGTTATACTTGGGCATCACTTATGAAAACTATACTCATCTCGCCATTATTTCCCCATTTTTTTTTAATGTGTTCTCCGGCAACCATTAGGCCTAATACTTTCTTTCAGGTTTGGTTATAAATTGTTTTCCACCTTTTTTCTCTAATTTTACCATTGCTTTCAATTGTAAACTGAATGTTTTGACTCTTCTTTATACCTATGTCCGTCTTGTACTCCATTATGCTTTCTCAAACTTTTATTTATATATTTACTAACTACTCTATCTCTTTTTTTATTTATTTATTTTGATGCATTTTGTATGTTTCTTTTTTTCGTGTGTTCTGTTCACCTTCTGTTATGATCCAGAAAGGAAATTAAATCATTAGGTCCCTGTTTGGCAATACAGTACGAGGTCCCTCTTAATAGTCCCTCCTGTGGCTCGTTAAAGGGCCATACCCTACCCGCACCCTCTCCCTCTCTCTCTCTCCCTCTCTCTCTCTCTCTGTGTGTGTGTGTGTGTGTGTGTGTGTGTGTGTGTGTGTGTGTGTGTGTGTGTGTGTGTGTGTGTGTGTGTGAACAAAATCTTTGTTTTCATACAATGCGAAAAAAACGGCAGAAACTTTAATGGTCAGGACAAGTTCAAAGGATTTATATGTTGGCCGAATGTGAAACTTGGTTGTTGTTCCGGTTGAACAAACAAATATATATATATATATATATATATATATATATATATATATATATATATATATATATACAGAAGGACAGAGAGAGAGAGAGAGAGAGAGAGTGTATATATATATATATAAAACAGTAGATAGATAGATGGATACTCTACACACACACACACACACACACACACACACACACACACACACACATAGGAGGAGGAGAAGAAGGGGAGGACAGGAGGAAGTAGTCCATACAAAGAGGGTAGAAAGGTTGCAAGGGGATGAAAAAAGGAAGAATATAAGAGAGAAGTGGAGGAACGATGGGGTAAATATGAATTGCAGCAGATGGGGGACGTGGAAGAGGTGTGCGAGATATTCACAGAAGAAATCTGCAGCAAGTGAGGTTGTGTGTGGGGTGAAGAGAAGACGAAAGGGGGTGCAAGGAACAGCATGGTGGAATGAAGAGGTGAGACAGGCTTTGACGCAAAAGAAGAAAACACATAGTGAGTGGATGAGAAACAGGGGCGTGGAGGAAGTTGAGAGACAGAAGAGAGAGTTATATGTGGAAAGGAAGAGAGAGGTGACAAGATTAGTAAGAGGAAGTAAGAAGAGAGTGGATGGGAAATTTAGTTTTGACTGTTAATTGGAGTGAATGTAGGACATGTTCTGGAAAGAAATAAAGAGAGTTAAACAGGGTGATAAAGAAGTATTGGAATGAAAGATAAAAATGATATATTGGTAGTGGAGAAGGAAGACAAAGTGAGCAGATTGAGAGAATACTTTACTTGTCCTTCAGCCCGACCCCCCAAAAGGGGCGTGTCATTACCACCTGGAAGTACAAGTGCTATCATATATTTTTAACATCTTTAGAGTTCCTACACATCAGAAATGTATGATAGCAATGCGAGACTTACAGCTTTCAGTCTACTTATAGGTGATATTTAACCCAACCGTTACTTGATCTCCTCTTTGGCCTGTCGTCTGTCCTGTGCATTTACTTACATCTTACCTTACGCTAGTTTTACTTATCATTACAATATGAACTAAATGTGTAATAGTAACATGGAAAATGGTTCTCCAGCAAAAAAAGAATGTTTATAGAATGATTTAATGTTACAGAAATTAATCAAATGTGATTACAAAAACACAGAAACAAAAAACAACCAAGTTTCACTCTATTTCGCATACATGGCACATTCTTCACTGTGCTTGAAGTTTGAACAATCACATGTCATCCAGATTCCTTGTCACTAGCTTCTGTATCCAGTTTGGTCATGTTTTCTTCACCTGACTGATTGCCACAGTCTTTCAGTTTACACATGTCAGTGTCATTTCAGTCCATTTTGAAGGCACACACAGACAGGCAGTACACAAGCCCTGGAGCACTTGTAGGCAAAGAGTTGCAAGATCCCTTCAGGTGCGGCCTACATTGTCATCCAGTCTACTACCGATATGTCCGTGCCATCTGCTGTTTCCAGCTTCCAGCCACATGTGACTGGATCAATGGTTTCTGGATCATTTGCCAACTTCGTCACCAAAGTGCAGGTTGATAGTTAGCTCTCTTGGAATGTTTGTAGAGGCAATCTCTGCAAGGGGGAAGTTGATGTGACTCGACCTCTCTATTCTTTGCTCAGAAAAGCTCATATCTGAGCTCGTTGACATCTTTGAATTGATGAAGTGTGTGGTGAAATGCTGAAGCATGGGGGAGAGAAAGTAGTAGAATGGATATGGAAGTTGTGCAGATTGGGTTGGGAGGAAGGTAGAGTCCTGGAGGATTGGAAGTCAGGTATAATTATTATTCCCCAGTATAAAGCAAAAGGGGAAGAAGTGTTTGGTAATCATAGGGGCATTTGTCTTCTTAGTGTAACAGAAAAAGTATATGGTAGGATACTTAGTGACTGAATTAAGGAAATAACAGTGGAATAAGTTGGAGAAGAACAGGGAGGTTTCAGGAAGGGAAGAGGTTGTGTAGATCAGTTATTCATTCGTAAATCTTTAGTGGAAATGTTTCTAGAGAAGGGAAAGAAGTTGTATACAGCCTTCATGGATATGGGGAAAGCATATGACAGAGTAGATAGACAAGGAATGATGAAAGTATTAAGGATATGTGAAGTAAATGGGAAGTTGTTGATTTCCGTGAAGAGTATGAACGAGGGTGCTAAGGGTGCAGTGCGTGAAGATAATGAACTGAGTGAATTCTTCAGTCTGAATGTTGGGTTGAAACAGGGATGTGTCATGTCCCCTTGGTTGCTCAATCCTTATATGGATGGGGTTATGAATGAGGTACAAGGTAGGCACTGGATGTTGGAGTGATCCTGATGAGAGATGGCAATGTTTGCACACTCACTGTATTGTTGTTTGCAGATTACACTGTGCTGCTAAGTGAAGAGGAAGGTGGATGAGTCTGGGAGTGTGTGTGTAAGAAATAGAATCTAAACGTGAATGTAGGGAAGAGTAAAGTTATGGTCTTTGAGAGATACTAAGTCACTGCATGTACAGTGAGGCAGGATAAGGAGGAAATGAAAAATGTGAGAACATTTAAGCATTTGGATACTGCGATGAGTAAGGATGGAAGTTTAGAGAGTGAAGTGCTTGAAAGGGTACAAAGGGGAAGAAAGGTTGCTGGTTCTTTGAAAGCAGGGATAAGGAGCAGAGAAGTGTGCATAGTACGTAATAAAAAAGTCACTGCATGACAGTATTCTAATACCAACTCTAACTTATGGAAGTGAAGCTTGAACCTTGTTGAAAGGACACAAGTTAAGAGTGAGAGCAGTGGAAAAGAGTTATCTGAGAGGAGCATGTGAAGTTGTATGGGGAGACAGAGTGAAAAATTAGGATGTCAATAAGTGCTGTGGTGTGGATGTGGATGTGATAGAAAGCATTATGAGAAATACATTGAGGTGGTTTGGCCATGCGGAGAGGAGGGAGAGCAAGAGACTAATGAAAGTACGTGCGAGTGAGATGGTGGGGGGGAGAGGGAGGGGGAGGCAGAGGATGAGACGGAGGGATGGGAATGGAGAGGTATATGAGAGAAAGGGGTGTGAGCCGGGAGCAAGGCAGTGAAGTGGCATTGGACAGGATGACATGGAGATGACTTGTTTGTGGTCATCCCTTACGAGATTGAGGAGTCTGGCAATAAATAGATAGATAGATAGATAGATGTGTGTGTGTGTGTGTGTGTGTGTGTGTGTGTGTGTGTGTGTGTGTGTTTTGTCAGAATGGTTATAGATTTTTTTTTAATAACAGAACGGAGGAAGGAAAAACAAATGAATAAAAAATGATAATCCATACACAAGATTACTGGTGTCTTCTATTCATAAAATATCTGTAACAGTCAGACTTGAACAGCTGTGGGTTGAAAATTGGAAGGAAACAACTCTGGGGAAGCGAGTTCCAGAGAGATGCAGTTCGGGGAATAAAAGAATTCTGATAGGCAAAAGTTCTGCAATATGGCCGAGTGACATTCCAGTCACGAGCGCTACCAGATGCCCGAGTAGCACGAGGGAAGGCATGGAGAGGTGGCACCATGGATGCAACTTCGTCTGAGCATTTGCCACAAAAATATCTGTAAAATAATGCAAGGGAGGCAACATTCCTTCTTACTTGCAGGGGAGGTAGTTTATTTTTAATAGCAGGATTATTAATAATTCTAATAGCTTTGTTCTGAATTTTGTCTAGTTGTTTTAATGCAACCTCTCCACATCCATTCCACAAGGGTGAGCAATATTCAAGCTGAGAGCGCACATAACTTTTATAAATTATAGCTAACTGCTCATCAGCGAAGAAGTTACGGACTCTGTACAATAACCCAAGTTTCTTTGAGACGGTTTTAGCAAGTGATCTGACATGAGAGGTCCAGCTGAGGGCATTGTTAAGTGAGACGCCAAGGATTTCAATACTTTTGGAGATGGGAATATTAGTAGCACTGAAAGTAATATACAAATCTGGCAATATCTGTCTATTAGTAAATTGTATATATTTAGTTTTACTAGCATTAAAAGAGACAAGGTTGTTTTGTCCCCATTCACTGATCGTGGATAAGTCTTGATTTAAAGAGATGGTTGTACTGAGTTGAGAGGTAGAGATATTAGACTTTGTAAATGGGTGTCTGAATGTGAATGAACTATGTAGTGTTGAGTCATCTGCGTATGAGTGGATGGGATTGTGGGTGACATACGAGATCATTAATATGAACCAGGAATAGGGTTGGCCCCAGAACTGACCCCTGCGGCACGCCGGCATTAACTGAGTGGAAATTGGAATATACATCATCTACTTTTATTTTCCTGTCACTAAGATATGAAGAAATCAAAGAAATTAAAGACGTTAGTCCATAGAAAGGGAGTTTGGACAGCAGGGAACGGTGCCATACTCTGTCGAAAGCTATAGAAATATCAAGAGCTACTGCATGAGTTTCTCCATGTAGATCAATTGATTGATAGATAGTATGAGTTAGGAGACTGAGTATGTCAATGGTGGATCTTTCGTGGCGAAAACCATATTGTCTATCACTAATTAAGTTGTTGGATTCAAGATGTTTAACAATGTGCTTATTAATTAACGTTTCAAATACCTTACCAAGAAAAGATGTGACAGCTATTGGTTTGTAATCAGAGGGGTCAGACGAACTTCCTTTCTTCGGATCTATCTATCTATCTATCTATCTATCTATCTATCTATCTATATATATATATACAGTATACGTGTGTGTGTGTGTGTGTTAGTGTGTGTGTGTTTGTGTTGAGTTAAACACGACAACATTCTTGCAATTGTCAATCTTCTTTACAATATTTTAAATTTTCCTCACTAATACTGTTCCTTCGTGGGAGTGAGCTAAAACCAG
Source organism: Coenobita brevimanus (assembly GCF_032717465.1). Taxonomy (NCBI): domain Eukaryota; kingdom Metazoa; phylum Arthropoda; class Malacostraca; order Decapoda; family Coenobitidae; genus Coenobita; species Coenobita brevimanus. The sequence continues at coordinate 25,178,241 of NC_136960.1, forward strand.
CTCTCCATTTTTTTAATTTTACGTTTCGTCTACAGAGACATGGTCAGGAAGGGAGAGATCACAACCACATCTGGAACTGAAATATGTTTGCTTAGAAAAGTGTGGAGCAAATGAACATTTAAATGATGTGCATTATTTTTTAATATGGTGTTCATTTGCTCTCCATGCATCTATGTAAACATGTTTCAGTCCCAGACATGGTTCTGACTTTTCCATTGCTGCTGATGTCTCTCTGTCGACGAAACGTCGAATAGAAAAATAACTTTGGAGAGTTGGTGTTCGTTCACTACCACAAAGGAACAATATTAGTGAGTGCAAATTTAAAAAGAATAGATTAAATTCTTCTCTTCTTGTCCTGTATACTTCACACCCATTCTTTATCATAGATATGTGGATGACACCCTACTTATACTTCAACATGAAAGCTATGTTCCACTCTTTCTGAACTACCGTAACTGAATAAAAAACATCAGACCATAAAATTTAGTATGGAATCTGAAGTTAACAGTAAACTCCCTTTTCTTGATTGATTAACACAGAAGTTAAATGGCACTCTGGTTATGTTTGTATTTCGTCAACCTACTTTCTCGGGTTTGGGTACAAGTTATTTTAGTTACTGTCCATTTATTTTTTAAGGTGAATGCAATTGGAACACTTTTGTACAGAGCTTATAACGTAACTTCTGCCTACAATCTATTCAATAAGGAGGTTTCGTTTCGAGGTATTTCTTTAACAACTATGGTTTCAGTATTGCTTTTTTTGATAACTGTGTTAAAAAACTGTTAGCCAATATTTACAGTCCAAAGCAACCTGTGTATCAAGTGAATAAGGAGGAAATGTATCTTTCTCTACCTTTTCTTGGTACTGTGTCAGAAAGGATAGAGAGGGCACTGAAGTATAACTTTTCTGTTTTCTGTCCAATAATAAAATACCGGTTTGTTCATAAGAATGATTTTAAGATTCAGTTATTTTGTCATTACAAAGACTGACTACCGATTGGCCTCCGCTTGCCAATCGTTTATGAATATAAGTGCCCTAGTTGCCATACAGGGTATGGGCCTGATGGGGTCCCTCCTGTTGTCCTCAAGAACTGTGCTTCTGTGCAGACACCCTGTCTATCAACTTGTACCTTCCCTTCTTGCTGGACGTTTGCTCTCATTCAGCCTGTCCCAAAGAAGGGTGACCATTCCCAACCTTCTAACTATTACCCAGTTGTTTTAGCATCCTGTGTCTCAAACGTTTTTGAGTCTATTCTTAATAAAAATAATTTAAAGCATCTTTCCTATCACAACTTTCTTTCTGATTGTCAGTATGGATTCTGTCAGAGATGCTCCACTGGCAATCTTCTCACCTACCTTTCAGACTCGTGGTCATCCTCCTTTCAGGACTTTGGCGAAAGTTTTGCCGTTGCACTTGACATCTCAAAGGCTTTCGACTGAGTCTGGCATAAATCTTTAATTTCCAAACTGTGTTCTTCCGGTTTCCATCCTTCTATCCGTGCCTTATCTGTAGCGTCCTTTCTGGTCTTTCTATAGCTGCTGTTGTAGGCGGCCACCGTTCTTCTCCTAGATCTATCAACAGTGGTGTTCCTCAGGACTCTGTCCAATCACTAACTCACTTCCTTTTATTCATCAATGATGTTCTAAGCTGTATATCTAACCCTATCCAGTTATATGCTGGTGATTCCACCCTTGACCTTTCCATTTGGTTCCCGCAACGTCCATCTCAGCAGTTACTTCAAAAATCAAGAGATGAAGCTATGGCACACCTAATGTCTGACTTGGCTCGTATCTCTGACTGAGGTAAAAGTAATTTTGTTTTTAATGCATCAAAGACTCAGTTATTACACCTATCAACCTGACAAAATCTTCCACAGGAGTACCCATTAATGTTTAATAATATCCAGCTCAATCTTGCATCATCTTTAAATATACTTGGGGTTTCATTCTCTATGGTTTTGGAAAGATCATATTATGTCTCTTCGAAAATCTGCTTCCAAGAGATTAGATGTGCTAAGCCGACTCCATACCTTCTTTACCCCTGCACAGTTGTTGACTTTATACATGGGTTTTATTCACCCCTGTGTAGAGTACAACTCCCATGTGTGGGGAGGCTCCCCACTTATAGCTCTTCTCAATAGGGTGGAGTCAAAAGCTTTTTATCTCATCAACTCTCCTCCTTTTAAGCCCCTGTCACACCTACATGACTCAAGGGCCAACCATGGTGCTGCTCAAGGTCGTTTCCTAGTTGGCTCCCACGCCGTCCGACTGGCCCTGAGTCTGCTCTGCTCACGACTGCATCAAGACTACCTCACGACCGATCGTGACGTCCTCAAGAACATGACAAGATCACGAAGCAACTGCAAGGCGATGGAGCTATGAGTCTTCAAACCTGAAGTTTAACAGATTTTTGTCAGCCACGACTGTGACACTATCGCCCATGAACTCAACATGACTGCATGACACATTTGGGGATTGCACCACGACCCCCCCCCCACGACATGGTGAAGGCATGTAGTGGTGGTGTGGAGGTGTGGAAGGTGTGGCAGACAGCTGGGGTGGTGCATGGAGGCAGGTGGCCAAGTGTGAACTGATGGTAGGCGCAGCCCTGTCATGGTATATACCCCGCATGCTCGAGGACTACCAGTTGTCATGTGTGACCGGTGTTGCCACCTCGCCGCCCATGCCAGGTTTTCCGCCAAGACTCTTGGCACGCTCTTTGCACGGTCTTCACTCATGCGTAGCCCAGTCAGTATGTGGTCTTGTTGCAGTTGTCACGTGGTCGTGAGCCATGATTCCGATTCACCAAATGGACTGTCAAAATGCATGGCATTGTCATCTCGGGGTCTTGGCACAGTCTGGTCGTGGTTGGCAACTCATCGCGCAGCCATGACACAGTCTTCACATTTTTTTGTTGGTAACTGCATCACAACACATCCGATTGAGCTAAAACTGCTTCACGACCTACCTACGACACTCCCGACTGCAACGTAACTGTGACACGACTTTTGGCAAGTCGTGAGGCGGCCATGAGTTTTTAACATGAGCATTAAAAAATTGTGGGGCGTGAGGAGTTGTCCCAGAGGCACACGAGCACCCTAAAGAGTCCGGCCTTTGCCACCAAATCAAGGGACAATCAATGAAAAAATGCGTTACGACTTTGAGTCGCACCACGGTTGGCCCTTGAATAGCGTATGTGTGACAAGGGCTTTACTGGCTCCCATCAACCGGTTTTTTTGCTCCACAGTTGTATCTTTCTTTCCTGTCGCTACTTCAATGGTCACTGCTCCTCTGAACTGTCTGCTTGCATCCCTCCACCTCTCTGACTGGTGCGTAGCACCCATCTGGCAGCAAACTCTCATCCCTTTTCTGTCCAAAACTTTAATGTGGAGTTAACCGTTACTCCCAGTCTTTCATTTGTGCAAAAGGTCAACTCTGGAACTGTTTCCCTCTGTCTATATTTCCTACTTCCTGTGATCTCCAGTCTTTCAAATGCAGTGTGTCCAAGCATCCCAAAATGAATAGATCTTGAATTTGGCTCATTGTTGTATTATTATTGTTTTTTTTATTCTTGGAAGGAATGATTTGCGAGCTTCTGGCCCACTAAGGGTTGATGAGCAGAGTCAGTCGAGCAGGTCAGGTCTCCCTGTTAGTGACGCTCCTCACTCAGCGGTAAACAAACATTCATATCATTATATATATATATATATATATATATATATATATATATATATATATATATATATATATATATATATATATAATATATAATATATATATATATATATATATATATATATATATATATATATATATATATATATATATATATATATATATATATAATTTGTTCACATCTCCAATTATTGTGAATGAAATTTAGCCCATGAGGATTGATCTTAAACAAGCCACTTCGAACAGACTAATCCGTGGAAATATTCCTAAATTTTCTGGTTTTTCAACAGTGCCGTTTTGTTTTCATATCTGTGAAGCAAAAAAAAAAAAAACGGCAAGGGAAAGACTCAAAGTGATAATACTGTAATTTCCTCAATAGAGAAACATCAACGGATGAAAATCAAATAGATACTGTGGTTGTGTGTGTAGAAAAATAACAGCACTACCTTTCAAATGGTTTGTTCAGCATGGTACTTTTAAATTGATAAACTTTGTAATATTTTGCATACAATCGTCATAATATATTGTTTATTATCAGATTTGCCTAAATGACTGATAGAACACATTGTGACTGCTTATTGCTCTGTGACACCAGTTTTAGCACAGTACCAAAAATATAAAAGTAACCACCCATAAAGTACATTACAGTACTTCTTTAGAACGTGTACCTTTACTACTTTGTGTATTTTGTTTATTCTTAAAAGCTAGGTACCTTATTTTATATATTTATTTCATTTTCCTTTTTTGCCGTGTATTCATTATGAAAGTTCATGCCTTTTTGTGACCTCGTTGTTACTAAAAACTCTTTATTAAGCATTTTTGTTGTTTTATAACCAAAGTATCTGGTCAGCGAGTTACTCTAGTATTAAAGACTTTCAGAACACTGGTCAGTCACTTGGTGCAATTAATTAGCCTATGGTATTTCTTTTAAATCCTCCCCAGTAAAATAACCCTTTTTGTGTTATTTTTCAGATATTAAGACTAGTTTGCTTTTCTTTGTGTAAGCCTTATGAACTGAAGGGATTAGATACAGCCTTCAGTAAGCCCTTCCCCTGTAAAAATCTCATAGTTGAATAATGTTGTTTCGTGTAGTTAAGAAAACATTAAAGAGCACTGATAGCAACACAGACACACTAGAGATGTTTTAAGGGTCGAATATATGACAGTCTTGTGACCGTGAACTTCAAGAGATTATGCTCAAAATAGAAATGCTTGACCCTTAAGCCTTCCATTAAGTCTTATTTTTATTTCTTTTAATTGGATCAAAACCATTAGAAGTGATCTTGCCTTGTGACATTGGTCCTTGGCCTATTAGTCATCCTTGACTAACACTCAGTTCATCCAGCAATTTTGATTAAAATCAGATAAAAACTTTCGAGCAATAGGGTCAAACATTTCACCTTGCCATGTGACTCTGATCCAAGATTGATTGTTTCCAAATCAAATTTCTTCATCCTTGATTTACCCAAAACTTTTCCACAAAATTTGGTCTAAATTGGATGAAGATTGTTTAAGGTGTCCTTGCCATGTGACCTTGACCTTTGACTTGTTGTTCGAAAAACGAATAAGTCAGCTTCTTGGCTGGCCCATAGTCCTTCCACAATGTTTGGCTAAAATTAGGTCAGCAATATTTTGGTTACTTAGGTGACACGAAGCCATGCGTGGATCGACCTCTGACTTTGTCCTGTGACCGTGACTGTTGACTATTTCTAGACTCTATCTTCCTCCACACCTTACCCTAAGATCTACCAAATTTAAATAAGACCAAAACAGTTTAAGCTGATTTTGCCATGAGACCTTCGCTATTGACCTTTCGCTGTAAGTAGCGTTTGATTGATTGTTCTGAAGAGTGAATCTCTTCATCCTTTTCTTACCTTGAAGTCTTTCACACAAATGAGTATAAATCAGATAAAAACATTAATTTAACCTTGTTCTTTGACCTTCACCTTTTATGCATTTTTCTTAAAAACAACAGATCAGCTCCTTTGCTGACTTTACCACATTTGGTTCATTTCGGATCAAAATTGTCAAAAGTGTTTTTGCTTATTTGGTATTACATAACCACACAGGTTGTGCTTTGACCCTGGTGTGTGACCTTGATATTTAACTTACTGTCCTTATAACGGAAACCCTTCGTACTTTTCTTACGCTAAACTCTTCCAGTAAGTTTGGCCCAAACTGGATTAAAATTGCTTAAGTTAACTTTGCCACATGACCTTGACCCTGAACCCTTGTTCACAGAAATAATAAGTCAGCCTCTTGAATAAGTGGAGTAATATGAGCAATATATCCCATACATCCCTCGGATGCAAACCAAAATGGCCCACTTCAGACTGGAGTGCATGAACCCACTTCACCACCAGGCATTTGTATGATTATAATGTGGCTTCCACCCAAAGTAGTAAGTAATGCTTCGGACTAAAAGAAACCAAGTCAGGCTAAAATAAAATCACTGTTGAGTAGGAATCAATGGCTGACAGAAGTTGGGAAAAACAGCATTTGAGGAATTTACAGTTTTTCATAAATACCTAGTTTTACCAAATACTTGTTAAATCACGTTAATAGGAACCGTTTTGCAACACCAGAAATGGTCTCTTCTTATCAGACGTGTTCAGACATTTCATGGTGGCGGTCAGAAGAAAATGCAAAAGTCACAGGGCACAGCCAACTTGTTGAAATACTGCGCTTAGCTCACAGGAAACATCTTGCTACCGGCTTAATTAATACCACTCGGATGTCGTGGAAATCTAATCTGGTTCATGTATGTAAGTAAATGTGCTTTCATAATTAATCCAGCTGTCATAAAAAAAAAAAAAAAAGAAATTCGTGATTTTTTCTAGTTGACTTTGGGACAGATCAAGATAGGGTCCTTTTGAAAGTACTCCCAGATTAATAAGCATGGAATTAATACAAAGGTTTTAGAGTGCATCACATGGTGGCTGCAGCCAGCCATAAATTGAAAGGCTTCCCACTCGGCACAATTAGAGAAGGAATCCGATGATGCGTGTAATTTATTGGGTTTTCAGATATTCACACCGGTGCTATGCAATTTCCGAAATTTTCATTGATTTCTGCCATGAGGGGGGCGGGAGGTTGTCATCTTTCATGTTCACATTGCAGTTCCATCATATACACAATGCTGGCTCTTTTCCTAACAGTTTCATTCTCCTGTTTAAATTTCTATCCTTCCTGCTTACGGTTTTCCTTCGTTTTGGACGGAGATCTGGTGTTCCTGTTCTGTATACTGCTGCATTCATTTACAGTTCCTCTCCTTTCTGCTTGCAGAGTATCATTCGTGTTCACTGTGCCTCTCCTTATGTTCGCTGTTTTGGCAGTCGCACTTCCAGTGGAGTTCTTACTACCTCTCAATGCTGAATTTCCTTTCCGCAGTTAAGCTTCATTCTGTTCGCATATCAGTGCTTCCTACTTACAGTGCCATTGTTGCTGTTTGCATTGCCTCTCCTCACTATTCTTGGTACCACCGTGCCAGTGGTTTTCTTCATAAGGACTCTTCTTCCTGCTAGCATTGCCTGGTTAACTGATCATAGGGTCATCCTGCGAGGTTTACTGTCTCGTATCTGTTCTTAGTTCCGTCTTTCCGTTTTATAGTGTCGCGGTATAAAGATATACTATGCGTTGCATCAGTTATGGAAATGCGATCTGTAGTACGTGTATCAGGATGCATGATTATATATATTAGACTGTGTATGCATTACAATATCATAAGACTAAAGAGGAAGCCACAGCTAAGTCTCTGACCAACTTTGACGAAATATCATTCCACTCACACCACACCCAACACCACCTTCCTCTCACTACACTATGAATCACACTACGCCCCGTACCACACCGCACCGTGCTCTTCACACTACACCCATCCCCACATGCTGCACGCAAAACACACTCATCACACCACACCAGACACAAACAACACCCCTCATACCACACCCCTGTCGCCACCTCTACAGTACAACGTACCTTTCACACAACACCACACATCTCACTTCTCAGACCACACCTCTTACTCTTAACACCACATCAAACCACACCCCTTATATTTTACCGACGTCCTTCACACCAGCTAACACCCACACCCCTCATACCGCACCCATACTGTTCAAACTAGTCCAAACCTACATCCCTCACACCAAACGTAACTCACATCCCTCTCACCACATCACATCTCTCACTCCTTACGCCACATCACACCGCACACCGCAACACTTTACTCAAAACACCATACTTCTTACATCACAGTAAACCCGCACCCCTCACTCATACCAGCCCACATCGCACCACACCATGTGCAAACCTTTATCCTTCATACCACGTCGCACCCCATAAACAAACCACATCATGCACACCACACCACACTTCACACCCCATAAACAAACCACATCATGCACCTCACACCACACCACTCTTCACACCCCATAAACAAACCACATCATGCACCTCACACCACACCACACTTCACACCCCATAAACAAACCACATCATGCACTTCACACCATACCACACTTCACATCCCAACACACCCTACTCATCACACCACACCCTAGTGTACACCACACCTTTCACAACACTCCACACTTCACACACCAAACCTTTTACATCACTCCCCACCTTACACACAACATTTTTCTCATCATGCCACACCTTACACACCACACCCTTCACACCACACCTCAGCTCACACCACACCAAATATCACACCATACCACATCACAGCACTTACAATACACCACACCCTTCACACAGCACCACATCCCTTACACCACACCGTACAACCCCACACTCCTTACACACACCACACGACACAATATCCAGCACACCACATCGTGCTACACCCCTCACACCACACCACACCACACACACCACACCACACCACACCCTTCACTCCACAACACATCTCCCGCACAACACCACACCCTTAACCCCCCCTCGCACCACATCACTCCACATCCCTTAAGACCACATCCCTAACATTACACCCCTCAAACCACACCACACCACACTCGTCAAACCACACCACATCACACCCCTCGAACCACACCACATCACACCCCTCGAACCACACCACATCCTTCACACCATACCCCTCACACAACAACCCATCATATTCCTCAGACCACATCACACCACACCATAACAGCATCACGTCATATCCCTCACAACACACTATTCCCCTCACACCATACCATACCCGTCACACCACACCACACCACACCATACCACATCACATCACACTACACCACACACCCTCACCTACAACACATCCCTCAAACTACAACATACTACTTTCCTCACACCATACCACACCACATTTCAACACACCTTTCACATCACACATCTCCACACCCAGTGATGGCCAGAGGAATATGTGATGGGGAGGGTAAAGACAATTTTGACCAACTTGACCTGTTCGGCGTTACGGTTTAATCACCTAAATAGGTATCATAAACAAATCAACTTTTTGACAAAGTAATTTTTATTGTCACTTGTTCTTGTACTTAAGCAAAGCCATCTGAACTTGGACCCAAACCTGAATTATTGTTGACAAGAAAAGAGACACCATGTAAATTATTTAGTAGCCTAATTACACCATGGACCCAGCCAAGACATTTGGAGATATTTATGAATAGTTGTTGACAGGAAAATAGACACCATGTAAATTATATAGTAGCCTAATTAAACTGGTTGACCCAGCCATGACATTTGGAGATATTTATGACCAGACCAACAGCAGAAATACATACAACTTGCCCCGACCCCCCCACCCGTCGCCACCCTTCTATAGGTGAAGGGGGGCCAGGTCAAGACACCTTGATAAATACGGTACTTGATTTCTGCTTAGACTATTCTCCTGACAGGAAGGGAGCTAGAGTATTTTGTATTTTGTCCTCCGAACATATATGTACAAAAACTTATGTACAAAATATTTTGTCCTCTCGGAGACCTCTCCTCTTCATCTTTGACCGATTCAGTAATTATTATACCAACTCAGAAACAAATATTAGGGGGAAGGATACCCTCCCACCCCCGGTCGGGCCATCCCAGACTACACCCATACCACACCACACTCCTCACACCAAACCCTTCAAACACCACCACACCACACTCCTCACGCCACCCTCACAACATATCCATCACACCAGAACACACGTCTCTCTGCTCACACAACATTATTCCCCTCGTCCGTCACACCACACCATACCCTGCACAACACCACACCCCACGAGCCACAGCCCACACACCACATCCCTCGTCCATCACACTACACTTCTCACCTCTCACCCCTTACACGATTCTAGGGAGGGCGGAAAGGGGAAAGTCACCCATTTAGATACTCGTAGAGTCTTTGTGAAAATATTTATGCCGGGGATGATGGAGGTAAGGGAAAAGAGAGGGAAAGGAGACGGAAGGGAAGGAAGCGATGTAAATGAGAAGTTTCTGTAGATGGAATGGGAATCAGAGAGGAGGAGAGCGAACAAGGTGCAGAGGAAGTGGAAGGGCAATAGAAAAGAAGGACGGATGGGAATGGAGAAAAGAGCAATGGATAGACAGGAAGGAGAGAGTTGTTAAGGATGAGACGGTAGAAAAAAAAGACGTTACATAGGGAAGAAATCTGGTATAGAGGAAGGGGAGAAGGGTGGGGGTTAAGCAGAGGGGATGGTGAAGAAGAACGGAGGGGAGAAAGAGATGAGAAGAGAAAGAAAAGAGACTGACTGATGTAAATCTGACTACAAAACAGAAAATGTTTTATCACGCAGCCAAGTAATTCTTTTCTTTTTTCCCCTTTCCCTCCAGTACTCCTCCTTTGTTCATCCCTCCTTTTCTCTCCCTTCATCTCTTCCCCTCCTCTTCGTTTTCCATTATTTCTCTTTTCCTTTTTCGAGCTCCCCATTTCTCTTCCCATTCTCTCGTTATTCTCCTATTGTTTTATTTCAATCCTTCCTTCTTCCCCTTCTGTCGTTTCCCCTTCTGTCCTTTATTCCTCCTATATTCATCCCTTCTTTCTCTCCCTTCATCTCTTCTCTCCCTCCTCTTTGTTTTCCCTTCTATCTCGTTGCCCTTTTCGTCCTCACCACTTCTCTTCCCTTTGTCTCTTTCTTTCCCTCCTCTTCTTTTTCCATTCTCCATTCTTCCCTTCCTCGCTTTTCCCATTCTCTTCCCATTGGCTCCTATCATATTCCCTCCTCTCCTTTTTTCTTCTTTCCTCTCTCTCCTCCACCTCTAATTCTCGTCTCCGTTTCCCCTCCTCCCTACCTCTCATGTTCTTTGCCCCTCTTCTCGTCCCCCAGATGCTCTAAGTTTCATTCTTCATAAAGAGGGCGGGGGGAATTAGAAAGAGGTGAAGGAGCTAGAGGGAAGGAAAAATAAAGAGAAGGGGGAGAAACAAAGAGATAAGCCTAAGAGTAAAAGATAAACTAAAAAGAGAGGAGATGGACAGAAGCTGGGGCTAAAAGAGGACATGGACTCCAGAAAGCAAGCGAATACTGGAGGGGGGGGGGTGAGGAAGAGGGGAGGTAAGGAGAGGAGGTGAAAGAATGTGTAGAGAGAGGAGAGAAAGGAAGTGAGTTAAAGAAGGGAAGAGGTGGAGAGAGGAAAGGGAAATAGGCGATTACGGAAGAGAGGAGGTGAGATATGAGGAGTGGCGGAACTGTGAAAATGGTTAGAGAGAGAGAGAGAGAGAGAGAGAGAGAGGAGTGACCATAGTGGAGGTGGGGGCACTGCTTGAGTTTGTGTGGGTTATAAGAGTGCCGGTGAGAACTGGCTTCCACGCTATTTCCGATGCCACATGTCCTGCGTCCGTGTTTTACTTCTCTCCTGGTTTCGATTACTTAATTTCCTGAACATGATACTATTATTCTTCGATGTTACCAGGTTTTTGTTCTTCATATCCTTTGCTGCTACTAGACTTCTACACTTTATGTTCTATAATGATACTAGGTTTCTGTGCTTTAAGTTCTGTGATGTTACTAGGTTTTTGCACTTTATGTTCCTTGATATTACCAGGTTTCTTTGCTTTATATACTTTGAAGTTAATAGGCTTCTGCACATTATATTTCATGATTATAATATGTTTTGGTGCTTTATGTTCTTTTAAGTGCGATTTTTTTTTTTTTTTTTTTTTTTTGGGGGGGTTCGTTGTTCTTGAGGTAATACTTGATATACGTATAGCTGTTGGCTTTATCCTTGTGTAGCTTTGTATAATGAAAACGGTGATAGATGAGAATATGGTCCCCTTAAATATGCCTGCTTGTTAAGAGTGGTAAGAAAATTGTCTATCTATCTATCTATTGCCAGACGCCTTAATCCTTATACGGGGTGGCCACAAACAAATCGCCTCCACGTCACCCTGTCTCCGCCATTTCACTGACCTGCTCCCAATTCACACACACGTTCTCTCATATACCTCTCCACTCCATCCCTCCCTCTCATCCTCGGCCATCCCCTCCCTTTCCCCCCCCCCGCAACCTCACTCACATACACTCTCCTCGTCAGTCCCTCATTCTTCATCCTCTTCACATGGCCAAACCACAGCAATGTGTTTCTCCTAACGCTTCCTATGACATCCACATCCACATCACAATGCTCCTTCACATCCTCATCTTCTCTCCATATGACTCCACAGGCTCCTCTCAAATAACTCATTTCCACTGCTCTCACTCTTGACTTGTGTCCCTCCAACAACGTCCAAGCTTCACTACCATACGTCAGAGTTGGTATCACAATACTGTCATGTAATAACTTTTTCACTTCCATGGTCACTTCCTTGTTTTTTATCACTGCCTTTAAGGAACCAGCAACCTTTCTTCCTTGTTGTACCCTTTCAGGCACTTCACTCTCCAACCTTCCATCCTTACTCATCACACTACCCAAGTACTTAAATGTACTCACATTTTCCATTTCCTCACAATCCAACCTCACTGTACATTCACTGACTTCAGTTCTCTCGAAGACCATAACTTTACTCTTCCCTACATTCACCTTTACATTCCGTTTCTTACATACTCTCCCAAACTCATCCACCAAGCCTTGCAGCTCCCCTTCGTCTTCACTTAACAACACAGTATCATCTGCAAACAACAGTACAGGGAGTTTCCAATCACTGCCCTCTCTCATTAGGGCCACTCCATCAGCCACTGCCCCTACCGTGTATCTCTTTTATAACCCCACCCATATACAGATTGAACAACCAGGGAGACATGACACTTCCCTGCTTCAACCCAGCCTTCAAATAGAAAAACTCACTCAGTGTATCCACACGCACTGCAGCCTTAGCACCTTCATACATACTCTTCACAGCATTCAACAACTTCCCATCTACTCCCTATATTCTTAATACTTCGCACAATCCTTGTTTATCCACCCTGTCATATGCTTTCACCAAATCCATGAAGGCTGCATACAACTTCTTTCCGTTCTCTAGAAACTTTTCCACTAAAGATCTAAGAATGAATATCTGATCTACACAACCTCTTCCCTTCCTAAAGCCTCCTTGTTCTTCTCCACCTAATTCCTCTGTTAGTTGCCTAACTCTGTCAATAAATATCCTACCGTTTACTTTTCCTATTACACTAAGAAGACAAATGTTCCTATGATTACCACACACTTCTTATTCCCTTTTACGGTGTCAACTGCAAACAGCAGTGCAGACAGTTTCCAAACACTGCCCTCTCTCATTAAGGCCACTCCAACATCCACTGCCTTACCTTGTATCTCTTTTATAACCGCATCCATATGCACACTGAACAACCAGAGAGACATGACACTTCCCTGCTTCAACCCAACCTTCAAATAGAAAAACTCACTCAGTTCACTATCCGCATGCACTGCAGCCTTAGCACCTTCATACATACTCTTCACAGCATTCAGCAACTTCCCATCTACTCCATATATTCTTAATACTTCCCACAATCCTTGTCTATCCACCCTGTCATATGCTTTCACCAAATCCATGAAGGCTGCATACAACTTCTTTCCGTTCTCTAGAAACTTTTCCACTAAAGATCTAAGAATGAATATCTGATCCACACAACCTCTTCCCTTCCTAAAGTCTCCCTGTTGTTCTCCAACTACTTCCTCGTATTTCCCTAACTCTGTCAATAAGTATCCTACCGTATACTTTTCCTATTACATTAAGAAGACAAATGCACCTAAGATTACCACACACTTCGTTTTCCCCTTTCCCTTTGTACAAGGGAATAATTATACCTGACTTCTAATCCTCCGGGACTCTACCTTCCTCCCAGGGCAATCTGCACATGTTCCACATCCATTCTACTACTCCCCATGCTTCAGCATTTCACCACACACTCCATCAATTCCTGGGGCTTTCCCTATTTTGACTTTTTTCATTACTTCCACAACTTCCATCCTGCTGATTTCTTCCTGTCTTCTCACCTCCCTCCTTCTCCCAGCCATTTCCCCAGCCACTTATACTTGCATTACTTTCATTCTCTATTTTCAACAATTCTTGACAGTGTTCTCTCCATCTGTTCACTTTTTCTCCCTTCTCAACTAGTAATCTACTAGCTTCATTGCCACCCTGTCTGACTTTCTTTACCTCTTTCCAGAACATTTTCTTACATTCCCTCCTCTTGACACTCAAATTCCTTACAAATTTCTCATCCACTCTCTTCTTACTCTCTCTCACTAAACTTTTCACCTCTCTCTTCCTATCTACATATAACTCTCACTTCCGTCTCTCAACTTCTTCCACGCCCCTATTTCTCATCCAATCATTATATGCTTTTTTCTTTTGTGTCACAGCCTGTATCACCTCTTCATTCCACCATGCTGTTCCTTGCACCCCCTTTCGTCTTCTCTTCACCCCACACACCACCTCATTTGCTGTACTATCGCTTCTGTGAATATCTTGCACACGCCTTCCACTCCCCCATCTGCTGCAGTTCATATTTACCCCATCGTTCCTCCACTTCTCTCTTATATTCTAACCTTTTTTCATTCTCTTGTAACCTTTCCACTCTCCTTGCATATACTCCTTCCTCCCGTCCTTCCCTTCTTTTGTTTCTTCATTTTTCCTTGGTCCTTTATTCTGACCACCACTTGGTGGTGGTCAGAAAGTCCACTCCCCCAACCTCTATATGCTCTTGCATCCCTTACACATCTTCACATCCTTTCATCCACACACACATAATCAATCATTGCCTTCCATTTATTCAGTTCACCATCCACCCTTCTTATCACTCGCCATGCATACCTGTGGATCATTTTTTGCCTGAAGAGGGTATTGGCTATCACCAACCCCTTCCCGGCACAAATGTCCACTAAAGCAATGCCATTCTCATCTATCTCAGCAGGCACACCCCACTCACCAACTACTCCATCTACCTTCACATTCCCTACTTTACCATTCATATCACCAATCAAGAACGCTCTCTCATTCCTTTCAAACTTTTCCATGCACACTTCCACATTTGTCCAGAACTCTTCTCTCACTCTGCTTGCACGATCTTGCATTGACGCATACACGCACACAATTGCCCACTTTTGTAATTCGGCTTTCAGTCTTACCCACACAATCCTTGAGCCAACTGATCCATACTCTTTTATATTGTCCTTGTTGTTACTCACAACAATACACACTCCTTCTTTTGTCCTCTCATTCTCACCTACTGCACATATACCCCATCCATACTCCCATTTTCTCACACTCCCCCCTCTCATTTAGTTTCAGTTAATCCATTTACATCCACTTTCACACCCTCAAGCACCTGGAAAATCTCTCTCTCTTTCACCTCATCATTTACACCCTTTACCTTCCATGTCGCCATCCATATCGTGTCCTTTGTTCGGTCCTTAGTCATCATCTTTTGGTCAGTCCTGGTCCGAGGCTTCTTGTTCGTATTTTAAGTTAGTTATTTTCCGGGAAGCAGCACTAACCCTTCGCCAACCCACTTGCTGTCACGTAGGGAACGTGTGTCGGTTGGTTATAAGGTTACCACTCAGCGTTGTAAATGATTTCCTGGTTTACAGGAAATCATTTGGCTTGCCACACGATGAAGAGCTACCCTCAAAACAGGGCACCACTACGCTAAGTGGGTGGATGATGGACTCCCCCATGTACCACAAACTGTACAGAGGAATATTGACTGATAGAGTGAAGTTTCTCATAGAAATATTGGTGTGTGAGAAGAAGGATAAATTCGATGAGGGCAGGGGATGCTTTATGTTGATAATTCAATAAGATGTATATGAGAAGTTTTTGGAAGATTAAGGACGGTAAGGGATGTGTTGATTAAGTACTTGCATTAGGATGTACGACAAAAATGCTTCAGAAAGTGGAAGAAAGGTTGCTTGTAGTATTCATGGATCTTAAGAATGTATATGATCGAAAAGATCATCTGGCATTGTCAGAGATACAAAGGAGTATTGAGGGTACATGGTAGGTTAGTGCAGTGGCTGTACTATGGGTCAGTTGCAGACATTAGCCTCGTCATATCACCTCCCTACCTACTAGTATAGTGGTTTTATGGGAATTAACATAATATATATGGTGTTTGGTATGAGATTAGTGTGTGGTGTATGCCTTTGTGTTTTCCTTTTTTTTTTTCTCTCTCTCTCTCTCTCTCTCTCTAGTTTCAACTTTGTTCCTACCATCATTTTCATCAGCAACACAACGGTAAGAGGAAGTGGAACTTTGTTCTGTGTCTTTTATCTCCATTGTTCGTTTCTCTCTGTTCCTGTATTTGTTAACTCTTAATCAGTCTCTTTCCGTCCTTTTCTCTTTTCTGATTCCCGTCTTTAATTCCCTTTGTCTTTCTCACTGTTTATCTTTCACTGTAAGTTGTACTTTATTGTCAACAGGAAGTGTTTTATTGTTTTAATGCCTTCGTGTCTTCGCTAATCTCTGCCCATGTTTTTATTTCTCCTTTGTTCATCGGTCTGCCTGTCAATATCTACAGCATCTGTTTTCCGCTGCGGGTTATTCACTAGTAGTAAATGAATGGCGAGAGGAGGTAGCCGATCCCCCTCTCTCTCTCTCTCTCTCTCTCTCTCACTCTAACTAAATGTTCCTCCGTTTTTCCCTCAGTGTCGCAGTGTGGTTTGTGTCTCTCACTCGGTCTTTTTCAGCCACTGCCCACGTGACAGGTGAAAGAAAGACTGATCTTGGTTTATTTGTTTCTCAGTATCTGTTTTCTTGAGTTAATTCGAGAGAGAGAGAGAGAGAGAGAGAGAGAGAGAGAGGGAGAGACAGACAGACAGACAGACAGACAGAGACAGAGACACAGACACAGACACAGACAGACAGACAGACAGACAGACAGACACACACACACACACACACACACACACACACACACACACACACACACACACACACACACACACACACACACACACACACACACACACACACAAACACACACACACAGAAGGTGAATTAAATTATTTATGTATTTATTTAATTGTTTATTTATTGTCAGACTTAAGATAAAGAATAAACAATCCGTTGCATAAGAGACAGCAGTCCTCCCCATGCCACACACCCTCACACGTCATCAGCTGTTACTTTACACCACACGGCAGTTGGATTACTTGACAGAGCAACTCACCCCAGGATTGGTTGGTACGTCGTCTTAGCTATTGTAATAGATTAACTGAAGTCCTCGCGCTAGGAGATGAATCAACCAGCCAACGACTCTCTCGTTGGTTAAATTAGACATTTGGTAACATGAATGAAATATGATACTAGCCAACTTGCTGAAGATGTGATATACCACATCCAAGGAGTTCATATGACTACGAGTAATGTGAAATAGTTCATGTTTAAGTACAACCGATAGTTTCACTGAAGCACAGATAGTCCCCCCGTTTTTTCCTTTTTTTTTTTTTCGTTTATTTTGAAACGCACAATTTACTGTAACTTGAAGCCTGAAAGAACCTTTTTTTTTTTTCCTTTCCGTTATCCTACTTTCTAATTCACGTTTTTTTTTTTTTTTTTCAAAAAATCTCATCGTCTTCTACGTTTCTTCATCTCTCTGGATCCCATTTCACACTTAGATGTTTTACTTATAAAAAAAAAAAAGCTCAAGTTAGAAAAGTTCGCTGCCTATGTCCCTTCTCTTCCGTTTTTTCTATGAAGCTCACACAACCTCGGTTCCCAGTTTACCTTCCATACCAAGGATTTTACCAAGATCCATAACAGCATACCCCAATTCTGTATCTCTTATTTTTCAATACAGATTTTAGTCATCCCCTTTTTTATACCCTGCGCTAGTTTACATTGCTGTCCACAGCTTAATTCCTCCTTTTTTTTTTTTTCTTGTTAACCAATAGTTTTCCTAATCTACACAGGTCCCTCAAGCTTTATATTTTTCGTTCATTTGTAACCGACAATGTCATAAGCACGAAAGGTCCCACGACCTTTCTTCTCCTCCCCACCTTTTAAAACGCAACTCACAAGTCCACTCAAGTTAGAAAGGCCGTCTCATTTATTTTTTCTCTATATATTTTTCTTTTTCATACTTAGCAATCTACAGTTTAGCGTCAGTACAAAGGGCTTATCCCCCCATCCCTTGCACTTTATTCTTTCTATAACCTGCAATGCAACTCAAATAGGAGATGGGCCATTTAATGTTACAGTACAATTCCTGTCTCTAGAGCGACATTTCACGCTCGAGACCCACGCCAAACTTTGGCAATTACTTACTCGTCTCCTGCCTGGGGGAGGGGCGAGGGGGCAAAATACAGGGAGAATGAGAGAATGTAAGGAAACTGGTGTAAGGAGAAATAGGAAAATGAAAGAAACGATGGAGGAAAAGGAGACTAATGGAAGGATTAAGGAAGGATGGAAGGAAAATTGGAGGGAAGGGAGATTGATGGAAGTATTGAAAAAACATGGAAGTATAATGGGAGGAAGAAAGGGTTATAATATTTTAAGGTAGTGTGAAGACAGAGGGATGGTAGGAGGTAGGTTGAGAAGGGATGAAACGATGGTGGGATAATGGGAGGAGAATGATGGAAATATTGAAAGTACTGTTAGGAACGAGACACAAATGGAGGTTGGAGGGAGGATAAAAATAGTGAGGTGGTGGAAAATGTATGGAAAAAATGGTCGAGCATAAAAATGGCGGAACGTGAGAGATGGAGAGGTGGAAGTGTGTGGACGGAGAAAGAGAGAGAAAATGGGAAAGAGAGAGATATGGAGAGAGGAGAGACAATATGAATATGGGAAAAGGAGAGAGAGAAATAAATGAAAGTATGTGTATGAAATGAGGGAGGGAAGGAATAATGGAGACGAGAGAGATAAGGAAATGAGAGAAATACTCGTGAAAGGAATGGATAGGATGTGGACAAGTAGAAAGATGAAAAAAAGAAAAAGAAAATAAAACGGCGTGGCCCAAAATAAAGGGTGGATGAAGTTTGGAACAGTGGAAGGAATGGAAGAAGAGGAATTACAGAAATTGAGACAAGAATCCGTATTCTCCTCTGCTTAGGTGTCTTCCTAAAACCTGATGTTTCAGGCATTATTTTTATCTTTATGCAAGGAAGAAGAAACCAAAGGCCAGGAGCTCGCAAACCATTCCTTCCAAGAAAAAACAAATACAATACGAAAGAGAGCCAAATTCAAGACCTGTTCATTTCGAGATGCCTCGACACACTGCGTTTGAAAGACTGAAGATCATAGAAAGTAGGAAATACAGACAGATGGAGACAGTTCCAGAGCTGACCTGTTGCATAAACGAAGGACTGGGAATAACGGTTAACTCTTGCATTAGAGAGTTGGACAGAAAAGGGATGAGAGTTTGTTGCTAGACGAGTGCTACGCGCTCGTCGTAGAGGGGGAGCGATGCAAGTAGACAGTTCAGAGGACCAGTGACAATTGAAGCAGCGATAGAAAAGAGATAAAGATCCAACAGTGTGGCGAAGAGACAAAGGCTGAATGGAGCCAATATAAGGAGAAGAGTTAATGAGACGAAAAGCCTTTGACTCCACCCTATTGAGAAGAACTGTATGTGGGGAGAATCCCCACACATGAGAGTTGTACTCTACACAGGGGCGAATAAAACCCGTGTAGAAAGTCAACAACTGTGCAGGGGTAAAAAAAGGTATGCAGGCGACAGATTTTATAAGAGAGGTAATATGGTCTATCCAAGATAAATCCTGAGTGAATGAAACCCCAAGCATGTTCAAGGATGATGCAGGATTGAGCTGGATATTATTAAACATAAGTGGGTACTCTTGTGGAAGATTTTGTCGGGTTGACAGATGTAAGAAGTGAGTCTTTGATGCATTAAAAACATTACTTTTACCCCGGTCAGAGATACGAGCCAGGTTGGGCATTATGTGTGCCATAGACTCATCCCTTGTTTGTTGAAATAACTGCTGAAATGGGCATTGAAGGAACCGAATGGAAAGGTGAAGGGTGGAATCATCAGCATACGAGTAGATAGGGTTAGATGTGCAGCTTAGAAGATCATTGACGAATAAAAGGAAGAGAGTAGGTGATAGGACAGATCCCTGAGGAACACCACTGTTGATAGATCTAGAAGAACGATGGCCGTCTACAACAGAGGCTACAAAACGACCAGAAAGGAAGCTGTTGATGAAGGCACAGATAGAAGGATAGAAATCGTAAGAGGGCAGTTTAGAAAGGAAAGATTTATGCCAGACTCTATCGAAAGCCTTTGAGATGTCAAATGCAATGGAAAAACATTTGCCAAAGTCCCGAAAGGAGGATGACCAGGAGTCTGAAAGGTAGGTGAGAAGATTGCCAGTGGAGCATCCCTGATGGAACCCATACTGACAATCAGAAAGAAGGTTGTGACAGGAAATTGCTTTATAGTTGTTCTGTTTAGAATTGACTCAAAAACTTTTGAGACACAGGATGTCAAGGCAATTGGACGATAGTTAGAGGGTTGGGAATGGTCACCCTTCTTTCGGACTGGCTGAATGAGAGAAAACTTCCAGCAAGAAGGAAAAGTACAAGTTGACAGTCAAAGGCGAAAGAGTTTACCTAAGTAGGGTGTAAGCACAGGTGCACAGTTCATGAGGACAACAGGAGGGACTCCATCACATCAGGCCCATGTGCCTTGTTATTATTGAGGCCTGTCATAGCAGAGAATACATCAGGTGAAGAAATTTTAATGTCAGCCATGAGGAAGTCAGAGGGGGGAAGTGATGGAGGAACAGCCCTGGAATCGTCTAAGGTGGAACTGGAGGAGAAAGTCTGAGTGAAGAGATTTTCCTTATCAGTGGAAGAAATAGCTACAGAACCATCAGAGTAGAAAGGAGGAGGGAAGGATGATGAGGTTCATTTGTTAGAAAGGTTTTTGGCAAGATGCAAGAAGAAGGGGGAAGAATTCGAGTTGGAGAGTTGAGAGCATTTACTACAGATGAAATTATTGAAATTATTTTTCTGCAGAACCAAGAACTGACTTAGCACGACTCCAGGTAGAAACATAAAAAGGCTGTGATTCGGGGGTGGATTGTCTCTGGTACCTTTCATAAGCCCTTTCCTTGTTGTGGACAGCAATAGAACAAGTGTGATTAAACCAAGGCTTTCTTGCATTAATCAAAGGATATGAGAAGGGAATGTATGTTTCTGTGCCTGAGAGAATAACCTCTGTAATGCGCAAGGCACAGATGGCTCCCGGCCATGGAAGCAATAATCATTCCAGGGAAAATCAATGTAGTACTGCCTGAGGATTTCCAAATCCGCAGCTCCAAAGTGCCACAGTCAACGTTTTTTTGGAGGGGCCACAGGCCGTACTGGAGCAATAGGACAGGTTAAGGTAATAAGGTTGTGATCGGAGGAGCCCAATGGAGAGGAAAGAGTAGCAGTGCAAGCGGAAGAATTAGTTGTAATGAAGAGGTCAAGTATGTTGGAGCTCTCTCCAAGGCAGTCAGGATACAGGTAGGGTGCTGTACAAGCTGCTCTAGGTAATAAAAGATAGAAAAGATGCAGGCTTGTTCACCAGGTGGGCCAGTGAAAGGAGAGGAAAGCCAAAGGTGGTGGTGAACATTGAAATCTCTTAGAATGGAGTTTTCAGAGATAGGAGAAATGGATAGAATGTGCTCTTTCGTAGAGGTAAGATAGTAAAAGAATTTTTCATAATCAGTAGAATCAGGGGATAAGTAAACAATGCAGATATATTTAGTCAGAGAATGACAGGAAAGCCGAAGCCAGAGTGTCGAGAATTCAGGAATCAAGTTCAGGAACATGAAAGCAAGATAAGTCGTTGCATACATATACACAACAGCCACCTTTGGCTTTGAAATGAGAATAGAGAAAGTAGGAAGATACAGAAAAGGGTTTGTTATGATTTGCCTAGACAGCTGAGTCTCAGTTAGGAAGAGAAGTTGAGGTTTAGAGGAGATGTGGTGCTCAACAGGGAGAAAGTTAGAGGAAAGGCTGCGAATGTTGCAGATACGAAGAAGTGAGTCAGACAGTGGTTCCAGGCAGCTCGTTGAGTCGTCAACCGGGAGAGGGGCGGATGGTGGGGGCATTTATGGTCCCCCCCTCCCCCCGGGAACTCCGAGGCTTCGTTATTAGTCGTCATTTTTCTTAAATAATTTTGAAATGAAAGTGTAGTGTGTACTGTACATTAGTTTGGTGTTGACAGTTAGAGAAATTATTATTGGAGGTCATGCTGGCCTAATCTGTGTTACCAAAACACTGAAAATGTTCAGCAAAGGGAGATGGTCAGGAACTAGTCCCGAGGGCTGATGAATCAGAAGCTCAAGCTCTCTCTGTCATCAGCTTTCCATCCACCTTGAGAGTACTGCCATGCTCGACTGGAGCTACAGTCTATTTTTGTACCTTCATATTCTCTTGCGTGTGTCTCATATCTCTAACATCGACATTGATTGCATAAATAACATACAAGTCAATATTAACGTTCAGTACACAAGGGACAGATTTGTGACGAGGTAATAGTCTCCTTAACCAACTAGTATGCAGGCCAAGGGACAGGACAAAGGAAATGTAGTTAGAGAGGTGGGGAGAGATGGAAGACCGGCAAGGGAAGGAGAATGAGTTGTGGAAGGACATGAAGGCCATTGCTTATTCACCATAAATTGGTGGAGATTTTCTTTTTGTGACTATATTTTTGTTCTTTAGTGGAAAAATAAAACAATACTACGCATCTTCACATTCTTCCCGCAGAACTTCTTTGTGACCATCACCCAGTTCTCATGTTAACCTCGTGCTATAACTCCGTATTCATGTTGTAGCTCCTTATTCAAGCTGGGGCGATGGCAAACCTCTCTTCCTCAAATACTCATCCACCACATCTCTCCACCTTCTCCTTGGCCTACCTTGCCTCTTCCCTCCTTCAAATTCTCTCAGGTATAGCTTTTTCACCACTCTATTATTATCCATTCTTTCCACATGACCATACCATCTCAGGACACTTTCTTCGATTCTGGTGTCCACAGACTTCCTCACTCCACACCTTTCACGAATCACAATATTTCGAATCCTATTCACCCTCTGTATTCCACATACATTCCTCAGCAGTCCCATCTCTACTGCTCTTACTCTTGACTTTTCATTTTCATGCCACACCATAGTCTCCCATATGTTAAAGATGGCACTAACACTCCATCATGTACGCCTCGTGCAGCTGCAACACTCAAGCCTTTGTTCCTTATCAAGGCCTTCATTGCACCAGCTACTTTTCTTCCTTATGTCACTCTACTTTCAACTTCTTTTGCACATTTTCCTCTCTTTTCTATCACTGTACCCAAGTATTTGAACTCTCTCACCAATTCCAGTCTCTCTCCACTCACTGTGACATCACACTGGGAGTCATCTTCTCTCTCAATAACCATCACTTTTCACTGCATTTACTCTCAAGGCACGACGCTCACAGACATCAGCAAAACTCTGCACTAGCCTACCAAGTTCTTGTCTGGTACTTGCAAGCAATACTGCATTATCAGCATACAACAAATTTGAGATATTCCATCTATCACCATTCATTGCCAATGCCATCCCTTTCTCCACTACTCGTGTTTTTACTTCTCTCATCACCTCATCCATATATATATTTTGAACAACCATGGGGACATCACACATCCTTGTCGCACCCCCACACCACCGTGAACCATTCACTTAGATGCCCATTAACCCTTGCACATGCTTTGCTACCATCATAAAAATTCTTGACAGCACCTAGCAGCTTACCATCTACAACATACATGCACAAAACTTTCCACAATCCCTCTCTGTCTACTTTGTCGTATGCTTTTTCCAGATCCATGAATGCCATAAACACCTTATGGTCCCTCTCACAAGCCTTCCCTGCTATCTGTCTCACTGCAAATACTTGATCCACACATCCTCTCCCACTCCTAAAGCCACCTTGTTCATCACTCACTAGGACTTCTGATATCTCTCTTACTTTCTGTATAATAATTCTTCCATATACCTTCCCTACCACACTCAATAAACTATGCCACGATAATTCTTGCACTCCCTTTGCTCACCTTTATTTTTGTGCAGGGGGACAATCACGGCCTTTTTCCACTTTGCAGGCACAGTTTCACTCATCCATGCCCTCTTACATATCTCCAACAAGCACCTCATTCCACTCTCTCTCCACTACACTTGAGCATCTCTGCATACACCTGATCCACCCCAGCTGCTTTCCCATTTTTCACCCGCTTCACAGCATTCTTCACCTGTGCGAGTGTTACGTCTCCTGGCACTGCATTCCTTCTCTGCACACCCCCAAAACCAATCATGTTTACAGCCGCTCTGCTCTCTCTATTCCCATTCATCAGGCTTTCAAAATATTCTTTCCATCTGCTCCTTACTTCATCTCTATGGGTTAGTAACCTACCACCTGCATCTTTCACACCATTACATTTCTTTCCGCTTTCACTTCTACATTTCTGCACCTCTTTCCAGAATAACTTTATATTTTCAGAGTAGTTCACATTTATTTTTCTTCCCAGATCATCATATACCTCCTCCTTTTTCCTCTTCACTAGTCTCTTTATGTGCTTCTTGCTCTCGATATAGTCAGTTCTTGTTTCAGCAGTACATAACACTATAAATTATTTACCACAAACTTAATTTCAATTACATAATTTAACAATCACATAAATAATACATTATTGAGAAAAAGAGCATAAAAATCAATGCATAACTTACAAAACAACTATACTTTCAAACAGCAGGCAAACTGGCAACTCTGACTCATATCGAAACCTATGGTACGAGAAACGCCGAGAAACATTTCAGCTTCCTAACTGGCAAATCTTGCTTCTTAACCCCGCCCCGTCCTTACCAATTTTCCGCCACTGACTCCCCTTCATCCCAACGGATTTTGGAAAAAAAAAATTTAGCTCAAACCTCCACTTTTGGTGAGAAACACCAAAAATTCATAGAGAATTCGCTCACCTGAGGTTTAAAATACCGGATACAGGTAACAGTACCCCTTACCTTTCTGTGTTTTCTATGAGGCAGGCTCCAGAGAAAATGAGTACCACTCATAAACGGTATTAATTTATTTATTTGGTACGAATTTATATGTAGTACATGTGTATATTGGTTCACACAGTAATATAGGTGATATAAGCATTGTTTCACTCACCAAACACATCAACATACCTCACCTTTTTTGGCGACATTATCTGATCATCATTTCTGACTGTTTCTTCCTCTAATGCTACGTAAACTTTGTCCTCCACATTGTCATCGATTGGGGAATCATTCTGGCCATGAATTTCGTACCATGGCGCGACATGTCTTCACTGGCCAGGTCACTGGCAACAGGTGAATTACAGAGACAATGGCGTGCATGGGGGGGGAGGTCATGCGGGGTAAGGCATTGTCCCTGCCTGGCATCTGGTAGAGGAAGGTGTCCCATGTATAGATACCAAAAATCACACACGAAATTCGAAAAATGTGCAAATGACTGACCTTGCAATTGCGGCGTGTATATATACGTCAATGGGAGTCACAGTGACAAAACATTCAGACATATACACACGTCAATGGGAGTCGGCAGGTTCACACTACCCCCTGCCTAGTTCTTTGTCGTCCCCACAAAACTGCACAATTTTTACAAATATAAGCCTTAATCCCAATGAAACATCTAACTATGCACAAAATAATCCTTCAACTTATCAGGTTTTCTTCTATGCCACTTCCAATTATGTCTTTGTTCCTCCACACAGTCTCATCCTCCTGGAAGGTCTTGGTCCTCTCCCTGATTCACTTCTTCCGTCAGGAAACTGTCATCATCCTCATTCACTTCAGCTCCGTGGTCCTCCTCAACATCCTCGGTTGTGGGAGAGCACAATTCCTCAGACATCTCAGCTGTACTCTCCTGGCCCATTGTACTGCCACAGATGGTTCACATGTACCAACTTTGGGTGAAACTTCCTGCCTCCCAGAATCCTATATGTTACATCTGATAGGCGGTCCAACACAGTGTAAGCCCGTCCCATGGGCTCTGCAGCTTCGGTGACTGTCCCTTCTTTTGCTGAGGGTTATATAACCAAACTTGGTCACCATCCTTGAAGCTCACCTCACTTGCCATGGCATCATACTTGCACTTCGTCACCTCTCCTGATAACTGGAGGGCTCCTAGCACGTGATGATGTCCCTCAGCCAGCCTTTCCTGAGGGTGCTTCACATAGCCAGTGGTGTCTGTAGGCAACTCTTCATCAGGTGTCTTCCCATTAACAAGTTAAAGGGTAAATGTAACCCCTGGCCCAACATCAGTTTTGCAGGGGTGTAGCCGGTAGACTCATGGGATGCAGACCAATATGCCATCAGCAACGCAGGTAATATCTGGTCCCATTCTGCTTGTCCATGAATGCAGTGCTTGGCCAGTTCTTTCCCCAGGGTCCAGTTGAATTTCTCCACCATCCCATCTGACTGGCCTTAGTGGTGTCGTCCAGGTCTTCATGACCCCCAGTAACTTGCAACACTCACGGAACACAGCAGACTCAAAGTTTCTACCCTGGTCTACATTTAGCTCTTGTGGCATCCCTAAAGGAAAGAAAAACTGATCATCCAATACCTGAGGAACCGTCACAGCCTCTTGATCAGGGATAACAAAGGCTTCTGGCCACTTTGTGAAGTAGTCCATGGTAACACATGTATACTGGTTCCCTCTTTCAGTGAGTGGCAGAGGTCCAGCAGTGTCCACCGCGACTCCTTCGATCGGTGCACCCACCTGGTACAGCTGAAGAGGGGTGCAACCACGTTTCTTGGGTCCCTTCTAGGCACAACACACATCACAGGCCCGACACCAGTCTTCAACATCCTGGTGCATGCCAATCCAGTAGAACCTCTGTTGCAGCCAGTTTAGAGTTTTCTTCACTCCCAGGTGCCCACTAGTGATCTGGTTATGGGACTCATCTAAAATCCCTGACCTCATCTTCTTCGGAACCACCAGTTGCCAATACTTGCTGAGGCCATTGAGTGTCTGCCAATGATGCTCCTGTAGTCCATTGTTCAAATAAAGAAAGTCCCACTGACTCCAATAGCTCTTGGACACAGTACTTAACCTGGAAACTTCTTCCCAAGATGGTCGCGCTGTACTCCGCTGGAACCACTTTAGCACTGGTTGCGAATCTGCATCCTCCATCTGCATCCTCTCCTTTGCTGACATCTGGCCCAGAATTTCCATTGCAGAACCCCTGAGGCTAGCAGCAAGCTGCGCTGCCATCTCATACTTCAGCTCCTCAAGCTTGGCATCTACTTCCTCCTTAAGCCTCTCACACACAGATAAGTTTTAGTAAGTTATCTAGTGCACAATTTTATTCCACCCCCCTCCCCGCCAGCCCCCCCACATGCCATTGAAAACATTTATTCTCACCTTATTTTCACCACCCAAACATCTATATATTGCTATGAAGCCAACGTCATATTTGCCGGTATTTGTTTTAGCTGATAAGCAAGAAAAAAAAAAAAAAAAAAAAAAATACAAATAAAACTACATTACGCCAGTGTGAAAAAACATTTCTGAACATCAATCTCACATCCCAACATCCTCGTTCGAATGTTTTCCACCATATAGAAAAATGTTATTAACCCGCCCCGTCCCGGAGGCGTGAATTCACGTCCTCACATGATGTGCAATCATATCCTGGAGACGTAAATTAATGCAGCAACATTGCAAGGTCCCTAATTTTCACAATTTTCAATTTTCGTGAGTGATTTCGCGAGTGATTTTTGGCACATATACACGGGACACCTTCCTCTATTCCTCTACAAGATGCCAAGCAGGGACAATGCCTTACACCGCATAACCTCTCCCACCCCCCTGCACGCCTTTGTCTCGGCAATTCACCTGTTACCAGTGACCTGGCCAATAAAGACATTCAGGGCCAGAGTGATTCCCCCATCGATGACAATGTAGAGGACAAAGTTTACATAGCATTAGAGGAAGAAACAGCCAGAAATGATGATCAGGTAATGTGGGAAAAAAAGGTCATGAATGGTGATGAGTTAGTGAGTGAAACAATGCTAATAATGCCTATATTACTGTTTGAAAACCAAAATACTCTTGTACTACATATAAATTCGTACCAAGTAAATAAATAAATACTGTTTATGAGTGGATAAAATAGTTACCCTCCCATAGAACTCCTTTTCTTTGGTGCCAGCCTGTTAGAAAAAGTCAGGTAAGGAGGTACTCGTACCTGAATCGAGTATTTTAAACCTCAGGTGAGCGATTTCTCTATGAATTTTCTATGTTTCTCACCAAAAGCGAATGTTTCAGCCTAAAAAAAAAAAGGTCCAAAAATGTCGGGACTGGAGCGTACCACTGCCCAGAAAACGTCGGGATGGGGTGGATTAAAAGTTTTGAAAGAGAATTTCATCAGCTTTCTAATGAGCTTTGTCGGGTTGTGATACGATTTGTAGTTTTTGAGAAAACTGCAAAAAAAAACTAGTCATTATTTTTCTTATCAAAAACTGATTTTTTTCAGGGAACTCTACTGCAAAAGTTTCCTCGCACAGGTTATGTTTTTATTTCATAATCTTGTGTAGAATGTCATGAGCTTTCTCATGGTATCAGCAGATTTTTCATGCGCCTCGTAGTTTCCGAGTAAATCGCAAAAAACTACTGGGTACCCACGCCCATGCTGCATTTTCGTCTTGCGTGCACAATAACAGTTATATTCCCATCAACGTAACAATGACTTTTCATCAGAGATATTACATTGCTATGTCCTGTACATATGTAGAATTCACTGATCTTTATCGTGGTTCTTACAGGAAATTAGTACGTCCAAAACTTTTCGAGTAAATGGACAACAAACAGAATACCCCTCCAAGTGCTGCATAGTTTTACTGCGACAAGAAAAAAAACACTCTCTTCCCCCCACCTTTACCTAAAAAAATATGCCCCCAAAGGCTTATATTTGGGTCATGTACATACGTAGAGTTCATTGATCTTTATCATGGTTCTTACAGGAAATCGATACATCCAATACTTTTCGAGTAAATGGCCGACAAACGACAAATACTCCTCCTCGCCCACAAGTGAGATTACACTCTTTCCCTGCCTCACCCACACCTACATATTTTCGCTCGTTAGGTTTTATTATTTCTTAAAACTCAAAGTATACACGTAAAATATCATAAGCTTTTTGATAGTGCTTTCAGAAACTCGACATGACCACTAGTCTTATTGTTAGGTACTGATACTGAAGCTGAACTTTCTTTCATCTCATATGCATACTGTTTATGTAAAAAACATTACTTATTTGTGTAAAAAAATATAGAATTATAGAAATAAAGTAGGTCAATATACAAATCAACAAAATATGGATAACTCACTTCCTCCAGAGGAGTTGAGATGCTGGTAGGACTTTGAATGGTGTGAAGATGAGGAGTTATGTAGTGTGTGAGCATGTGTGTGTGTGGGTGTTGATGAGTGTGTGTGTGTGTGTGTGTGTGTGTGTGTGTGTGTGTGTGTGTGTGTGTGTGTGTGTGTGGCATATTTGTTCTCTCCTTGTGCTACATTTGCCTAACACAAGCAATGCACACAATAGATTTCTCCACAATCATTCACTGCATGACATACATATATATATCGGCTGTGTGGGGTATTTGTTGTCTCTGATCCTTGCTCTAAGTAAGTTAATGCGCGCAATATTTCTTGATGAACACTCGCTGCATTATTTTATACGTATATATCACACTAAACCATACACTATATAGCACTGTCTGAGACTGGTACAATACCTTTTCACTGAAGTCTGTGATTGTGTGGCGTATTTGTTGTCTCTGATCCTTGCACTAGGTTTGCGCCAAGACAGTCAATGCACGCAATATTTCTCGAACACTCACTGCACTATTTTATACGTATACCTCACACATTTATAATGTGCAATATAAAACATTATCACATGATTCCATCCCAACCTCCTCTATTATTCCCTTCCTGACTCTATGACATATGTGACCGCCTGTTCCCTTAGCTACTATGGCATATCTCTATGGCGTACATAACGGTTGCTATGGTAGATCAGTTATTTCACTAATCCAGGGACTGTATATTTCACAAATATAAGTATTGGCTTTACTATAAAAGTAAAATACTCACATCATTTACAGGCAGGGTGAAGTAGAGTGGAAACCCCACTGTAACAAACAGACTCCTGCCTCTAGGCCTAACGGCTGATAACAAGCCCCAGTACTTTACAAACAATATATCTATGTTCCATAAACACAATCACTTCACAGTATAGTAAAAAAACACTATACAGTCACAATATTTCAATACTGGCTTAGCGCCTCGGGTGAGAGGGGGAAAATAGTGGATTTAAAGGGATGACTGACAGGAACGCTACCCTTCAGCCTGGCTGGTCGTGAGGTATTGAGGTTTTTCTGCTGAGCATTGTCTCATCAGAGGAGTCACAGTATTGCCAAGTATTTAGTTTGGAGGCGAGACTGGCATGCTAGAATGCACCAAAATTTGATGCATATCTGCTGAACACATAATTTTTGCAGATTTGTTTTTGCTTTTTCATGCAATTTGTAACAATGTGCATTTATTAGAAAGAAACATGGAACGCAATTCACGTCAACGTGTCCGGGAGGGTTAAGCTGTTGCTGTTCTTCCATCATTTCCCCCCAGAAAGCATCTAGCTGTCCTTCATCCTCAGATGTATTTCCCTCTGTTGCTCCTCTGATGCCTCTTGAAGTTGTTCAAATTGTTCTTTTTGTTCTTCACATTGTTCCTCTAATTGTTCACTCTGTGTCCCCAGTAGTACACCTCGTGCCTGTACTAGTTCTTTGAGTTCATTCTGTCCTTCATTCAGTGCCTGTAGTTGTTCTTTGAGTTCTTTCTCACCATTCTGTGCTTGTAATAGCTCTTTGAGTTCTTTTATTTGTGCTTCTAGTTGTTCACTCTGTGCCTTCAGCTGTATACTTTTTGCCTGTAACAGCTTCACAATTGTCACCAAGGACATTACCTCCTTCTTCCCAGCTCAAGGCCTTGTTTGCACACCTCCTGCTTCCATGTCGAAAGTCAGACTCACTGCAGTACTTAAATTATCCCACTCATGACACCAGTGTTACTTCTCCACCCCAAACTGCCACAGGCTCCAGCAGCAGTAGTACAGTACAGGAAGGACATTGCCCAGTGAGTTGTTCTTCCTGTGGTCAGCCTTGAGGTGTACAGTACACAGGATCAGCTCAGGCGTCGTAAACAAACACTGGCTTCTTAAGTTCACTGTCTTTATTATCCAAATACACTCAGTGCTTTCCAACTACACTTCACTATTTTCACAAGTACCAAGATACACAAACTTTACTAACGGCAATTACACTTAATGCTTGACGACAACACTTCACTGTTTTCACAAGTACCAGTAAATACAAACTTCAATAACTGTTCACTATTTGCCAACAACACTTCACTGTTCTCACAAGTACTGAAAATATACAAACTACACTCTCAAACAGCAGGCAAACTGTCAACTCTGACTCGTCCCGAATCCTACGGTATGAGAAACGTTGAGAAACATCTTGACTACCTACCTGGTAAATCTCGTTTCTTCACAATAAATATATATATATATATATAATATATATATATATATATATATATATATATATATATATATATATATATATACGTGTATATATATATATATATATATATATATATATATATATATATATATATATATATATATATATATATATACACTGTGTATATATATATATATATATATATATATACACTGTGTATATATATATATATATATATATATACTGTGTATATATATATATATATATATATATATATATATATATATATATATATATATATATATATATATATATATATATATATATATATATATACTGTTCTCATTATAACGCCAGTATGCGTTTGGGAAATCCCATGCTGAGCCGGGAGATCGTTAATCGGGGATGTTATAACATAGAAAGGATAGGGATGCATTGGAGTGCCTTGGGATCCTCCCCCCCAAACCAAGTGCCAAATCAACCCAAATGAGATAAAAAAAAAAAAACAAGTTTCTCGTTTCGTTTCATTTTGTTTCGTTTTTAAAGGCTCCAACATGCTTGCATGCATCAGCCTTGGTCACCTAATGGCAGCTCTCCATACTGCACGATCCGTTGCAGCCTCCCTGTTCAGTCCCTTAACCTGCCCCGTCCCGTCGACTTATGGGTACATTGCAACGATTTGCATTTGCCAGTCCCGGCGACGTACCGATACGTCGTGCAATTACAAAGTGCATAATTTCGACAATTTTCAAATTTCGCGCTTGATTTGCGGTACGTATCCTCGCATGACCTTCCCCTACCTGCCACCAAGCGGGGACACTCGGCGACCCCGCGTGACCCGCGCTAACCCGCTACTCGTCCACTCACCTGGTAGCAATGGTTCTGCTCAGACATGGCTAAGAGAGGTCTCTCAGAGGGCGAAATTCAAGCCGCCCTGGACGCCTTTACAGGCGACAGTAATTCCCCACTGGACGATGAGGTTGTGGATAAAGATTATGTGCAGCCACAGAAGGAAGAAACCACCAGCAGTGACAAGGAAGTTCCGTCTCCCAGGAAGCGGCAGTATGTGACTTACCGTGCTGCTAGATAGGGGCAGCAGGCCACGAAGCCACGTGCAACATCCTATGCCTATCCCCAACGTGATTTGGAACCAGATTTCGATGACGAGGACGAGGACGAGGACGAGGACGGAGTCGTGGGACATGCTGCCACGTGGTATGGACGTGAGGTAATCACTCATCGTGGCCCATAGCGCACACCACGTCGGACGAGCAGGTATGGGCCTAGTATTTTGTTTGGGGAGTTAGGAAGTGCTGTGGAGGGAGTGGGGAGTGAAAGGGAAAGTACAGGGAGGATTAGGGAAAGTGAGAGTGACATGAGTGAGTCATTGCTCTCCCTAGGTAGTGTGAGGCGGCGTAGTGTATCACGTGGGCGAGTGCGGGTGCGTTCAGTATAACGTGGGGTTGTGAGGGAGGGGGAAGGTGGGGAGGAACCACTCCCAAGCATGTCTTATGCTCCCCAATATCCCCTAACACATGGTCAAGCTAGGGTGCGTGAGAAAGCACGTGGTGTTGTCATGGAGGGGGAAGGTGGGGAGGAACCACTCCCCAGCACGTCTTCTGCTCCCCAATATTCCACTACTTCATCTCCACAGCCCCCTAATGATCCTCAAGGCCGTAAGGGTAAGGGAAAGGGAAAGGGTAAAGGCAGAGGGAAGAGGAGTAACAGTGGGGAAGCCCTCTGCACTCCTCCCCCACCTCCCCCACCAGGATCTCCTCCCCATCCAGACGAAGGCGGTGATGGGGATGATGGGGACGAGGGATTTGTGGGATGGAATTGGTAGGATGGGAGTGATTTTTCTCCCCTCATTCACCCCTTCACTGAGCAGAAGCGCTCTGGCTGCATTGCTCCCGGAATTCACCGTAATTCCACCAGATTGGATTTTTTCCACCTGTTTTTTAGCGAGGCATTTGTGGAGCAGATTGTATACCAAACCAACCTTTTTGCAAGCACCCAGCGCCTTGAGAGTGAAAGATTGGGAACAAGGAGTAGGCATTCTATCATATATGATTACCCTGTCTCCCTTTCAGAAATGTTCCTATTTTTTGCCCTGGTCCTTTTGATGGGTATTATACGAAAGAACAGAATTCCTGCTTGCTGGACAAGGGACCCTGTTATGTTTACCCCAATATTTGGGCAAGTGATGAGCCATAATCGGTTTCAACAAATTCTAAGTCGCCTCCATTTCTATGATGCTCATGATCCTGCAAATGCGAACGACACTTATAAAATGAGGTGAATTAGGTTGGTCTTTGTTCACCTGAGGCAAACCTTTCGTTCCTCATTCTATCTCTATAGAGACCTCGTCACAGATGAGAGTCTCGTGTTGTGGAGAGGCAATATTTCATTTAGGCAGTATATACCCAGCAAAAGGCACCGTTTTGGGTTCAAGATCTTTGTTATGTGCGACTGTAGGACTGGATACGTGCAAGACATAGTCTTGTACACCGGTGCACAGACAGACATAATAGAGGATCGAAGTATTGGACTGTCGGGAGCAGTGGTAAAGACAATGATAGAAGACTACCTTCATCGAGGTCACGTCCTCTACCTGGACAACTGGTACACTAGCCCTCTTCTCGCTCGTTATCTTCACACACATGAAACGGGAGTCTATGGAACCGTGAAGGTGAACCGGCTCACATGGCCAAGGAAGGGTGGAAACTTGCAAGGAATGAGGTTGTCTTCTTCAAAGCCAATAACATCCTTGCAACTGTGTGGAACCACAATAGAGAAGTAAGCCTCTTGTCAACGGTTCACCGCCCCTTGATGCACCGTACTGATTCAGTTGATTACCGTAGCGAGAACAGGCGTCATATTTGGAAACCTAAGTGTGTCATAGACTATAACATAAACATGCGCCTCATGGACCAGTCAGACTCCATGATATCGACCGTAGAGTGTGCCAGGACCACGATGAAGTGGTATAAGAAGCTATTCTTTCACTTGCTAGGCACCACTGCTCTTTTCTATCCTTAATGACCTAGAGCAGCTTGTACAGCACCCTACCCGTATCCCTGACCGCGTTGGAGAGAGCTCCAACATACTTGACCTCTTCCTCACAACTAATCATTCTGCTTACTCTGTTAATCTTTTCTCTCCGTTGGGCTCCTTCGATCACAACCTTATTACCTTAACCTGTCCTACCAATCTGGTACGGCCTGTGGACCCTCCAGGGAAACGTCGTCTGTGGCATTTTGGAGCCGTGGACTGGGAGGCCCTCAGGCAGTACTTCTTTGATTTTCCCTGGAATGATTATTGCTTCCATGGCCGTGAGCCATCTGAGTGTGCCTTGCGCATTACGGAGGTTATTCTCTCAGGCATGGAAGCATACATTCCTTTCTCATATCCTTTTACTAACGCAAGAAAGCCTTGGTTTAATCACGCTTGTTCTAATGCTGTCCGCAACAAGGAGAGGGCCTACAAGAGGTACCAGAGCCAACCCACCCCTGAATCACATCATCTTTACGTTTCTGCCCGGAATCGTGCTAAGTCTGTTCTTCGCTTAACTAAAAATAATTTCATCCATACTAAATGCTCTCAACTCTCCAACTCGAATTCTTCCTGCTCCTTCTGGCACCTTGCCAAAAATCTTTCTAACAACTTTACCTCATCATCCTTCCCTCCTCTTTTCTACTCTGATGGTTCTGTAGCTATTTCTTCTACTGATAAAGCAGATCTCTTCGCACAGACTTTCTCCTCCAATTCCACCTTAGACGATTCTGGTGCTGTTCCTCCATCACTTCCCCCCTCTGACTTCCTCATGGGTGACATTAAAATTTCTTCAATTGATATATTTTCTGTCATCACTGGCCTCAGTACTAACAAGGCATATGGGCCTGATGGGGTCCCTTCTGTTGTTCTCAAGAACTGTGCTTCTGTGCTTACACCCTGCCTAGGCAAACTCTTTCGCCTTTGTCTGTCAACTTCTACCTTTCCTTCTTGCTGGAAGTTTGCTCTCATTCAGCCAGTCCCAAAGAAGAGTGACCACTCCCAACCCTCCAACTATCGTCCAATTGCTTTAACGTCCTGTATTTCAAAAGTTTTCGAGTCAATTCTCAATAGAAAAATTTTAAGGCATCTTTCCTATCACAACCTTCTTTCCGATCGTCAGTATGGGTTCTGTCAGGGACGCTCCACTGCCGATCTTCTCACCTACCTTTCAGACTCCTGGTCATCCTCCTTTCGGGACTTTGGCGAAAGCTTTGCCATTGCACTTGACATCTCAAAGGCTTTCGATCTAGTCTGGCATAAATCTTTAATTTCCAAACTGCCCTCCTACGGTTTCTATCCTTCTATCTGTGCCTTCATCGCTAGTTTCCTTTCTGGTCGTTCTATAGCTGCTGTTGTAGACAGCCATCGTTCTTCTCCTAGATCTATCAACAGTGGTGTTCCTCAGGGCTCTGTCCTATCACCAACTCTCTTCCTTTTATTCATCAATGATCTTCTAAACTGTACATCTAACCCTATCCACTCATACGCTGATGATTCCACCCTTCACCTTTCCATTCGGTTTCCGCAACGCCCATTTCAACAGTTACTTCAACAAACAAGGGATGAGGCTATGGCACACCTAATGTCTGACTTGGCTCGTATCTCTGACTGGGGTAAAAATAATATGGTTGTTTTTAATGCATCTAAGACTCAGTTCTTACACCTATCAACCAGACAAAATCTTCCACAGGTATACCCACTAATGATTAATAATATTCAGCTTAATCCTGCATCATCCTTGAACATGCTTGGGGTTTCATTTACTCGGGACTTATCTTGGAAAGATCATATTACATCTCTTGTAAAATCTGCTTCCAAGAGATTGGGTGCGCTAAGCCGACTCCGCTCTTTCTTTACCCCTGCAC
Organism: Coenobita brevimanus; assembly: GCF_032717465.1. Taxonomy (NCBI): domain Eukaryota; kingdom Metazoa; phylum Arthropoda; class Malacostraca; order Decapoda; family Coenobitidae; genus Coenobita; species Coenobita brevimanus. Next base: position 25,214,819 of record NC_136960.1, read on the forward strand.
AATTGTCGACTCTATACAGGGGTTTTATCCGCCCCTGTGTGGAGTACAACTTTCATGTGTGGGGAGGCTCCCCACATACAGCTCTTCTCAATAGGGTGGAGTCAAAGGCTTTTCGTCTCCTTAACTCTCCTCCTCTTACTGACTCCCTTCAACCTCTGTCTCTTTGCCGCACTGTTGCATCTTTATCTCTTTTCTATCGCTACTTTAATGGTCACTGCTCCTCTGAACTGTCTACTTGCATTCCTCCACCTCTACGATGGGCGCGTAGCACCATTCTGGCAGCAAACTCTCATCCCTTTTCTGTCCAACTCTCTAATGCAAGAGTTAACCTTTACTCCAAGTCTTTCATTTATGCAACAGGTCAGCTCTGGAACTGTCTCCCTCTGTCTGTATTTCCTGCTGCCTATGATCTCCAGTCATTCAAACGCAGTGTGTCCAGGCATCTCAAAATGATCGGATCTTGAATTTGGCTCTCTATTGTATTTTGTTTTTCTCTTGGAGGGAACTGTTACTGCGGGCTCATGGCCTTTGGTTCCTTCTTCCTCGGATAAAAAAAAAACTCCCCTGAGAATATCCGACCGCCATTTCCCCACTCCTATCCCTCCCCAGCCAAACAGACCTAGGCCCCAACGCAGGTGTCACGTGTGTAGCAATTCCCAGGTGAGACTCACGAAACAGAGGAAGGACACCCGCTATGAGTGCGTGGAATGTGACGTGGGTCTCTGTATTCACCCATGTTTCGGCGAATATCACACGTTGATGAAATTCTGATATGGTGTGAATGCGACAGGACGCTGAAACTATGAAGTAAATGCGACAGACAGACCCTCAGTGAAATTATCAGTCATGTTGATCTCCAAATATTAGTATAAAGTCCATACGGGTATAACATAAGTGCAAAAATTGTATGTAAGTGTATAAATATGCCGTAAGTGGAAACATACATAGCGAGGGTTTTATGATGCGATATTCTGTCGCTCAGTGCAATAAATACGGCCCGTAATTATATAATTATTATTATTGGAAATGCTTACGGGTATAATATAAGTTCAAATTATTGTAAGTGCTGAAATATAATCTAAGTCAAATATTCATAGAGTGTGTATAGAGATGCGATATCCTGACGCTCAGTTGAATGATTAAGGCCCGTAATAGTGAAAATAGAAGTCAACGAGTGGTTAAGTGTGTAATATATGTGAAGAATTACTATATAAGTGCCTGAGTATTATGTTTGTCGAAACATTCATTGCGAGGGTAATTTCATGCGATATTCTCACGCTCACTTGAATAAATAATGCCAGTAAGTATGTACAGTGCAGTATAGGGGTGTAAACGTGTGTAATGTAAGTGGGAAATTATAATTGGAGTGAATAAATAAAGTAGAAGATGAAACACGAGTGTTTGAGATCGTGGTTGCTACGTGAAAATGCGCTAGCATATCTTTAAATGCCCTCGTAATGAATGTAAATAATTTAAAACATTTACAGTGGTGGAGGAAAGGTTCTATGTAAAGGGAAAAATAATAGGAAAGTGATAAAACAATTGAGTATGATTGAAATATGAGTCATAGCGAGTGCGCTTACTAAGCTGATGTGCGCTAAACTTATGCTGCATGTCATCATAATGAATGAGAACATCTGAAAACATTTACAATCAGTTGTAATGGTAAAATGTCATTGAAACAGAAGTAAACAAGTAGAAAAAATGATATGTTGACTGATACAAGAAACTTAGCATATAGCATGTTACGACTCTGACCTAACTCGCTATGCTCGCGCGATGGTACAATGCTTATTTTTCATATATATGTGTCTGAAATCCATTATATTGTTACTGTTATTGTTTATTAGTTCAAATTCAATAAATATAGAGGTGTTGTGTGTTGATTCTCCCAGTATTCCTTACCATAGAAAACGTGAGAGCCTGGCACGTCCGTAAAAGAATACGATACCTGGCGCGGGGGACCTCACCTGTTCTGACCACTTATAGACCATGGTAAGCCCTTTCTTGGTGATTTTCCTTCGTTTCTCAACCTAAGCGGAAATTTGAGCCAAAAAAAATTTTTTCCAAAAAGGCTCGGGACTAGGGGATGTTGGAGGTGCGGAAAACCTCGGGACGTGACGGGTTAACCCTGAGGTCACACTTAATGACCTCGTCCCATGTCTTTCTCGGTCTACCTCTCATAACCCCAACCCCAATATTAACACTTCTCACCTTTCTTACCCAATTATCATCCCCCATCCTCTCGACATGTCCAAACCATCTCAATCTACCTCTCCTCATCACAACATCAATACTCTCCAGTCCCATTCTACCTCTCAACTCTTCCATAGTAAACCCAGCCCCCCCAGACCTTGCACGCAGGGACACACTACACATCCACCTAATCATTGTCATTTCTGTACGTCTGAGCCTGTGAATATCCTCCTCCTTTACTGCCCAGGTCTCACTACCATACATCATTACACTCCTAACACATGCTGCATACAAAGACCCCTTAGCATGTAGGGAGAATCCTCTCAACGTCAGGAGAGGCAAGAGCTCCCTGAACTTCTTCCAACCACTTCTCACCCTAGCCACAGAGCTAGCTCCAGCCCCACCTCCAGCACACAACATGTCTCCCAAATAACAAAACTCTTCCACACACTCAAGAGATTCACCAGCAAGTTCAATCCTTTCACGCCTGACAATATCCACCTGCTCTCCCCGACATGCCGTACACATAAAATCAGCATTATCTCGCAGTCTGCCTCTGATACCACTACATCTCTTGTGCACCCATTTATCACAAACACCACACAAGATGGAATTACTTCCCATGCCCTTGTGGCAAACTGCACATGGCCACTCACTCTTGTCTTTGACAGTACCGCCACCAACCCTAGATATCATCACTTTTGTTTTATATGCATTTACCCTTAAGCCCTTGTGTCCCATACCATCTATCCACTTCCTAAACCTTTCCTCCGCCTCCCTTTCGTTCTCTGCAGTCAACACCAATTCATCAGCTTACAACATCTCCCATGGGAGAGGGCTTCAAGTACCATGATAAACAACATGGAACTCAAAACTGACCCCTGATGCACACCAACATGCACGGAACACTCATCACTCGAATCTCGAATCTCCACTCGCAGTCCACCTCTCGCCGAGGCAACACATCCACCGCTGTTCCCGGCGGGACCAGCTCTCCACTGCAGTCGTTTCATCCGAGGGATGGGCCTGTTCTCCTTCTAAGGGAGTGCCCCGTCAGTTCACCAGGAGTTTGAGGCTCGTCCGCCTTGTTACCCGGCCGACCACCCTCCCTCCGCCAATACCTTGACTGGGGTTGTGCCCTTGTGATCATGTGAACTGGGCCTGACCTTTGTATATCCACCTGCTGCAGTGGAGAGCTGGAGCGAGTCCGATGGGGGTTGAGGGCGGAGTCGGGGCGCTGTGATCCTGAGCTTCTCTTTCACCAAGCTCTTGTCCCTCTCCGCCCTCCATGAACATCCGAGCAGCCGGCCGCCGACCATCATCGAGTCGTCTGAGGCTTCACCTGGGGCTTCACCTGAGCTTGCCGGCGCCTCCTTTTATCTGGCGCCGTGCAGTCTATCGCTCACTCCCCGTTGCCTCCTCCATCATCGGGCTGCTTCCACCATCGCCATCGCCTCGTTCCCTTCCTCTGCCGCCCTTGCCTTGTCTGCAGCCCGCCAGGAGACAGGACGTGTGTGCTAGGCAATCCCTAGGTCCTGTCCTCCCCACTTACTTTTAATCAGCCCATACCCCACTGACCGGGCTAATGTATGGCCCGGCCTGCAATATAGTTGCAGGAAATCTTAGAACGAACGAACGAACGAACTCGAATCTCCATTCGCTCTTACCTGGGTGCAAGTACCCACATACATAGCCATAACCACCCTAACCAGCCACTCCTTCAAGCCAAGCTTTCTCATTGCCCACTTCACCACCTCTCTAGGGACTCTGTCAAAGGCCTTTTCCAAATCAACAAAAACAAAATACAGATCCCTTCTCCTACCAATATATTTTTCCCAATGCTGTCGAACAGTGAATATGGCATCAGTGGTCGCCCTACCTGGCATAAACCCAAACTGCATCTCATTAATATTCACTCTTTCTCTAATCATACCTTCTACTTCACCTAAACCCCCAACTAGCTTTGAAACAAGCTAAACTAAGCCTAAAAGCAGTTTATAACTCACCTAAACCCCAAAATAATACCTGATATTATCAAAAACAATTCTGGAATAATCAGACTTAGTAAATTGTACCCCAAAATGACAGTGTTCACCCCACATGTGATTAAAACACATTAATCTAAG
>NC_136960.1:25224140-25306640 GCF_032717465.1 Coenobita brevimanus
AAAAATTAATATCCTTTAGTCGGTCTTAGTACTGTAAATTTCGCAATGATGGGTTCATTTTCATGGCTCTGTGTTGCACTCTGTCAAGTCTGTCTTCGCCCACAATAAGAGTGGAGGACCATTTCTGCACACAGTATTCTGGATGTGGTCTAACTAATTATTTATAAAGCTCAGAAATTACATCCGACGTTTTATGACCAAAGTTTCTGGTGATGAATCCGAGCATTTTATTTTCCATGCAAATGGCTGCTATAAACTGCTTTGAGTTTTTGAGGTCGATACCGATCATAACTACAAGCTGCTTGCGATTCGTTAACCTATCACCATTCCATGAACATGATTTGTTTGAGAGGCCGTGGGCTTTTAATTTTTCTAGTAATCTTAGATACAGGACAGCATTTAACGCTTTCTAGAAATCGGGATAGATGACATCTTACGGAAATATTGCAACCCACTTATCATATATGTCCGTAAAAAAAAAAAAAAAAATCACGCATATTTGTGAGACGTGATCTGTTGTTAGGAAGCCCATGATCATTATCTGTTTAAAGATTATAGTTATTAAGGACTACAGAAATGTTATCTAATATTTTTTCCCAGAGTTTTGCATGGTAATGACGTTAGACTTATTAGGTGGTAATTTCTGGCGCGTTTTTTATCGCCCTTTTTAAAGAAAGGCGATATGTTCCCGCCCTTTTATTGAACAGGTAATTTGCACCCAGTCAAAGATTTATTGATTATATTAGTTATATTAGTTATTAGGTGTGCAGAGAAGGAATGCAGTCCCAGGAGACGTGACACTCGCGCAGGTGAAGAGCGCTGAGAAGCTGATGAAAAATGTTAAAGCAGCTGGGATTTATGAGGTGTATTTAGAGACGATTAAATGTAGTAGAGAGCGCGGATTGAAGTGCTTGTTGAAGATTTATAAGAAGGCGTGGATGAGTGAAACTGTGCCAGCAGAGTGGAAAACGGATGTGATTGTCCACCTATACAAAAATAAAGGTTAGCGAAGTAAGTGCAAGAATTATCACGGCATAAGTTTATTGAGTATGATAGGGAAGGAATCTGGAAGAACTATTATAGAGAAAGTACAAGTGCTCGTGGGCTCTTCGGGCCCCTCGCACTCGCTCCTGCGGACGGCTCTCGCGCTGGTATAATATATTTTAGTTATAGCTGTGAGTAAAAAATTTTACGGAGATCCTATGCCGGGTGCCGGGAGCTGCGTTTTTTGGTCAAAATGTGATCGCTCATTAAATATAGTAAAAGTTTTCAATCGTCATGGGACCAAGTGTTCTCACATCAGCGAAGTTTGGGGGATTTTTGTGCCAATTTTGGTGCGATTTGAATGTGTAGTTTCGCCTGCCCAAAATACACACACACACACACACACACACACACACACACGGCTAGTACTATACTACTGTATATTAGAAGAGAGATATCAGAAGTCCTAGTGAGTGATGGACAAGGTGTCTTTAGGAGTGGCAGAAGATGTGTGGATCAAATATCTGCTGTGAGACAGACAGCGGAGAAGGCTTGTGAGAAGGACCATAGGGTGTTTATGGCATTCATGGATCTGGAAAAAGCATACGACAAAGTGTACAGAGAGGAATTGTGGAAAGTTTTGCGAGTGTATGGTGTAGATGGTATGCTGATAGGTGCCGTGAATAGTTTTTTATGATGGTAGTGAAGCATGTGTAAGGGTGAATGGGGATCTAAGTGAATGGTTCACGATCGGTGTGGGCGTGCGACAAGGTTGTGATGTCCTCATGGCTGTTCAATATATACATACATATATATATATATATATATATATATATATATATATATATATATATATATATATATATATGTATGGGGTGATGGGAGATGGGAGAAGTAAAAACACGAGTAATGGAGAGGGGAATGGTGTTTGTAATAAATGGTAATGGATTGAATATATCAAATTTGTCTGCTGATGATGCAGTGCTACTTACAAATACCGGACAAGAACGAGCAGAGTTGTGCTGATGTCTGTGCCTTGAGAGTAAATGTAGAAAAGAGTAAAATGAAGGTAATTGAGAGAGAAGGTGACTCCCCTTGCGATGTTACAGTGAATGGAGAGAGACTGGAATTGGTGAGAGAGTTCAAATACCTGGCTGCAGTGATAGAACAGACAGGAAAATGTGCAAAAGAAGTGGAAAGTAGAGTGACACAAAGAAGGAAAGTAGCTGGTTCAATTAAGGCCTTGATAAGAAACAGAAGCTTGAGTGCTGCAGCTGCACGATTCTTACATGAAGGAGTGTTAGTGCCACATATAACATATGGATGTAAGACTGTGGTGTGGCATGAAAATGACAACCCAGGAGTGAGAGCAGTGGAGTTAGAACTGCTGAGGAGTGTATGTGGAATACAGAGAGTGGATATGATACGAAATATTGTGATGCGTGAAAGATGTAGATTGAGAAAGTCTGTGGAGACAAGATTCGAAGAGAGTGTACTGAGATGACGTGGTCATGTGGAGAGAATGGTTAACAATAGAGTGTTGAAAAAGGTATATCTCAGCGAATTTGAAGGAGGGAGGAGGCGAGGTAGGCCAAGGAGAAGGTGGAGAGATATGGTGGATTCGTGTGTGAGGAAGAGAGGTTTGGAAGTTGATGAGGCTAGGGACCTGGCAAGAGATCGAGCTAGCTGGATGAATATTGTGATAAATGCATGATCAGGGATCTGGCACCTCTTTTGAACGTGACAGCGTCCGGATTGACATTATCAGATACGTTTATGTGAAGCTACCGAACGTGGCATGGTGAATGTTTTTAGCGTATCAGATAGAGCCAGGATTCCGGGGACTTGAATGATGAGTGAATGGAAGCATGGCCCATTGGACTGGGCAAATTTGGACTGTCTGGACATTGCAACTCCTCACTCTGCCCTAGAGTGGGAAATGAGGTCCGGATGATTATGATGTTGATGATATATATATATATATATATATATATATATATATATATATATATATATATATATATATATATAGATAGATAGATAGATAGATAGATAGATAGATAGATATAGATAGATAGATATTTATATTACAGAACAGAGGAAGGAAAACCAAACGAATAAAAGAAAATCCATACACCAGATTACTGGTGTCCTCCATTCATGAAATATCTATAACAGCTGGACTTGAATAGCTGTAGGTTGAAGTTTGGAGGACACAGCACTGGGGAAATGAGTTCCAGAGAGATGCACTTCGGGCAGTAAAAGAATTCTGATAGGTAGAAGTTCTGCAATATGGCTGCGTGACATTCTAGTCATGAGCGCTACCAGATGCCCGTGTACCATGAGAGAAGGCATGGAGAGGTGACACAGTGGACGCAACTTCGTCTGAGTATTTGCCATAAAAATATCTGTAATAATGCAAGGGAGGCAACATTCCTTCTTACATTATGGAAGGTACTGTAGTTTATTTATAATTCCCGCCTTCCGTGTGACTCCACTCCACTCACGGAGTTTTCTTTCGTGGTTTACTCCCGTAGCTATAACTCATCCAGAGGTAATCCACAAGACAGTGGGCCTTGGAACACTTGTTCTGACCCCTCACTGATGGCCCCTCCAACACAGGTAACACTGTTCTCCTGCCGAGACGGGGGAGATTTTCTCCCGCTGCTATGATCCACCAGATTTACGAAGTACACAAGCCTCCAGCCACAAGGTGGTCCCCATGGGGGGGAACTACTACAACCATTACTACTACTGCTACTGCTACTGCCGCTGCCTCTACCACCGCTGGCACTGCCTCGTTTCCACTTGGAAATTTTTCATTTCATAATCGGGAAGACTTCATACTGAAAATACATAGGCATGATCAAAATCCCACTGTCTTACAGGATAGCAACGTAAGGTATAATAATAATCTCGCTGATATAACCCCTCCTGTCTCAGATATAGGTGCATATCAGTGTAGAAAACTTCGTAGCTTCTTGTAATGTATTTTGTAGATCAGTTATACATACATTAGACTCGCGGACGAGCGGTTGTTATACGTGAGTAGTTTCGTAAGTAGATAATCTTCGTTCCCTTTGTCATGCAATAACAGGAGAGGTAAAGATTAGTATGGGACTATTTTTATTTGTCTTCGAAATATTAACAAAGTCTCTCACACACGAGTGAAGTATGGAGTCCCGCTGTTACCTTCCCATTGTCTCACTCTATCTCTCTCTGCCACCCTCTCGCCCCTGTTGCTAGCCTCCTTCTCCCTTCTCCTCCTCTTTCTTTCCGTATATAAGAACTTCCATCACGTGGGCTACACTGTCGTCCAAATGTTCTAGAAGCCTGTGTGTGTGTATGTGTGTGTGTATGGCCACGAGGCACTGTTTGTGGGTATTGTGCTGGTGTGAGACATTCTGGAGAGGTGCTAACGTCACTTCCTCCGGCCCCTAGGTTTGACATTGACCTAACCTCTAGACTATAATTATGTATGTTGCTAGTTATTATGTAGTAAGATATTTTACAGTCCTGACATCAGAACTACTGGCATTTATATTCACTGCTAAATGAACATACACTAAACTTGTTAACAGTATCACTTACTAATTTCCATCAGCATAAAAATCTCTTAGGGTAAATGAATTAGAAAGTCTCCACTAACTCTCCCAATACATAATATCTAAATTCTTTTCACCGAGAGACCATTTTATTAAATTTTGTAGGAAACGCTTCACGGTAAGTTGTCCGACATGAGCTAAATGATCACTCCTTACAAAGAAGTGGCGCGATATACCGTGATAATTTTGCATAAGTATGTTGTTCTATCTCACTTATAATTGCAGCAGAACGGATCTATATAGACTGAAAGTGATAACCTTAACATATTCTTGTTACCACTAGACGAAATTTTAGTGTGGAACTGTTTGTAGTGAAGGCTTTCCAAACAGCCTCTATTAAGGGATGCATTACTGTAATTTTCATTCTTGCTACCACCAGACGATGTTATTCTGCTCAGTGAAGAGCTCTCATAGTGAAAATGAATAATTATTAGCTAAATTGCGGTCCCTTACAAAATGATGGTGTGTAATATGATGTGCTATACAATATAACTGTATAGATCATAGTGGGATTTATACCATGGACGGGTAACCGAATATTTGCAACCACTAATCAACTTTATTTAGCATTCATACACACATAATACATACATAAATAAATGCATATTTACATAAATGGCATACCGTCTCATATGTAACTGCCTCAAAAATACGATATAAATAACCTGAGCAAAATTCAGCCTTCAGTATATCCTGAATGTTGTAGTTTAAGGTGTAGTTCTTTGTAGTGGTGGTGTGTGCCAGGAGATGACCAGCCCAGGTCCCTGTTACGCGGAACGGCTCTGTCTTGGGCGGGATTCAATGGGGCAAAAATGGATTACTGAAGAATAAAGCACGAGTAAGGCTTGCGTGCACGCGTATGTGTGTGATGAACGAAGCAAAGAAACGAAATTGGAACTAAAAGAGAAGGAAAAGAAAGAAGGAAAGAGGCAGTAGAAGAGAAGAAAACAGAAACAAGGCGCGCGCGCGCGTATGTGAGATGTAAGGGGCAAAAAAAAAAAAAAAGTAGGAAGTGAAGGTGGAAGGAAAAAAAAAGGAAGGAGACAATAGAAGATGAAGAAAAGGAAGAAGAAGAAGAAGGAGAGAGAGAGAGAGAGAGAGAGAGAGAATGGGAGGGAGAGTTAAGTGCTTAGAGAGGATAGAACTTGAAGGGATAGATGAGTAACATTAAGAGAGAGCTGAAGTTTCAGAGTGAGGGAAATTGGAGGTGGAGGGAGGGAGACAGGGAAAGTAGATGTGGAGGGAGGAAGGGGGAGTGGAGGTGGAGGGAAGGAGGAATGGTGGAGGTGGAGGGATGGAGGAAGAGGTGGAGGGAGGTAGAGTGGAGGTGGAGGGAGGGAGATGGAGGGAGAGTGGAGGTGGAGGGAGGGATGGTGGAGGTGGAGGGAGGGAGAAGAAGGGAGAGTGGAGGTGGAGGGAGGGATGGTGGAGGTGTGGGGAGGGAGAGTTGAGGTGGAGGGAGGGATGGTGGATGTGGAAGGAGGGAGAGTATAAGTGGAGAGACGGAGGGACAGTGGAGGTGGAGGGAAGGAGAGTAAAGGTGAAGGAGGGGAGAGGGTTGGAAAGTGTAGGTGGATGGATGGAGGGACAGTGGGAATGGAAGGAAGGAGAGTGGAAGGGGAGGATGGGAGAGAGTAGGAGGAAAAGGGGTGATTGGAGGTGGAGGGATGGAGGAAGAGTGGGTATTGAAGGAGAATGAGGTGGAGGAATGGAGGGAGAGTAGGAGGTGCCTAGAAGGAGAGTGGGGGTTGAAGGAATGGAGAGGGAAGGTGGAGGAAGGGAGAGATGAGGTGGAGGGAAGGACAGCAGATGTAGTGAGAAGTAGGGAGGATGGAGGAAGAGGACAAAGGAAAGCAAACAGTAACATTCTTGTTGGTTATTTCGTGCTTCTTTGGTAGAGGGAAGGTTTAACTAACAAGTCTATTCTATCAGCTAAAGACAAGGATAGAATATCAAGAAGGCTTCACCCCACCAACCAAACCTTGCAGCCGAAGCCAGCAGGAAATAGTGAGAAAGACCACAAAGCAGCATAGAAAAGGTGTCATGGAAATTTCACATGAAAAGGGGAACGGAAATTTTATTCTACGCTATCGACCTGGACAGGAGTGTAACATTAAATCAACTGTACTTATCGATGTTGTTTTACGGTGGTATCTTCCAGGCTCTGAAAAAGAAAGCACATATACACCATTCAAATGTGGTATTCAGTAGTGAACATACTTAGCTACAGGTTAGATGACAGGTACTAATCAAAAGGATTGTTAATGGTTAGTACTGCGTCACAGTTTACTACATTTGATAGTAGTTTATTTCAAATATTTACAACTCTGCATAAGATGAAATGCTTTATTTCATGTGACTGAAATTGTTTGCCGATAATTTTATGCCCATTACCTCTAGTATAACTTTAGCGATCAACTGTGAAGTATGTATCGTTGACTGTTTTATTGTGTCCTCTAAATACTTTGAACTCCTGAATTAAATCTCATCTGCGTTTGGTTAAGACAGAGATTCAGGGTTTCTAACGCTCCTCGTTTATTTTTAAACCAATGTATCATTATTGTCACACTTCGTTGTATACTGTCAAGTTTTTCTATATAATTTTTATAATACGGTGACCAAAACCGAATGCAATTCTCCAAGTGTGAGCATACAAAGGAGTTATAAAAAGTTAGGATGATATTTTCAGAATTATGTACAAATGCTCCACCTATAGTATGAAACCATTCAGTTTACTGGCTTTCTGAACAGCTTCTGCACACTGTTTGCTTGGTTGAAGATCTTTTGATATTAACGCCTAAGCCTTTTTCATGGTTTACCCCATCAAGTTGGACATTATCCATGGTATAGCTGGCCCTTACATTTTTATTGACAATGTTTAAGAGAAATAGTAAATGTGGGGGGAAAGAGGGTTGATGTACAGGGAGGGACTGAGAGTGAAGATTGGGGAATGGAGGGAAAGTGGAGGTGGAGGGAGAGAGAGTAGATGTGGAGAGAGTGAGGGAAAGTGGAGGTAGAGGAAGGAAGAGTAGAGGTTGAGAGAAGGAGAGTGAATGTGGAATGAGGGAGAGTGGATGTGGAGGGAGGAAGAGTAGATGTGGAGGGAGGGAGAATGAATGTGAAGGGAGGGAGGGAGAGTGGATGTGGAAGGAGGGAGAGTGGATATAGAGGAAGGGAGGGAGGGTGAGGGTCGAGGAAGGGAGTGTGCTGGTGGAGAGAAGGAGAGTGTATTTGGAAATTAAGAAGAAGAGAGGAGGTGGAGGGAGGGAGAGTAGATGTGGAGGGAGATGGAGTGGACGTAAAAGGAGAAAGGAGAATAGGGGTTGAGGAAGGGAAGGAGGGAAGGTGCAGGTGTAGGAAGGGAGAATTGTAGCTGAGTGTAAGAATGTAATAATGAAAGAAGGCAGTATAAATTATACATTTTTAGAAAGGAATGTGAAGAGTGGGAGAATGTCATAGTGAAAGGAGGCAGTATAAATTATACATTTTTAGAGAGGAAAGTGAAGACTCAGAGCATGTAATAGTGGAAGGAAACAGGATAAAGCATAAATATTCAGAAAGGAAAACCAACAGCAACAGACCTGTTGGTCTTTTCAAACCTGTTTGCTATAGGGCAGTATTATAACTAGATTATCTATTGTGTTACAAAAAAAACAAAAAAACAAAACAATCCCAACAATGCAGGAAGGCTCCCACCCCACCAGTCCTTCACCCGAAATCGGTAGGAAGCAATCGGTAGCATTACAGTACCTTATAGAACATCAATAATTTTTTGTAATAGACGATGAGCAGAGAAAGGAATAATAAATTAAGGACAGAAAAAACAAATACGCCAGAATACTGGTGATCTCAGTTCATAAAAATATCCCTAACAGTTGGAGATGAACTGCTGTGAGTTAAAGTTCGGGGGATGGGGGGAGAACCTAATATAGGAAAGCGAATTTCAAAGAAAAATAATTGGGAAAGATTTCTGCAATATGGCAGGCCGACGGTTTAGTCATGAGCGCTACTAGGTGCCAGTGTAGCATTTTTTTTTTTTTTACAACGGAACAGAGGAAGGAAAAACAATGAATAAACAAAGTAATCTATTCACCAGAATACTGGTGTCCTCCATTCATTAAAAGTCTGTAACAGATGGTCATGAACAGCTGTAGGCTGTAGTTTCGGGGGAAACAACTCTGCGGAAGCGAATTCCAGCGATGCAGTTTGAGGAATAAATGATTTCTGATAGGTGGAAGTTCTGCAATATGGCAATGTGACATTCCAGTCATGAGAGCTACCAGATGCCCGTGTAGCACAGGGCAAGGCATGGAGAGATAGCACAATGGATGCAACGTCTTTTGAGCATTTGTCGTAAAAGTATCTGTAAAATAATGGAAGGGAGGCAACATTCCTTCTTACCTGTAGGGAATGTAGTTTATTTGTAATAGCAGGGTTATCAATAATTCGAACAGCCGGCGTCTGAATATTGTCTAGTTGTTTCAGTGCAGTCTCTTCACATCCATTCCACAAGGGTGAGCAATATTTCAGCTGAGAGCACACTTGACTCTTATTAACTATAGCTAACTGCTCCTCAGTGAAGAAGCTATGAAATTTGTATAATAATCTAAGTTTCTTTGAGGCGGTTTTAGCAATTGGTCTGATATGAGAGGTGCAGCTGAGGGCATTGTTAAACGAAACACAGAGAATTTCAATACTTTTGGAGACAGGAATATTGGTAACACTGAAGGTAGTATAGGAATTTGGAAATATCTGTCTATTAGTCTATCTATCTATAGCCCGACGCCCTAATCCCGCAAAGGGTGGCCGCAGACAAAACGCCTCCAAGTCGCTCTGTCACCCACCATTTGACTACCCTCCCCCCAACTCACCCCCCCCTCCCTCATATACTCTCAACTCCATCCCTCCACCTCATCCTCGGTCTACCTCTCCCTCTCCCTCCCTCCACCTCACCTACATACACCCTCTTAGTCAGTCTTTCATTCTCCATTCTCTTCACATGTCCAAACCACCTCAGTGTATTTCTCCTAATCTTCTCAACCACATCCACATCCACCCCACAGCGTTCCTTCACCTCTTCATTCGTCAAACTGTCCCTCCACGTCACTCCACATGCTCCTCTCAAGTAGCTCATTTCCACTGCTCTCACTCTTGACTTGTTCCCCTCTTGCAAGGTCCATGCCTCGCTTCCATACGTCAGGGTAGGGATCACAATACTATCATGCAGTGACTTCTTAACTTCCATACTCACCTCCCTATTTCTCATCACTGCTTTCAGTGTACCAACAACCTTCCTTCCCTGCTGTACCCTTTCACACACTTCATCCCCCAAAGTTCCATCCTTACTCATCACACTACCCAAGTACTTGAATGCACTCACATTCTCCGTATCCTCACCATCCAACCTCACTGCACACTCTGTGACTTCATTCCTCTCAAACACCATAACTTTACTTTTGCTTACATTAACTTTCAGATTCCTCCTCCTACACACTGTCCCAAATTCATTCACCAAACCTTGCAACTCCCATTCATCTTCACTCAACAGTACTGTACCATCAGCAAACAGCAACACCGGAAGCTTCCAAATCTCACCCTCATTCATTAGAGCCACCCCCACATCCACTGCCCTACCCTGCAAATTGTATATTTTTGGTTTTACTAGCATTAAATGAGACAAGGTTATTTTGTTCCCATTCAGTCTTCCTAGATAAGTCTTGATTTATGAAGATGGCCAATCTGAGTTGCGAGTTAGAGATATTTAACTTTGTAAATAGGTGTTAACGTGTGAATGGACTGTGAAGTGCTGAGTCACCTGCATACGAATGGATGGGATTATGGGTAAAATATAAGAGATCATTCATATGAACCAGGAACAGGGTTGGCTCCAGAACTGATCCTTGTGGCACACCGGCGTTAATTGAGTGGAATTTGGAATATACATCATCTACTTTTACTCTTATTTTTCTGTCGCTGAGATCTGAGGAATGCAAAGGAACAAATGACGTTAGTCCACAGCAAGGGAGATTGGATAGCAGGGAATGGTACCACACTCTGTCAAAAGCTTTATAAATATCAAGGACTACTGCATAAGTTTCTCCTTGTTGGTCAATTGATTGCTGGATGGTGTGAGTCAGGAGATTGAGTATATCAACGGTGGATCCTTTGTGGTGAAAACCATTGGAGGAATCCATCTGGCCCTGGAGCTTTGTTGGCCCTGAAGCATACAGGAAAAAGAGTAGAGGTGGCACAATGGATGCATTTGCATCTGGGCATTTGCTATGAAACTTTCCGCAAAATAATGCAAATGAGGTAGCATTCCTTCATATTTGTATGTGGGGCAATTCACTGGTAATGCACTGAGATGTTAGTACTTCTCATAGCTTTTCTTCGAATTTTGTCCGGTTGATGTAGTGCAACCCCCCACGTCCCTTACTCAAAAAAAATCTATTATCGAGCTGAGGGAACACATGACACTTGTAAACTGTAGCTATTTTGCTTTTCAGTGCAAGATTTATGGATTGTACAATAACCCACGTTTCACTGAGACGGTTTTAAGAAGTGGTCTAACGTGTAAGGTCCAGCAGAAGATTCTGTTAGACGAAACCTCAAGAATGTTAGTTCTCTTTCAGATGGGAATATTGGTTGCACTGAAGACCATATAAGAATCAGGCAAATTGCTTACTGTTAAGTAAGACAATGTTATTTTGTCCTCATTCGGTGATCTTAGATAAGTCTATATTTATTAAGACTACCGTGCTGAGTTGGGAGTACTAGGTACCAAACTCTGTGAATGAGTGACTGAGTGTAAAGGAAATGTGAATCTTTAAGTCATCTGTATTGCCATATCGTACTTAAGGAGGAATGAGAAATATAATGTACGTTATTATAGTTTTAAGTTAAAGCATCATCAGGTCAACATTAGGTTCTGCCTGGGACACTACACTGGAGATCTTCTCACGTACCTTTCTGACTCCTTGTCATCCTCTTTTCGGGACTTTGGCGAAAGCTTTACCAGTGCTTTCGATCAAGTCTGCCCTCTTGCGATTTCTAACCTTCTATCAGTGCCTTTATCTCTGGCTTCCTTTCTGGCTGTTCTACAGCTGCTGTTTCATACCACCATTCTTCTCCTACAGCTATCAATAGCGGTGTTCCTCAGGGCTCTGCCCTATCACCAACTTTCTTCCTTCTATCCGTCAATGACCTTCTAAGCTTTACATCTAACCCTATCCACTCATACACTGATAACTCCACCCTTCACCTTTTCATTCTCTTCCCGCAGCATCCATCTCAGCAGTAACTTCAACAAACATGGGATGAGGCTATAACACACCTAATTTCTGACTTGGCTTATATCTCTGAATGTGGTAAAGTAATCTTGCTTTTAATACATCGAAAACTCAGTTCTTTCATATTTCAACCAAAAAAATCTTCCTCAGGAGTATCCTGTAATTTTTAACAATATCCAACTCAGTCCTGCATCATCTTTGAACATACTGTACATACTTGGGGTTTCATTCTCTCGGGACTTATTTTAGAAACATCATATAACCTATCTTATAAAATCTTTTCCCAAGAGATTTGTTTTGCTAAGCCGACTCCGTGCCTTTTTTTTATTTTATTTACCCCTGCACATTTGTTTACTAGGCTATATACACAGGTTTTGTTCGCTCCTGTGTAGAGAACAACTCTCGTGTGTGGGGATGTTCGCCACATACAGCTCTTCTCAACAAGATGGAGTCAAAGCTTTTCGTCTCATTAACTCTTCTTCTCTTACTGCCGCCCTTAAACTTCTGTCTCTTCGCGGCACTGTTGCATCTTTAGCTCTTTTCTATAGCTACTTCATTGATCACTGCTGAGCTGCTCCTCTGAACTGTCTGCCTGCATCACTCCACCACTACGGCGGGCGCCTAGCAACAAACTCTCATCTCTTTTCTGACCAACTCTCTAATGCAAGAGTTGACCGTTACTCCCAGCCCTTCATGTATACAACAGGTCTTCCTTCTCTCTGTATTTCCTACTACTTATGATCTCAAGTCTCTCCAAAGCAGTGTTCAGGCATCTCGAAAGGAACGGATCTTGAATTTGGTTCTCGGTTATCTTGTTTTTGTTTTGCCTTGGAAGGAACAATCATCCTGCCTCCTGGCCCTTGGCTCCCTCTTTCTTGCATTAAAAAAAGTTACATGAAGCTGTTGTCTTGTAGTTGTGTCTTTGGTGCTTAGGTCGTATTAAAACACTGAATGAATGAAATATGTACCTACGTTTTTGAAGTCAAACACTAATGCAAGTTATTTTTTCAGCAGTTTTACTGCTCCTTAGTTTACCATAATGGTGGACAATTTGTTTCATGTGTTTGCAAATATACTGAAAAAAAAAATAGTTTAGGTGACTGGAAACTTATGTCATCAATTTTGTAAACATGTCTAGTATAATTAGAATAGTAGGGGTGGGGGTTAGAGGAGAGATAGAAGGAGGGAGCCCAAATAAGAGAGAGACAGACAGACAGACAGACAGAGAGAGAGAGAGAGAGAGAGAGAGAGAGAGAGAGATGTAGACGGTGAGAATAAATGGAAGTAGAGGTGAAGAAAAAAGAGAGTGGAGACATAAATGGGGAAAGGAAGTGAAAAATGAAAAAAGGTAGGAATGAGAGGAGATGGAAGGTGGAGGAGATGGAAAGTGGAGGAGATGAAGGGTGGATGTAGTGGAGGCGGAAATGGCAACTCGTCAGTGAGCCAGCTACATAAGGCAAGTGTATGTCTTCTTATCAGTACACTCTGATTCTTCTTCCCCTCCAATGATAAAGTCATAGAAGGGTGTTGTTTTCACAGGGATCAACAAGTGTCCGTCCGTAGAGTTGGGCGGCAGGGCATCTGGGTGGGGGTTGAGATTTCGTTTCTGGACCAGAACTCAGAAAGTATTCTTTACAGAATCAAGAAGTTTAATAGTGAACTGGTGCCTTTTGATAGGTAGAATGCTGTGTCATAAGTAGTTTTCTGAAAATAATAAGAAAGTAAACAAAATATTTTTTCCAGAGATTTCAGTGTGACCTGGGCAAGTAATCTGAAGGGCCTAGGTTATGTGTCCTCAAGGCGTTCTCTTTCCTCTCACCTGTAAAAGAAGTGACTGGGGAGGGGGGCAAGACCGTTATGCGCAAGGCCAGGTGTGCAGGGAGGTGGGGGGTATGTGCTTGGTCAGATGGAGGGCTGCAACAGTGGAGCGTTGCCAATGTTTTTTGAAATTTGATGTCACCTTCAACCTTGTGTGTGTGTGTGTGTGTGTGTGTGTGTGTGTGTGTGTGTGTGTGTGTGTGTGTGTGTGTGTGTGTGTGTGTGTGTGTGTGTGTGTGTGTGTGTGTGTGTGTGTGTGTGTGTGTGTTTCGGAGCTGCGACTGGGGGGCTAGAGCCAACAACCAGTTTTGACCCAAAGAATTTAATATCGAAATAATGGTTATTGTTTATACCTCAGTCACATGATATAACTTATGGGTGACGGGCCACTTTAGCACTAAATGTCTGGATTGAGTAGCTTAGCCCTAGACATCTATGATTTTGATCGGGCAGTAAAGAATCAAGATGTAAACAAATGTTCAGTTCCAGTCATTATTTCTGTTACATTGTCTCTAAACTGTCAGAAGCAAGTGAGATCTTGCCAAAAAATATAAATTATGGTATTCGTCTCACGTTCATTTGGCAAAGATTTTCGTTCGCAGCCTATTCTCCTATAACTCTCTGGTTACACTTCCTTCTCTGTTACAATCGGCACACAGCACCCGCTTGGCAGCGTACTCTCATCCATTTTCAGTCTAATTGTCTATTGCAGGAATTAGCTGCTATTCTGAGTCATTCATGTTGCAATAAGACAGACATGCGACAGCTCTGGAGCTGTCTTCCTCCGTTTATATTTCCTTCTGCCTATGAGGACCTTGCTGCTTCTCTGTCCTAGTCTTTAACTCAAAGAATAGTTGTGTTAGGTAAACCTTCCTTACAACAAACAGCCTCTAAACGACCAATAGGTCTGTTGTTGCCTGCTTTCCTTTGGGTTGCTTTGTACTTCTACTCTTTTAAACACAAAGTGTCCAGGCATCTCCAAATAACCTAATATTTAACTTGGTTCTCATTGTTCATTTCTTTTTTAAGAAAGAACAACTTTTTTTTTTCAGATTCCCAGCCTTTGTTTCTTTCGTCATCGTATAAAAATCTCAAAGAAAGAATAGGGATACTACGGTTATTTGTCCTTTTCCTAACCTCTATTTTCCTGACTAGCACCATGCTACTACATTATCTCTTGTGATTGACTGGCATTCAAGATAGAGCTATAGATGGTATCATTTGACCAAGTTGGAGTGGGCAGAATGTTGAAATATTTAGGCAGGTTTGTAGGGTTGCAATCTCATTTAACTTTATTTCATTCATTTTAAGTGCACGAAGATTTTCGTCATTTTGTAGCTAATTTCCCATAGCTCAGTTGCAGAATTAGACTAAGTAAAGACATTCTCTCTGTCCATTTCTTCATGATTAGCACCATAATGTTGGGTACATACTTGGTCACAACACAGCATGCATGCCGGAATGGTGGGAGTTTTACAGCTAGTTAAGGTAAACATAGTTCAGAACCTCAGACGTTGCTGTGTGTTTTCTCATTGTGTTTGTACGTTTTCAGTTTGTACCAGCAGCTGTAGCCTACCCTAGGTCGAATGAAATCGTTGGACGGAAACAGGGATATACATTTCCATAGAACATTGTGTGTGTGTGTGTGTGTGTGTGTGTGTGTGTGTGTGTGTGTGTGTGTGTACTCTGTGTTGTTAGCTTCCTTGTCATCCTTAAGCCCAGTAACTAGTCATAGATACAGTATATTTATCCTGGATTCCATTTGTTTGGCAAGCATGGGTGTGTTCGAGAATTCGAGCTTAAGAATAAGCGAACAAACACACTTTCCTCTCTCAGGTTTACATTTCATTTGTATTCGAGAGGAAATTCTCTGCAACATATCTGTGAGTGTATATTTACGTTTGGGGGAACACTGGAAAGCACGCGAAGTTAACTTTTTTTTTCTTCGTTTTACTACTTTATGCTGAGGAAATTAAAGAAATTGTTCAATTTACCTTGTGAGTCAATAGCTGCATGTTGTTTGTGATCAGTTACGTCCATGACACGTCCAAACAATGTTCGTCAGTATCGGTGCTGGAGAGGGACGCTTTCATGTGATGGAACTGATATAACAGGACAGTTCAACCGTCTTGTTATACAAGCGTTCTTGTACTGTCATAAGAAATGTCATAAAAGACTTTGTAGTTACTTGTAGTGGAGTTTTATATATATTAGACTTGTGGGAGAGCGGTTGTTATATTTGAGTAGCTTCGTGAGTAGCTAATCTTCTTTCCCATTTGTCATGTAGTGACAGGAGAGGTAAAGAACAGTATGGGACTATTTTTATTTGTCTTGAAAAAATTAACAAGTCTCTCACTCACGAGTGAGTTGAGCTGAGTCCCTGTCTCCCTGTCTTGCTCTCTCTCTCTCTCTCTCTCAAGTTGCTAAGCCCTTCTCCCCACTACCTGCCTCTTCTATGGCCTGTCTCCTTCTGAGCTCTCTTTCCTAAATTCTGGTGTAGCAGGGGTTGTATCACGTGTGTTCCTTGTGAGTGGAAAGTTCTAGAAGCCTGTGTGTGAGTATGTGTGTGTATGGTCACTAAGGCTTTGTTCACCGGTGGATTGCTGACAACTAACTGCATCATCTCCTTACTGGCCACTGTCGTCAGCTTTCCTCAGTGTAATTTGCAAGCTCATTTCCCATTCCCAGGCTCGCATAGAGCTGTCTATCTATCTATTTATCTATCTATCTATTATGATTTGTAACTACAATATGGAGACATGACAATACTACTTATTTATCCTCCTAAAGGAGCATAGAGTACTGCAGAAGAAGTGAAACTCTGGCCTGCAGTCCACTGACTTCACGTTTCAGATAGCCCTGGGGCAGCAACAGCAGCAGCATTATTTTAATTTTTTTTTTGCTGCTAACAAACGATTTTATTTAATTTGGATCCGATTCCTGGTAATAAAAAGGGTTCATTGCGGTTGTGTCTATCGCTTCCATTTCTGCAAGTTCAGTTAAAACTGAATAAATCGCTAGTGTGGCTAACAACAACAACACCCACAGTGGTACACATTTGACTGCCAGAACACCAGCACATGTTCAGGACGTTAGGACTCATCTGGAACGGTCACCACGGAAGTCCATCAGACGGATGTCACAGGAAGTGGGGATTTCCAGGATGGGAATCATTCATGGTGACCTGAAACTGTTTCCGTACAAAGTGCAGATTCTTCAGGCTCAAAGCCAGGCCAACAAGAACAAACGTAATTTTGCCAAAGTATCAGTGAGTGGATTAAAAACAATCCCGGTTCTCTGGCGTGCTTCTCCTCAGTGACGAGACACATTTTCACTTACGTGGGCATGTGAATAAGCAAAACATGAGGTTCTGAACCACAGCACTGCCTCATGAGCTTGTTCAAGCACCCGTGAGTATATAAAAAACAACTGCGTGGTGTGCAATAAAACGGGAAGCATCTTGGGTCCATGCCTTTATGATGACGACTGATTTTGTTGCAAAATACAATTCAACGACTTTGGTCCGATGCTGAACTGAAAATTGTTTCTCAGTGTCCATCTTGCTGCCAGATCAAACTTGTAGCATCACTCTATGCTCCACCTGAAAAAGAAAAGAAACTTAATTTTTCTGAGAGATACAAGTTTCTAAAAGGGGCTATTTTTTCTTGACCACCTTGTATTTATCACATACACCTCAGAATCCCCTTGCTACTGATGAAGTGCATGTCCAAATCAGTATGATGTAGGTTCATCACTATACATCTAACTATCTGCCTAGATAGATAAATAAATGATCAGATACCCAGACGCGTTTATTAATAAACCGTCAGTGACAAGTGTTTGCATGGCAACCTGAACCCTATAAATGATTAAATTACCTTTCTCTTTGCTGCCTTTATGTTAGATCCTGATATAACACTTCGTATATTTCCTGTCAACTGAAATATCGCACATCTTGCGTTTTCTTATTTATAGTCTTCGTTCTTTCTACTGTTTCTGTTCTATCTGGAATAGATATAACTTTCACCTTCAAATACACACACACACACACACACACACACACACACACACACACACTGTATATATATATATATATATATATATATATATATATATATATATATATATATATATATATATATATATATATATATATATATATATATATCTATCTATCTATCTATCTATCTATCTATCTATCTATATATATATATATATATATATATGGAATCCTAGGCTCCACATCCCTTACCTTGTATTTGGGTGTATGGCTACCAACCAGCATTGTGAATGGTGTCCTAAGTAACAAGAAACTATTAGGTGTATCACTCGGTATAGAATCACCTAAGGAGAAGTAGGCAACATTACACGTGAGTGGATTTTAGTTGCCATCATCAACTTTACTAAATTCTGGTACCACATGATTCATTTGCCGTATGACATATGACGGTGATGAACACTCTTTACCCCAAATTAATTCCCCTTACATGGATTTTTTTTTCTTTTAGGATCCTTTCATTTTACTAATTCCTTGGTAAATTATAGAAATTTGGCCATTAAATTTCCAATAATACCCACGAAGTTAATTTGCCAGTTCCCCCCCCCCCCACCTCCACAACTACAGTAGGATTTGTATATAAGAACGTTTGATATTTTAGAACACATACATTACTTATTGAAGGACTGACTTTAAAATCATCTGACACCCAAACTTTAGCTGATGTCAAAGTACAACAACAGTTAAGCAAACGAATCCCCAATATATGCGTAGTATTCATTACAGATGTATGCTTGCTCTTCATCAGTCTTTGCTTCTTTTATCCCTCTTTTTAACTCCCTTTTTATTTCTGCCATTTTCTTTTTTTCCCCCCTTTTCACCCCCATCTCTCTTTATATCATCTTTAGTACTGACCCCACAGTATATAACAAAAATACAGCCTCATAAAAGATCATTACTACTTACAAAACTGAATTGCCAGTTTTCTCTTATTTACAGTGACTGTTGTAATATCAGTCCTACAGTATCTATTTATATCTATCTGCCTGTCTATACATATCTGTCTGTCTGTCTGTATCAATCTATCTATTAATGTGACAATTTTGTGAAGTAGTTGTGATGCAGGGTGGTCCATATATAGTGACCTCCTTTGCCGATTCTCGGAAATCGTGGGGATGGCCCAGTCTGCTACAGTGCCAGTATTTTACCCTTAGTTAATAATGAAAGAAATAGACTACCTATCTTCAGTACATTTATAATAAATAAAGGTAACCTGTACCTGCATTGTCTGAGCACACAGACCCACACCAGCAGACAGAGACATTCCCACAACACACAAAACCGGTGAAGGGGGAGCTATTTATACCCCACCATGTATATTGGAGGACATCTCTACTTTATACTGAGGACTGTATGTATTCAAATTTCAAGCCTAGAACTGAATTAAGGACCTTGATTGTAAACTTGATGGTTCAGTATCAGTCTAGGTGGATGTTTGTTGAGTGATTCCCCTATTATTTACCCCTATCTCTGCGCCAGTAATCTGTTCACTTTAAGATGGTGTAAATTTGCCCTTTCTCTATCTTGAATGCTGAGTTATAGATGAAAGATTGAGACCAGAAAATGCTGCCAGTCACATAGAAGTGCTGTGGGAAGGATACGGGCATAGCATTGTCTTTTTCAGCCAGTAAGCTATATATGTGAAGTAAGCCGCAAAAGAATGACAGTTTCCATCTAGTTAAAATGAACTGTAAAACTAAAACAGAGACCTGGCTTGTAAATCAGATGATTGCATGGAGGGGCATATGATGACCGCTTTCCTTATCCGTAACACTGAGATTGGAAACTTCTCGGGAACAATTTTCGAAGGATAACACGAGCTCTTCTGTAAATGCTGGAGTTAGGGCACAATTTTAAGGTAATGGAAAGACAATTATTGATCCCAAACACAGAATTAAGGATTTTTATTATGAATCTCTCTCTCTCTCTCTCTCTCTCTTTTAGGTGTTAAATGGTGGCGGATGGGGGTGCCCATCATCCGCTCACTCAGTGTAGGGATGCCTTATGATCTCTACACTGAATGACAAGCCAAATGGTTTCCTGTACCCAGGAAACCATTTACTACGCTGGGTGGTAACCATATAACCGGGGTTTTGGCCGGGTTAAGTGTCCCGCAGATTCCCCTATCTATAATCATTTAATCATGGCAGTCGTTTCAGAGAGCCTCGGAGGGCCCAGTACATGCCCAGGGCCCCAACCAAATGGACAGATTCGCATGGCCATGTGGAATGTGAGAGGTGTGAATGAGGAGAGCAAGAGGGTGGAAGTGGTGAATGTGTTCAAGAGTGCGAGATATGCCGTGATGGCATTATGTGAAACAAAGATGAAAGGGTGTGAAGTGGAGGAGTGGTAGGGTGTGAAATGTGTAAGATCGGGCATGAATGGGCGAGGAAGATGCAAGGAAGGAGTTGCCTTGTTGATGAATAAGGTGTGGCAGAGTGGAATGTGAGGCTACAAATGTGTCAGCTCGAGGTGTATGTATGTCAAATTAAAGTCTGAAAAGGTGAAAGCTGCGGTGATTGTTGTGTATGCACCGTGTGAGGACAGGAGTGAGAGAGAGAAAGGAAAGTTTTGGGATGAGCTGGATGAAGCAGTAGGAGAAATGACCAGGAGCCACAAAGTGATAGTAATGGGCAATATGAATGGAAGAGTAGGAATTGGTCTGGAGGAAAACATAATGAGTTGTAACAGAGGACCAGAAGAAAATGAAAATGGGAAGCGACTGAAGGTTAAGTGTCAGGGAAGGAAGTTGTGCATTTGTGACTCGTGTTTCAAACACAAAAATGCACATAAAAGTATATACATGGTACAGAGGGAACGGGGATCGTGTTGAAAGGAGCCTGTTTGATTACATGGTCGTAGAGAGGTCGATGCTGGGAATGGTTGCTGATACGAGGGCAGTGAGAGAACGACTTGGAGGTCTGTCAGATCATATGATTGTGGTATACAAGATCAAGCTGAGAGGAGTGAGGTGGATCAGGAGAGAGGAGCAGTCAGGGAGAAGGACTGAAAGTTAAGAAGGTGAGGATCAAAGAAGTGGCAGATGAATACAAAGTAGAGGAGGAGTTAAAATCAGTGAATTGGAAAGGAATGGATCTGGACAGCCTGTTGAATGAATATAGGGACCGGTTAGTTAGAAATGCTAAAGCGGTGTGTGGTGTGACAAGAGTAACAACAAAGAAGAAAGGTACGGCATGGTGGGATGATGAGATTAAGAGAGCAGTGGAGGAAAAGAGGAGGAAGTGGCTAAAGTGCTTACAGAACAGGTGTTCAGTTAAAATCAGAAGTGAATATAACGAGAGCAAGAAGCACGTGAAGAGACTAGTGAAGAGGAAAAAGTAGGAGGTAAATGATGACCTAGGAAGAAAAATGAATGCAAAGTACTCTGAAAATAGGATGTTATTCTTGAAAGAGGTGTGAAAGCCAGATGAATGGGAATAGAGAGACCAGAGTGGCTGTAAGCATGATTGGTTTTGGTGGGGGGTGTAGAGAAGAAATGCAGTACCACGAGACGTGACACTCACACAAATGAAGAGTACTGTGCAGCGGCTGAAAAATAGGAAAGAAGCTGGGGTTGATGAGTATATGCAGAGGTGATTAAGTGTAGTGGAAAGAGTGAAATAAAGTGCTTGTTGGAGATATGTAAGAAGGCACAGATGAGTGAAACTATACAGGCAGAGTGGAAAAAGGCTGTGATTGTACCCCCATACAAAAATAAAGGTACTGTAAGCGAAGTGAGTACAAGAATTATCGTGGCATAAGTTTATTGAGTGCTGTAAGGAAGGTATAAGGAAGAATTATTATAGAGAAAGTAAGAGAGATATCAGAAGACCTAGTGAGTGATAAACAGGGTAGCTTTAGGGGTGGCAGAGGATGTGTGGATCAAATATTTACAGTGAGACAGATAGCAGAGAAGGCTTATGAGAAGGACTGTAAGGTGTTTGTGACATTCATGGATCTGGAAAAAGCATACGTCAAAGACAGAGACGGATTGTGGTAAGTTTTACGCATGTACGGTATAGATAGTAAGCTGCTACGTGCCGTCAAGAGTTTTTATGATGGTAGCGATGCATGTGTAAGGGTTAATGGGCATCTAAGTGAATGGTTCATGATCAGTGTGGGCGTGCGACAAGGTTGTCTGATTTTCCCATGGTTGTTCAATATATATATATATATATATATATATATATATATATATATAGATAGATAGATAGATAGATAGATAGATAGATAGATAGATAGATAGATAGATAGATATAGATATAGATATATATATAGGGTAATGGAGAGGATCTGGAGTTGGTAATGAATGGTGATGGATGGAATATTTCAAATGTGTTGTAGGCCTATGCTCATGATGCAGTACTACCTGCATATACCGGACAAGAACTTGGTAGGCTAGTGCAGAGTTTTGCTGATGTCTGTGAGCGTCGTGCCTTGAGATGTAGAAAAGAGTAAAGTGATGGTTACTGACAGAGAAGGTCACTCCTAGTGAGATGTTACAATGAATGGAGAGAGACTGGAATTGGTGAGAGAGTTCAAATACCTGGGTGCATTGATAGAAAAGAGAGGAAAATGAGCAAAAGAAGTGGAAAGCAGAGTAAC
Organism: Coenobita brevimanus; assembly: GCF_032717465.1. NCBI lineage: Eukaryota > Metazoa > Arthropoda > Malacostraca > Decapoda > Coenobitidae > Coenobita > Coenobita brevimanus. The sequence goes on from NC_136960.1 coordinate 25,246,499, forward strand.
ACAAGGAAAAAAGGTAATTGGTGCAGTGAAGGCCTTTGTAAGAAGCAGAGGCTTGAGTGTTGCAGCTGGACGAGGCATACATGAATAAGTGTTAGTGCCACATATAACATATGGATGTGAGACTATGGTGTGGCAAGAAAATGAAAAGTCACGAGCAAAAGTAGTGGGGATTAGACCGCTAAGGAAGCTATGTGGAGTACAGAGAGTGGATAGGATATGAAATAATTGTGATTCGTGAAAGATGTGGAGTGAGGAAGTCTGTGGACACCAGATTCGAAGAGAGTGTACTGAGATGGTATGGTCATATGGAGAGAATGGATAACAACAGAGTGGCGAAAAAGGTATATCTGAGCGAATTTGAAGGAGGAAGGAGGCAAGGTAGGCCAAGGAGCAGGTGGATGAGTGTGTGAGCAAGAGCGGCTTGGAAGTCGATGAGGCTAGGGAAATGACAAGAGATCGAGCTGGCTGGATGAATGTTGTGAGGAGAATTGTATGATCAGGGATTTGGCATCCCTTAACGTGTTGCGTCTCGATTGACTCTATCGGATACTTATGTGAAGCTACAGAACGTGGTAAATGTTTTTGGTGTATCCGATACATCCAAGATTCCGGGAGCTTGAATGATGAGTGAATGGAAGCGTGGCCCATTGAATTGGGCAAATTTGGGTTGTCTGGACATTACTCCTCTCCCTGCCCTAGGTTGGGAAAGGAGGTCCGGATGATGATGATCATATATATATATATATATATATATATATATATATATATATATATATATATATATATATATATATATATATATATATATATATATATATATATATATATATACTGTATATATATTGCGGGGAATCTATGTAACGAATGATTTTATGAAATCCCTAGGGAACACGTGAAACGAGTCTAAATTAGTATTGGTTACTTAAAGTTAATTTAGCTTGCGGTTAGGGTAGGCTGGGATAATCTAGGTTAAGTTTAGATTAGGTTAGGCTAGGTTAGATTAGGTTAATTGATGTGAACGCTTAGCATAACTTAGCACTGATTTAAATTAACCTAATCTAAATAAACTAGCCTAACCTAACCTAAGCTTAGCTTATCCCAGCTTAACTAAACCGCTGCCTAAATTAACCTATCGTGTGTATATATATATATATATATATATATATATATATATATATATATATATATATATATATATATATATATATATATATATATATATATACACACACACACGAGTATGTGTGTGTAATTCACCGGGTCGGTCAGGATCACTTTGATGGTCGTGATCGTCAGCTTTTACCCTCCCGGAATGGAGCTGAGAGCTCATATAGTCCGATCTAAGGGCAAGGGTGTGACCTTCGCACACGCACACACCCAACCCCTTGCTCTAGGGGGACAGTAACCACCCACTTCGTTAGTGAAACTTTTTCCATCCTGAGCGGGGCGCGAACTCCCGTCTACCAGATGGCAAGCGAGAAAGCTACCACTGAGTCAGCGAGCGTGTGTGTGTGTGTGTGTGTGTGTGTGTGTGTGTGTGTGTGTGTGTGTGTGTGTTTTATGCGAGGAAGAAGGAACCAAAGGCCATGAGCTCGCAGTAACAGTTCCCTCAAAGAGAAAAACAAAATAAAATAGAGAGCCAAATTCAAGATCAAATCATTTTGAGATGCCTGGACACACTGTGTTTGAAAGACTAGAGATCATAGGCAGCAGGAAATACAGACAGAGGGAGACAGTTCCAGAGTTAACCTGTTGCATAAATGAAAGACTGGGAGTAACGGTTAACTCTTGCATTATACAGTTGGACAGAAAAGGGATGAGAGTTTGCTGCCAGACGGGTGCAACGCGCCCGTCGTAGAAGTGGAGGAATGCAAGCAGACAGTTCAGAGAAGCAGTGACCATTAAAGTAGCGATAGAAAAGAGATAAAGATGCAACAGTGCGGCAAAGAGACAGAGGTTGAAGGAAGTCAGTAAGAGGAGGAGAGTTAATGAGACGAAAAGCCTTTGACTCCACCCTATTGAGAAGACTTGTAAGTGGAGAGCCTCCCCACAAATGAGAGTTGTACTCCACACAGGGGCGGATAAAACCCCTGTATAGGGTCAACAATTGTGCAGGGGTAAAGAAAGAGCGGAGTCGGCTTAGCACACCCAATCTCTTGGAAGCAGATTTTACAAGAGATGTAATATAATCTTTCCAAGATAAGTCCCGAGTAAATGAAACCCCAAGCATGTTCAAGGATGATGCAGGATTAAGCTGAATATTATTAAACATTAGTGGGTATACCTGTGGAAGATTTTGTTGGGTTGAAAGGTGTAAGAACTGAGACTTAGATGCATTAAAAACAACCATATTATTTTTACCCCAGTCAGAGATACGAGCCAACTCAGACATTAGGTGTGCCATAGCCTCATCCCTTGTTTGTTGAAGTAACTGTTGAGATGGACGTTGCGGGAACCAAATGGAAAGGTGAAGGGTGGAGTCATCAGCGTATGAGTGGATAGGGTTAGACGTACAGCTTAGAAGATCATTGATTAATAAAAGGAAGAGAATTGGTGATAGGACAGAGCCCTGAGGAACACCACTGTTGATAGATCTAGGAGAAGAACGATGGCCGTCTACAACAGCGGCTATAGAACGACCAGAAAGGAAGCTAGCGATGAAGGCACAGATAGAAGGATAGAAACCGTAGGAGGGCAGTTTGGAAATTAAAGATTTATGCCAGACTCGATCGAAAGCCTTTGAGATGTCAAGTGCAATGGCAAAGCTTTCGCCAAAGTCCCGAAAGGAGGATGACCAGGAGCCTGAAAGGTAGGTGAGAAGATCGCCAGTGGAGCGTCCCTGACGGAACCCGTACTGACGATCGGAAAGAAGGTTGTGATAGGAAAGATGCCTTAAAATTTTTCTATTGAGAATTGACTCGATAACTTTTGAAATACACGACGTTAATGCAATTGGACGATTGTTGGAGGGTTGGGAGTGGTCACCCTTCTTTGGGACTGGCTGAATGAGAACAAACTTCCAGCAAGAAGGAAAGGTACAAGTTGACAGACAAAGGCGAAAGAGTTTGCCTAGGCAGGGTGTAAGCACAGAAGCACAGTTCTTGAGAACAACAGGAGGGACCCCATCAGGCCCATATGCCTTGTTAGTACTGAGGCCAGTAATGGCAGAAAATACATCAGCTGAAGAAATTTTAATGTGAGCCATGTGGAAGTCAGAGGGGGGAAGTGATGGAGGAACAGCACCGGAATCGTCTAAGGTGGAATTGGAGGAGAAAGTCTGTGCGAAGAAATCAGCTTTTTCAGTAGAAGAAATAGCTACAGAACCATCAGAGTAGAAAAGAGGAGGGAAGGATGATGAGATAATGTTGTCAGAAAGATTTCTGGCAAGGTGCCAGAAGGAGCGGGAAGAATTCGAGTTGGAAAGTTGAGAGCATTTAGTATGAATGAAATTATTTTTAGTAGAGCGAAGAACAGACTTAGCACGATTCCGGACAGAAACGTAAAGATGATGTGATTCAGGAGTGGATTGGCTCCGGTACCTTTTGTAGGCCCTCTCCTTGTTGCGGATAGCATTAGAACAAGCGTGATTAAACCAAGGATTTCTTGCGTTAGTCAAAGGATATGAGAAAGGAATGTATGTTTCCATGCCCGAGAGAATAACCTCTGTAATGCGCAAGGCACACTCAGATGGCTCCCGGCCATGGAAGCAATAATCATTCGAGGGAAAATCAAAGAAGTACTGCCTGAGGGCCTCCCAGTCCATGGCTCCAAAATGCCACAGACGACGTTTCCCTGGAGGGTCCACAGGCCATACCGGAGTAACAGGACACGTTAAGGTAATAAGGTTGTGATCGGAGTAGCCCAACGGAGAGAAAAGATTAACAGAGTAAGCAGAAGGATTAGTTGTGAGTAAGAGGTCAAGTATGTTGGAACTCTCTCCAAGGTGGTCAGGGATACGGGTAGGATGCTGTACAAGCTGCTCTAGGTCATTAAGGATAGAAAATATGTAGGCTTGTTCACCAGGTGGATCAGTGAAAGGAGAGGAGAGCCAAAGGTGGTGGTGAACATTGAAATCTCCTAGAATGGAGATTTCAGAGAAAGGAGAAATGGATATAATGTGTTCCATCGTAGAAGTAAGATAGTCAAAGAATTTTTGATAGTCAGTAGAATTAGGGGATAAGTAAACAGCACAGATATATTTAGTCAGAGAATGACAGGAAAGCCGAAGCCAGAGTGTAGAGAATTCAGAAGAATCGAGTTCAGGAACATGAGAGCAAGATAAGTCGTTGCGTATATATACACAACAGCCACCTTTGGCTTTGAAATGAGTATAGAGAAAGTAGGAGGGTTTGCTGTCAGTTGCCTCAGACAGCTGAGTCTCCATTAGAAAAAGAAGGTGAGGTTTAGAGGAGGAGAGGTGGTGCTCAACAGAGCGAAAGTTAGAGGAAAGGCCGCGAATGTTGCAGAAATGAAGAAGAATAGAGTCAGACAGTGGTTCCAGGAACCTCGAGTCGTCACCGGGAGAGGGGCGGATGGTGGGGGCATTTATGGTCCCCCCCCTGGGGGACTCCGTGGCTTGGTGATGAGACACCATAATTTTTGACTTTTGGAAAACGAAGTGTAGTGTGTACTGTGCATGTAGTTTGGTGTAGATAGTTAGAGAAATTTGTACTGGAGAGCATGCTGGCCTACTCTCTGTGAAACTGAGACACTGAAAAAGTTCAGCAAAGGGGGATGGTCAGGAACTAGTCCTGAGGGCTGATGAAACGGGAGCTCCAGCACTCCCTGTCATCAGCTTTCCATCCACCTCGGGAGTACTGCCCTGCTCGACTGGTGTTACAGTGTGTGTGTGTGTGTGTGTGTGTGTGTGTGTGTGTGTGTGTGTGTGTGTGTGTGTGTGTGAAATAAGTAATTCACTAATTCAACCTTTTAAATTTTTTCACGAACGAACCATATTTTTTTTGTTCTTTTCAAGTTAAACAACTGCAGCTTTCCACCCGCAGTGTGGTGTCCAGTGCAATAATCGTCAACCAACCTGATGACAACAATGATATATATGATGCTGCGTTCCACTTCCTACCTTCTTCCCCTCCCCCCACCAAATCTAACACCACCCCTCTGGCGACACCTCCAGCCTCATCCTCTGATAACCCCCCCCCCCCCGTCTTTGTCATCCGTCCCCAACCATACTACATTATAGTCGCGGCGCATGACTCTGAGGTTGTCATTATCGTACCCTGGCAACTTATCATCCAAAAGTGCATCCGATTTCGAATCATTTTATACACGAATCATATTATTATGCACGAATTTATTATATACGAGAATTATTATAACGAACATATTATACACGAATCACATGCATCTCATATTATACACAAAATCAGACGCACTTTTGAATGGTAGGTTGCCAGGGCACGATAATAACAACCTCAGAGTCGTGCGCCGCGACTATAGTGATGGTCCGAATGTGTGTTTGTCAACATACATGTATGTTTGTCAACAACAGCGAGTCCGATGCAAATGGGATTATGTATTTTCAATATTCGCGAATACAAATGCGAATGCGAATATTCTGTTTGATGACAAAGAAACGTGTGTTATTCATATTTTCTTGTACGAATTAATTTTATTTTAAGAGTTTGAGCCATAGAAACTTGAATGAACAAATTTCTATAAATTTTCTATGTTACCAGGATGCGGGATGAGGACCCAACATTTACAAGCATCTGTCGGAGATATCAGACGAGCCCTGGATGAATTTCGAACGAACCCCGAACAGATCACGTCAGACATGCATTTTCTCTCTCTCTCCCTCTCTCTTAGAAATTCTTGAGATTTACAATATTTTTTTCTGGATATCAGCTAAATATCATGGGATTACCCACTTTTTAATAAGAAATCCTGAAAATCTCTCATAAGGCAAAAATGTGGAGAAGTCCAGACTTTTCTGAATATCTAGCAACACTGAATGATGTACCAAGCAACCCTACCTAGCTTGACACGTGCTTGGTTGGCAACACTAGTCTTGAACACTAGTCCTCACGCTTATAATTCTTTACTTGATTTTCTATAACCTTTATAAAGGATCAATATTAATATTCTCAAAATATTTGCATGACAACAAGCGAATGCATATGCGAATTGGATTATAAAAAGGTATGTGAATATTTGCGAATGCCAATGGGAATGCGAATATTCGAGCCATCACTGTAAACAACCTTCTATCATGCCTCACCCCCACCTCCATCCAAACTTAACCCCCATCCCATCTGTGAGCGGTAGATAGTGACACCAGGTTGAGAGAGAGAGAGAGAGAGAGAGAGAGAGAGAGAAATCAAACTGGGTCGAAATGATTATTGCTTTATGAGAGAGAGAGAGAGAGAGAGAGAGAGAGAGAGAGAGAGAGAGAGAGAGAGAGAGAGAGAGAGAGAGAGAGAGAGAGAAACTGGGTCGAAATAATTATTGTTTTATGAGAGAGAGAGAGAGAGAGAGAGAGAGAGAGAGAGAGAGAGAGAGAGAGAGAGAGAGAGAGAGAGAGTCGGAAAACGGAGAGTGAGCAAAGAGAGAAACAGAGAAACCGAGAGAGGGCAAAATAGAAACAGATTGATTCACTTTGGCTGTAATGGGAGCGATTTCGCTCTCAAAGTTAACGTATTGTAACTGCCGAGTTAGTTCACTAGGCATTATGGCCCATTAGCTATATATACCCTGTGCAGCTGAGATGTATGGGGCGAGTAGGGTGTTTGATTCCCGGCTGCTGATTGGCCACCGATGATGTAAATCTACATCTCTTCTTATTTTAACACACATATTTATATATATTTAAATCGTCCTCAGTATAAGCAGCCAGTTTAAATATGGAATAATTTCTGAAGCTAAAGAGGTCAAAATTAGCTTTAAAAGTTTACCGTTGTCAAAGAAAATTAAAGTTAATTATAAAGTTTTATAAAACAATGAATGACGTTTGATGTAAATTATCCTCCCACGGTGAACACCCACGTCCGCATGTTGCACCGCATCCACCCACGGTGTACACCTACGTCCGCATGTTGCACTATAATATCCACTCATGGTGTACACCTATGTCCGTACGTTGCACTGCAATGCATGCCCCCATTTACTTCAATGACGCCATAGGTGGCCAATCAGCAGCCGCGAATCAAACACTCCCTGCTTGCCCCATACATCTTAGGTGCACAGGTTATTCTTGATAACTGAGAAACTCGTCAAAAGTGTGTAATTCTGTCCAGTGTTTTCCTCGATAATTTTCCTAAGTTGATTACAGTGATTGTGTAAGTTGATACTGAGGGAGGTTCAGTAGCGTTATATGTCAAAGAACATTATAAGGTGCATTGCGATAATGCTTTTGTGCTGTTATTTTAATTCATATATTATCATCGCGAGATATATATATATATATATATATATATATATATATATATATATATATATATATATATATATATATATATATATATATATATATATATATATATATATATATATTGTAGCCTACATCCAAGGGATTATATATTTTGCGACTGTAAGTGAAGGTATTGTAAACTACATACGTCTGAGTATAACTGGTGCCTTAAAATTTGTACTGTATATGCGAGATTGATAAAGTTACAGAGCTGTATCAAATATTATTTCTGCTATATAGTAAATCCTTATACTTGAAACTTATACAGGGCAAATATGAATTTCTGAATAGTTTTCACTCTCACAACAACCATGAAAAATATTTAGGTACATAAGAAGACTCAAACTTTATACTGAACATGACTTTCATTTTGCAGATCGCTACCATACTGAAACTGGGCTGTGATTTTCATGTGTATTACAAGATATTTCGACATAATGCTAAATCACGTCGTTGACAAAAGCTCCAGTGAATAGCATGTGCACTGTGATTATAGTAAATGAAATTTTACAAACAAATTCCGTCTGATGATGTCCTTCTTACATTACTCCTGGTACTTTCTGAGGCTTTCATCCATAATAGAAGGAACTTTTTGAATTGGAGAAGACAGTTATAGAGTTCAACAAATCGTTCAGTACAAGAGACCTTTCCAAACTGAACAAAATTGTTTACAAGTACCACGGACATGTAAAAGACATCACCAGACTGAAGGGCTATTGATGTCTGTAGAATTCAACACCAGGGTAAGCGTTGGCGACTGAGAGAAATTTTCAGTAAATATCAAAAGATTAAATTAGATTAATTGCTGTCTTGTTTTATTGTCTGCAGTATGAGGAAGCAGTAAGTAAATGAAACGTTGAGAGACAACCAAGGTTGTAAGATTAAGTAAACGTCAGTTTGGAATATATGAGCTGTCATGGAATTAATATGAGACATCAACCGAATAACAGATTACGTTCTTTTCATGTTTTCAGTCTAAGGAACAGAGAAGACAAAATGTAGTGAAACATGGGTAGAAAAGTGTCAGTCTGTGAGAGGATTATGTTCTATGAAATTTCTAATGATTTTTCAACAGAATGAAAATAGAAGCCAGTGATATTTTTAGATCTATAAAGTAATGAAGTTAAATAAGTATGTGGCGTGACTGAAGATGTCCATAGCATTTTCACCCATTCAGTCTGATGATGCCTATTATACGTTTTCTTACAATCCACAAACGATTTTAGATAAGGAGATACTTTTCTGACGGGACAGGTTACTGTTTCCCTCAGTTTATGATCCCTGTGTCTCAAACACAATATGTACAGGCATCTCAAAACGAATGGAACCTGAAGTAGGATTTTTTTTTTTTTTTTTTTTTTTTGATGAATCATCTTTCCGGAGTTTAGCCATTGGATCGTTCTTTTGGGGGACGCGATGAGGAAATGGCCATCATTTATCCTCTTTTGTCTTAACAGCTCAATTATGGAATTCAAGCCATCGCCAAGCGATTTTATTAAACAGAAAGTTACTACAGTAAAGGAGTCGGAGAGTTAATATGGATGCCATTACTATTATACTAGTCCAGGTCTAATTCTGAATTTCTTCTAATGCTATACAATTTTGTCTGAGGTACTGGGGCCCAAGTGTTATACCGATCAATACAAGTGACAATTGCTTATAACATTTCATCGTCTTTTCAGTATAAAAGAATATATCTATATCTGTATATCTATCTATCTGTCTATCTATAAACCCCCGGATACAAAGAGTGGCTAAAATAAGCCTGTGTGGGTGAGAAGAGAGTAAGGTGCACGAAAACCTAGCAGTATTGTGATGAGATGGAGATTGGAGTCAGGGTGGTGTGAGATGGTCCTCGGACCGGGGGACGAGACGGTGATGGAGGAAAAAGGAAAATTTCCACCTGAGAACCGACTTCCCAAATGCAGAGAAAGCGACAGTCAGGAAGCAATAGAAGAGTAAGGTGCAAGCAGTGGAAAATAATTTGCTATTATCTTTATTGATGCATTTATCTATTTATTTTTCTGTTTATTCTTTTATTTCCTATTTATGTTATTTTGTATTTTTACCTTTTTTTTGCTAGCAGTGAAATGATAGTTTTCGAAGTACATTCTGCTAGGAGATTTATGTTACCATACTGTAGATGTACGAGTTTGTAACTACTGTACATATTCAGTACATGGACATCCTATAGCTTAGCATATACCTCTAGTACTGTAGGAGCTAACGCTCCCATTGTCATGCTTGGTTCAAGTTCAGCCTAATGTAATCATCTGATTGCATTTTGGATGATGTATAAACGGAAAGTAATGTGCAGTATATTTTAAACTGCGAAGAAGTGGAAGTGTGTGCATTGACGAAACTGTGATGTGAGGACGCCTTGAATTGTATCGTTTGCTTAGTTCGTCTTCCATTCTAGTTTGTTACTGCATGTCGGCAGTAGAGATGGTTGAGCTCAGCACCTCTTACATATTAGTTTGTTCTTGCATATGTCGGCAGTAAAGATGATTGAGTTGTATCATCAGCTTAGCACTTCGTACATACTAGTTTGTTCATGCATAATGTCTGCAGTAGAGGTGACTGTTGCATAGCAAATACCTGTAAATATCATTATTATCATTTTATATCACTGATAACTCAAACAAAATCTCTCTATCTCCACCTGATCTCTCTGACAAACCCCAATTACCCAATCTCTCCCTTATCTTTCACACTCTGCCACACGCCACCCATTCTCCTACACTCCCAAACTCTCCCTCACCTCTCACACTCTCTACATTCCTGGCACTCCCTCACTCAGTCTCCCACGCCTCTTACACACTACCACGCCCCTCATACACTCCTACATCCCTCACACACTCCTACATCCCTTGTGCAGTACATTCTCCCATACCCTTCACACTCTCCGACATCCGTTATACACGTCCCCACTCCACACAGCACAGACTCTTCCATTCACACATACCCACAACACTCACACACTCTGCCACACCCGTAACACACTCCCACACCCTTCACACACTGCCACACCCCTCCTGCACTTTCACACCCCTCACACATTCTCCCACACTCTCCTTCTTTCTTGAATAAAAAAATACTCTCACGTTGCACACACTCTCCCACACCTTTCACACACTCCCACACCACTCACACTCTCCCACAACCATAACACACTTTCACATCTTTCACATACTCTCTCACCCTCACATACTTCCCACATTGCACCGCCATCCATTGTCATTTGTATCCCCTGGTTTCAGTTTTACGGGTTTATGAATCTTGGGACTCGTGAAGAAAGTGGCAAGACGACATCGCTTTTGTTATGTGAAAGTACAGTGTATGAGAGACTGATAGATGTCTTGCATTGGAATGTTGTGATAAGTGTATGGGAGTGTTAGGGAGAGTTCAGGGACGTTTATACAAGCGTCGCTCAGCCTCCTATCTGTCCTCCGAAAGAAGAGGGATGGACTACATAAGAAAAGTAGCCTCCTGGCAGCCCACGGGTGTTTACGTTCAGATGACCTTGCAACAATAACAACAACAATAAAGGAAGTGGATGGGAGTTGTGAGAGGTGCATGGGGGTGTTCTAGAGTTGCACTCGATGTTATGTGTGTCGCGCACGGGAATCGTATTAAAAAGGGCTAGTCGCGTTAAGAGATGCATGGGAGTTGTGTTAATAAGAGGTGCTTGGAGGTGCATGCGAGTCATGTTGAGAGGTGCATGGAGGTGCATGGGAGTCGTATTAATAAGATGTGCATGGAGGTGCATGACAGTCGTGTTAAGTGGTGCATGGAGGTGCATGACAGTCGTGTTAAGTGGTGCATGGAGGTGCATGACAGTCGTGTTAAGTGGTGCATGGAGGTTCATGGGAAACGTGTTAAAATGTGCATGAGAGTCGTGTTAAAAGGTGCATGGGAATGGTGTTAAGAGGTGCATGGGAGATGTATTAAGAGGTGCATGAGAGATGTGTTAAGAGGTGAATGAAAGAAGTGTTGAGAGATATATGGGAGAGGTGTTAAGAGGCGAGTAGGTGTGGTTTGAAGAGATGCAGGGCAGTGGTGTTAAGAGATACATAGGAATTGTGTTAAGAGGCTCAAGAGAGGGTTGTTAAGAAATCCATGAATGTGGTATTAAGAGGTGCATGGGAGTGATGTTACCAGATGCATGGGAGTAGTGTTACGAGATGTACTGTATGAGTATGGTAAAGCGGGGAGAGTAGGAGTGTGGTTGGAGTGTGGTGGTTTGAGGGTTGAGGTGAGAGAGAGGTAGAGTGTATGGGAGAGAGGTGAAGAAAGTGGGAGGTCTGTATGAGTGTGATGAGAGAGTCGTGGAGTGTACACGAGTGTTGGTAAGGTGGGATACATAGCAGTATGATTGGAGTTGTACCAGGTGTGTGGGAGTGTGATGGGACTTGTGCCAGGTGTGGGGGATGTAACGGTAGTTGTGTCAGCTGTGTGGGAATGTGGTGGGAGGTGTCTGAGGTGTGTGGAAATGCGCCGGGAGTTATATAAGGTGTGTGAGAATGCGATGGGACTTGCACCAGGTGTGTGGCAGTGTGGTGGGAGTTGTATCAGCTATGCGGGAATGTAGTGGGAGTTGCATCAGATGTGTGGGAATGCGATGAGAGACGTATCAGGTGGGATTTATATTAGGAATGTGGGAGTGTGGTGGGAGTTGAAACAGGTGTGTGGGAGTGTGGCGGGAGTTATATCAGGTGTGTGGGATTACGATGGAGGTATTATCAGATGTGTGAGAGGGCGGTGGGAGTTATATCAGGTGTATGGGGATATGGTGAGAGTTGAAGCATGTGTTTGGATATGTGCTGGGAGTTTAATCAGGTTTGTGGGAGTGTAATGGGAGTTATAACAGGTGTGTGGGAGTACGGTGGGGGTCCTTTGGTAGGGATGAGGTCAGATACTGCATGGAAGTAAGTTAGAGAGTTGTAAGGTTTTGGTAGGCTGCCAGCACACGAAATGTTCACGACTCAAGCCGTTGTAAGAGGTTGCCAAGTTTGCCAGGGTGGTGGGAAGATACCTTGAATTCCTTAAGCCTGGTTGAGAAGGACAAGTGAGGCAGTGAAGTTAGAGCACTTGGCTAGGAAGGACAAGCGTAGCAGTGGACACAGGGCAAGGGGGGAACTTATAGAAATGGAAGGGGATGGTAGCTGTTTTTTTTTTTTTTTTTTAATACGGGGAAGAAGGAACCAAAGGCCACGAGCCCGCACTAACTGTTCCTTCCAAGAGAAAAACAAAATACAAGAGAGAGCCAAATTCAAGATCCGATCATTTCGAGATGCCTGTACACACTGCGTTTGAAAGACTGGAGATCATAGGAAGCAGGAAACACAGACACAGGGAGACAGATCCAGAGTTGACCTGTTGCATAAATGAAGGACTGGGAGTAATGGTTAACTCTTGCATTGGAGAGTTGGACAGAAAAGGGATGAGAGTTTGCTGCTAGACGGGTGCTACGTGCCTGTCGTAGAGGTGGAGGAATGCATGCAGACAGTTCAGAGGAGCAGTGACCATTGAAGTCCCGATAGAAAAGAGATAAAGATGCAACAGTGCGGCGAAGAGACAGAGGTTGTAGGGAGTCAGTAAGAGGAGGAGAGTTAATGAGACGAAAAGCCTTTGACTCCACCCTATTGAGAAGAGCTGTATGTGGGGAACCTTCCCACACATGAGAGTTGTATTCCACACAGGGGCGGATAAAACCCGTGTATAGAATCAACAACTGTGCAGGGGTAAAGAAGGAACGCAGTCGGCTGCAAGGGAGCGGGGAAAAAGAAATTGATTAATGTTTACTGCGATAAAATCTCGTCCCAGATCATATTACTAGAATCTGAAGAGGTCGATGAAAAGGAAGACTAAATAAATCTTTAAGGAAACCATGGGAACACTAAGGGTGGGAAAAAAGAAAGAAAGGAATTTAATATATGACGAAAAGAATAAGATCTTACTGGAATTTTTCCTGGTAGGTTCTGTGAAGGTAATTCAAAAAGGGGAATAAAACTCTAATAGGTTACTGCAGGAGGTAGTGTAAAGGAAAATGCAAAATGTGGTAAATGATGAGGAAATCTAATAACTGAGAAAAAGTTTTTTTCGGAATATATCTGAGTAGTGTATGAGAAGGTCAATGAAGAGGAGGAATAAAAAAATAATACTCTGACAGGTATCCAAATGAAAAGAGAGAGAGACAGACGGGGAAATCTTACAATGAAAGGAAAGCTATTTTCATATTCTCCCAATAAAATTAAGTAATCATTGCAAAAGTGGAATAAGGAATTCCGATAAATAACTAAAAAAGAAAAGATGTCTTCAGGAAGGTTTATTGGAGAAGAATATTCTGAATCCTAGGAAAACCAGATAAATACTTTTACTGATAGACAGATGTTACTTGATTCCTACAGTACCTTCAATGAAAACTATATTCCTTCCTCTAAAAGTACTGAAATTCTCGTAGTTTCACTTAACAATACCCTCAGTTGGCCTTCTCATATTAGATAGCTTTCTAAAACCACTTCAAAAAACTTGGATTATTGTATAGAATCCGTAACATCTTCACTGACGAGCATTTAGCTATAATTTTCAAGGGTCATGTGCACTCTCAGATCAAAAATTGCACACTTCCTGGAGTGGTTGCGGTGAGGATGCTTTACAATGACTGGACACAATTTAGAACAACACTAAAATACTAATTAATAACCATTAATAACCTTGTAATTACAAATGAACTGCCTCTCCTACAAGTAAGTAGGAGTGTTGCTTCCCTTGCATTGTTTTACATATACTTTTATGGCAAATGTTCAGGCGAAGTTGCATAGTTCCACCCCTCCACGCATTGCTCCGTGCTACGCAGGCAGCTGGCAACTCCCATGACTGGACTGTCACACTACGAATTTGCAAAACTTCTGCCTATCAGAATTCTTTTATTCTGCGAACTGCTTCTCCTTGGAACTTGCTTCCCCAGAATAGTTTGCGCTAAAACTTCAGCCTACAGTAGTCCAAGTCCAACTGTATAATTTTTTTTATGATTGGTGGACACTTGTATTCTGGCGTATGGATTATTTTTTTCCTTAACTTGTATTTCCTTCATCCGTTCATCTTCTGTTTAAAAAAAAAAAAAAAAATAGAAAGGAATCCAATTGATGGCGAAAGTTAAGATATTACAGTTTATTCCCATTACAATTTGAGTAACTCGGGTGAAGGAAAAATATACAAGTTTTGTCAACCCTCAGTGAAATAGAGCTCATGCTAACATGATCGAGGAAAAGATGGAATGAAGAAGTATGATGGGTGAAGACGGTTAAGTGTTTTTTTCCAAGGAGTCTAAGAACGCTGGCAAAAGAATGATGAAGATATTTAACACATTATGCAAGGAAATAGCGTCCTTGATTTTATTTTCATGGAATCTGAGGAAGGAGGAGAAACGATGAACAGGGAATTATATGGTAGACGATTTCTTTTCTTTTTTTTTAAGCTTGTGTAGGAACGGCTCTGTCTTTTGGTCTCACACTGACGATATCAGGAAGAAAGGTGGTTCACTCCTGTAAATTTTAGCGACTTTATCGAAGTCACAACACACCAACTACACCACCATAACATACCACACCACACAGCATCATCGTACCACACCACACCACACCAAAAGCATTAATCTGAGGGAGTTTAGGCTCCAGCATACAGCGTTTTTGTACTTGTCCTCTGTCTAATTAGAAGAATGGAGAAATATATCTGTTGCCAGAGGCACAGCACTCTTCTTACGTGCTGCACACATTTATGTCATATTTAGCACTAATGCCACTATCATGTCATCCATAATGCGTAGCCTACATGCTAGAGATACATCATTCACGACTGGTAAATAATGGGTTTGCTAATGTCTGTCGTAACGAAATTCTGCAGACTACCTATTGGAATCATGGAAAATCAAGAAAAGGCCATGTAAGTAAAGCTAAAATGATGCCAGATGAAAACATCGTGATTTAGTGCAGTGAAAGTTTAGAGAAAGTCGAGAAAATGATTTTTGAGAAAGTATCCTAAGATATTAAGATGAAGAATGGTAAGTCATGAATACATCATATAAATGTCTAGACGAAAGAGCTGATCTGACTTTATCCAAACCAAATCAGACTTAGACACAGAGAAATGAAAAAATCTAGAAATATATTAAAAGAGAGGGAAATTAATTATTCCAGTACTTTGTGAAGAATGGGGAGAAAGTGGAAGAAACAACTGCTTCTAATAGTTTATCCCAGTAAAATCTGACTTTCTCATGCCCGTCAATAAATTCTTCTTCAATGTAAGTATTATTTGACCTCAATAATCTCAACAGGCATATAGTTCTGATGGGTTATCTTTTGTTGCTCTCAGGAACTGACATGCTCCACAAACAGACTCTCTCGCCTTTGTCCATCAACTTATCCAAATTTATCATCACAGAATGTAAGAAGGTAGTGGAGCGGTGAAAGACAAAAGCGTCTCGTTTGGATGGAAATAAAGAAAAAAACTCTAATGCAATATCCTGATCAGTTGTTTCTTTTTTGTTCCAACAGAATCCGAACAAAAAAAAAATAAAAAATGTTATAAACAACGATTATAAAATATAGAAAATAGCCTCTTTACCCCATGAACCTGATAATTATCTTTTAATGTATCAATGTTATTTTTAAGCTGTTTTCTTCAGGTTCAGGGAGTGCCCTAGTAGCAGAGAAATTTATAGAGGTTGTACTAATCCTTCCAGTTCAAAATGTTTCTCCGAAACAGGACAATATTGCCTGGAAATGGTAAAGCAAAAAAAAGACACCGTACTGAAATTTAAGCTGCACCTATCCCAGAAAATGTACGCTTGGGTTTTAGTGTAATAGAATCTAAGGGATACAAGGAAAATAGGAATCCTGAAAACAGAGACGCAAAGACGGAAGGATACGAAAAAGGTTCTCAAACCTTATCCCAAATTTTCCCACAGGTGTTTTGTTCAGAAAGTTGTTTTAAATAAGTCTAAGGAGTAATAGACGGAAAAAAGATTTTACATAGGAAAAGGGCAATAATGGGAAGTGATCTTTAAGCTATTCCCAAGTAGATGGTTTTATGAAAATTCATACTGGTAAGCATGAAAAATGGCCTATAAAAGTCTAAATTTCAATGGAGTAGGTCCATTTGAATAAGGATCCCATTTACCCTCAAGGAATGACCCCCTCGGATTCCCGACCCCACGTCACCAAATAAATCTGGTCGACTTCATCCTGTCATTCTCGGAACAACTCTAACCTGACACGATTTTACTTAGTTAAGACTAGTTATGGGAGCCTGAGAAGTTTAAGCCCAGTGCTTGCCTTAATTGTCATAGTCCAACAACTCTAGCACTCTGTTGCAGTTAACGCCATACCATTTTGTTATGATGAAAGAGAAGCCTATATTTCTACACACTAGCTTCTTACACATCTGATTTTTGTACACCAGCTTCTTATGCATCTGCCTCTTAAACACGATATCTTTACACATCTGTTTCTTGTACATCATATTTTTCCACCCCTGGTTCTTACACACTTGATTCCTACACACCTGCTTCTTACACATATGCATCCTTTACACCTGAGTCTTAAATACTTGCTTGTTATGGTTCTTCTGCCAACGTGTAATAAATACAGTGCCTACAATAGAATGTTCTAATTTTCTTTGAATTTATGATTTGAAAAGTGGATGAACACTTTATCCGGTATATATATATATATATATATATATATATATATAGATAGATAGATAGATAGATAGATAGATAGATAGATAGATAGATATGTGTGTGTGTGTGTGTGTGTGTGTGTGTGTGTGTGTGTGTGTGTGTGTGTGTGTGTGTGTGTGTGTACAGGATACCGAATAAAGTGTTCATCCACTTTTCAAATCATAAATTCAAAGAAAATTAGAATATTCTATTGTAGGCACTGTATTTATTACACGTTGGCAGAAGAACCATAACAAGCAAGTATTTAAGACTCAGGTGTAAAGGATGCATATGTGTAAGAAGCAGGTGTGTAGGAATCAAGTGTGTAAGAACCAGGGGTGGAAAAATATGATGTAGAAGAAACAGATGTGCAAGGATGTCGTGTCTATGAGGCAGATGCATAAGAAGCTGGTGTACAAAAATCAGATGTGTAAACATAGGCTATGCTACGTTGTTGCAACCCTCCAGCTGACCAAGGACATAACCCCCACCTCCCTGCACACTTAACCAAGAGCACAACGGCTCTCATCCTCCCCCCCTTCAATCTTTTCTTTTAAAGGTGGGCGTAAGGAGAACGCCTTGAGGACACATTACCTGGGTACTTCGGATTCCTTGCACAGGTCGTATTGAAATCTCTGGATTTTTTTTTTTTCATTATTTTCAAAAATTTTAAACTACTTAAGACACAGCATTCTACTTTTCAAAAGGAACCAGTTCATTATAAGACGCATAACTATGTGGAAATTTATGACAGTATAGTGATTTTTTTTTTTCTGAATTCTGGCCCAGAAACGAAATCTCTGCTCCCGGCCAGCGGCCCAGCTGCCCAGCTGTATGGACTGACACCTATTGATCCAGCGATAACAACACACTCCTCTGACTTTGTCAGATGGAGGGTAATAAGAAGTAGATATTTAAGAAGCAGATGTGTATGAGTCATGTGTATTAGAATCAGACGTGTATGAATTAGGTGTGAAAGAAACAAGTGTGTAAGAACCAGCTGTGATATATGCCACTGTGCAAGAGTCAGGTGTAAGAGAAGCTGGTTTGTAAGAAACAGGTTTTTAAGAAGCAGATGTTTAAAAAGCAGGCGTGTAAGAACTTGGTGTGTAAGAAGAACGTGCGTGAAAGGCAGATGTGTAAGAACCCAGTGTATAAGAAGGTTTGTAAGAAGCAGGTGTGTAAGAACCCAATGTGTAAGATGTATAAGAAGCAGGTATGTAAGAAACAGATGTGTAAGAAATTGATGTGCAAGGAGCTTTTATATAAAAAAAAATGTAAGAAGTGGGTATGAAAAAAATGGTAAGAAGTAGACGTGTAAACAGGTTTGTGAGTAGATATGTAAGAGGCAGGTGTGTAAGAAGGTTTGTGAGTAGGTATGTAAGAAGCAGGTTTATAAGAAGCAGGTATAAAACGCAGGCGTGTAAGGTGTGTAAGAAACAAGTGTGTAAGAGGCAGGTGCGTAAGAATCAGGTGTGCAAGAAACTGATGTATAAGAAGCAGGTTTGTATCAAACATATGTGTAAGTATCAGGTGTCAGGGAAGAAAGTGTTTAAGAAGCAAGTAAGACTCATGACTGTAAGAATCGTGTGTAAGAAGCAGGTGCCTATGAAGAAAATCTGGAAAAAGCAGGTGTGTAAGCACTTGTGGAAGAAGCAGGTGTGTAAGAAAATGGTGTGTAAGATGCAGGGTTTAAAAAGCATTTATGTAAGAAGCAGGTGTGTAAGAGACAGGATGTAAGCTGCAGCTGAGTAAGAAGGCAGAGAAAAATACGATGCAAATCGGCATTACTACAACTGTAAAAAACATTCTGAAAAAATGCAGTGGGAATGTTGATCCGAGGGCCAAAAAGCATTGATAACAACACAAGCATCACGCATTTCTTTATTAATTTACCAAGTAATTACACCCTATGAGTGCCAACTACACTTAACTGATTTCACAAGTACCGGAGCTACATTAACTTCACAAGGCCACAAGTAAAACTAAACTGAAACTCTTCTATTCTCTCCCCCATCCTTTTATAACAGTATTCCATACTCGCAGGTCTTGGTACGTGCTCCTAGCAACAACAGTTCTCAGTTCGAGAGCTTTCTTACATTACATAGCACTCTAAATGCTTTAGTATACAAACTGAAATAAAAATACATAACAATCACCTAATAAAACATTATAGGGAAATGGAGAATACGAATTAATGCATAATTCACAAAATACCTCCACTCACAACAGCAGGCTATCTGAATCGTAACCGAAAATGCGAAAATTACTGGGAACCTTCCAGTACCACACAGCTCACACTCATGCTTCTTTAACAATATCTTTCCCACAAATTTCTTCTGATACTTCTTTCAGTATGTTCATCATATTTTCCATCTCCTTTTGGTCTTTAGAGATTGTTTCTAATATCTTCATCTTTTCCAGTAATTACCATAGATTCGTTCATCTCAGCTGATTCCTTAATCAGGTTTGGGCTGTGTGTGTGTGTGTGTGTGTGTGTGTGTGTGTGTGTGTGTGTGTGTGTGTGTGTGTGTGTGTGTGTGTGTGTGTGTGTGTGTGTGTGTGTGTGTGTGTGTGTGTGTACATCTCTGCTCCTCTTTGAATGTGTGATTATATGTGCGTGCATATGTATGTACCAGTATGTGCCTGTGTTTACATCTCCACACTTCTTTGTATATGTGATTCTATGTACGTCCATGCAGAAGTGCATGTGTACGTCCGCGTTTCTTTGTGCGCGTGTATGTACAAATTATGGGTGCAGTGTTCAGGTATTCCTGTACATAGAAGTTCCTTACAAGCACATGGGATTCACTTGCTTTCTTGTGATATTAAGGACTGGTCGGACATTGTCGTAAGGGCGCCTTGGTAGCTGAAAGTGGGTCGTTGATGGTGGCTGCTATTGTTACGAAAAAGAATAAAACTGATTGTTAGTACAGGTTAATTCTTAAAATAAGCAGAATGAAGTTATTAAATGACAGTTGTTGCTCCGCTGTTGAAAACAGTCTAAAAGCCCTGTATATGACAGAGATGGTAGTGGATGGTAGTTGCTATTATAATTAACTGAATCATTGTACCCTTCGATGATAGAGGATGGTTATGACATCACTGTCGTGGTTGTGGCCATCATCGTCATGTAAACAGTCCGCAGCAAGATAAGGAACCCACCCACCGACGCGCGCGCGCACACGCACACACACACACACACACACACACACACACACACACACACACACACACACACACACTTATCAGTAACTGGCAATTATGACGAAATATTTATTTAAAAATTCAAGTGGTACAGCGAGGGCGAACCATGTCCTGTTTTTCTGCGTTCCCTTGCATCTGTTAGTTCCATTAAAAACCCATGCTCTTTTCGTTTCTTTTTTTTTTCTTTTTTCTTTTTTCTTGGCAGGGAGAGCGTTGTCTGCTTATAAATGCATGAGGCTAAAACAGCGGTGAGCCTTTGTTCATCTCTACATTTATGCCCTTTCATTTCCAAATCCATATTAGTTTTGTATGAATAGCTTGTTTTATCGCAGACCGTTGACTGGATAATGAACTAACGAGATGTAAATATGACCCATACACAAGAATGATTACTCACAAGGTTTACACAAGAATTTTTTTTTTTTTTTTTTTTTTTTTTTTGACCTCCTCTCTTCCTATTTATCCATCCTTCCGTTCACTTTTTATATCTCTCTTTTCTACTTCAGGTGACTCCAAATGGAGTAACAAGCCTAATGAGTTTCTGTAACCTAGAGAAGTGTTTGCAACGATAGATTATAACCATATAACCAAAAAAACGAGGTGAAGTGAAGCCTACTATGGTGCCCCTCTGTGAACGACTGGTTTGCGCGACCAGGCAGCCCGTGGTTACTAAGCAACAACAATTGGTATGTGTAAAAGTTTAATGTATAGAGAAATATTGTGCTGTATCACATGAGTATATGAAGATGACACGTACCGAGCGGTGATGCATTGGTGAGTTTGTGTTTCTTCCATTAGAATTGCCTTTGATTTAATCCCGTACAAGTTAACTACTTTTCCTTGTCGCCTTCTTTATCATAGCCGTCATTGTCATCATCATTATTACTGTCACCGTTACTTTCGTCGTCATCGTCAATGTCACCACTACTGTCACTGTGTCCATCATTTCGTCTGCCCATCAGTCATCCTTCCCACCATCCATCCTTTTATCCATCTGTCTTTTCCAACCAACCCCAACTTCTTCCATCCATCATTATTCATCCATTCTTCATCAGTCATCCGTCGTCATTCATCATTCATAATCCATCAGCCATCAACTGCCATTGATCGTCATTTATTCATCATTATTCATATGTCGCCTGTCGCCATTTCATCATCATCATCATCATCATCAACTTCATCATGGTTGTCATCGCTTGTCTTAGGGTGAATATGGGGTGCATAATGGCTAGCAATCCTCAAAGAAATATGATTATCCAAGATGGAATCATGTTTTATTTATTATATATACTGTTTTATCCAGTTATTAATGCTCGCTTCTAAGAGTATATTGTAGTGGTGGAGGTGGTGGGAAGTCATATATACACCTATGTAAGAGGGATGGTGATGTTGAGGGCCTCCTTCATGTAATAGCACCGATATAATCAGCCGGCTCAACTGCCTTGTTACACAAAGGATGGACACCTATTTTCCTCTCCCCAGAGAGGAGGAGGATGGACTGTAGGAGAGGAGCAGCTTCAATCTAAATTCCACTGGGTGCTCGTTTCCGGTGCGCCTGAGACCACAACACCAGCTGCAAAGAGAGGGCTTCCTTAGGGCGAAGTATATGTTTTAACGATACAGTAGTTTGTCTGATGGAGTCAGTGGAGACTTATGCGACAGTGATTCTAATGGACTTTTTTTTCAGTGGAGGTTTTTATAGATGGAGATTGCGTCTGACTCTGTCACTCCAGGACAAGATATCTCCTCTTCACTAGGAAAAAAAAAAAAATAGTAAGAAAAGAAAGTCACTCAAATAATGGAGTTAATTACTTTCAACTCTAAAACTCTTCTTCAGAGTTCAGACTGTTTGATGGCAACAAGTTAACATAAAAACGTCCTTGGTCTCATGAGGTTAATGAAGATGACTATATATCCCTCAGCTGGAGAATATCTTTCTTTTACTATTTTAATTCTTTTAATTCTAGACAAATTTATTCAACTTACGAAGCATCTCAACTAGTGAAGGAGCTAATGAAGGCTATAATCTAACCATTCCATTCCAACAGGCCTAATCTTAGAAGATAAAAGTCATCTGTAGATAGCAACAGCATTATTATAAATGTCATCGGATTGCAGTGAAGAAATAAAAATAGATCCTTTTGGCATTATAATCATTGGGATGCGGATTTTTTTCCATCTAAGAATTGAGTGAGGAAAAGACAGTTTTAACAGAATACCTAAGCTTTGTTGTTGTTGTTGTTGTTGTGGCCCAAGGTTCATCTGCAACGTGAATGTGGGCTAAAGTCGCCATTTTCCTGTGGTCCACCACCCTTCTTCCTGGGGGTAGGGAGGGATGAAAGGGGGTTTGTGTGGGAGAGGGGAGGTGGCGTCTGGTTATATTAGCGGACTTTTTTTTTTTAATAAAAAATGGAGGAAAGAAAAACAAAGGGGAAAAAAAATAAGTCCATGTGCCTAAAGGCATCCTCCATTCATAAAATACACATAACAACTGGACTTTAACGGAAGTGGATCAATTGTTTGTGGTAAACAACTCCCAGGAAGCGAATTCCAGAGAGTAGTAGTTCTGGGGATAAATGATTTTTGATAAGCAGAGGTTCTGCACTACGGGGTAGAGAGTGTGAATTCACTGGCGTTCCCAGCTGCCCAAGTATTTCGGGAGAAAATGTGAAGGGGAGGAACAATTGATGCCAGTTCGTCTGAACATTTACGGTAAAAATATCTATAAAATAATGCTAAAGAAGCAACATCTCTACATACTGATAATGGAGGAAGGTCTTGCGTGATGCCAGAATTATTGCTTGATCTAATGGCTTTATTTTGAATTTTGTCCAACTTCCTCAATGGAACCGCTCCACATCCATTCCACAGTGGTGAACAGTATTCGATCTGAGAACGCACATGACTTTTGTATATTGTGGCCATCTGCTCGTCAGTGAAGAACTCACGAACTCTGTCCATAAGTCACAATTTTTTAGAAGCATTTTTAGCAAGGGATTTAACATAAGCTGTCCCGCTTAGGTTGGGATTTAGAGTAACACCTAGGATATCAATTGTAGTGGGTATGGGAATACTGACATCATTTAAAATTATGTGAGAGTCTGAGGGATTCTTTCTGTTGGAGAAATTAATGTATTTAGTTTTCTGAGCATTAAATGAGACCAGCTTTGTTTGTCCCCATTGATTAATTTTAGAAAGGTCCTGGTTCAGAGAAATAGCTGTGTTTATTTGGGAATTTATAATATCAAATTGTGTAAAGGAGGTACTAAATGTGAAAGAACTATGAAGGGTCGAGTCATCAGCATAAGAGTGTACTGGGTTGTGAGTGACAGATATGAGGTCATTTATATGTATGAGAAAGAGGGTTGGCGCCAAAACTGATCCCTGAGGTACGTCAGCATTTATGGAATGAAACTGAGAATAAATTCCATCTACCATGACCCGTATTTTTCTATTATGAAGGTAAGAAGAAATTAGAGGAACCAGTGATGCAAGGTCATAGTGTGACATCTTAGACCAGTGGTTCTTAACCTTTTTTCTTGGCGACCCAAAATCCATAAGATGGTCTATATGGCGACCCAAACCCTCGTAAACTTACTCTGCACCAGAACTGAAACAAACGTATGTGTCATATCATGTGACTAAAACCAAAGTAATATTTCAATATTTTATTGATGTCATAGTAAATAAATTTCATTTTTATTATATGTACTTCCTAAGAACTAAAATATCAACACATTTTGGCAGGAAAAAAATAAATCGAAGATCAGAAAATCAAAATAATTCATTCATGTTCATGATACACCTATTTACTCTGACCATTAAGGAAAGGGTCACTATTTTGGATGTTGTCTGAGACATAAAGTATTATAATCAGTGAGATCCCTGGCACTGAAAAGTTTCAATCAGCTTCTCAAACAGGAGTGATTTAGATGACAGACTGCATCTTAGGTCATGCTCTGGTTGTACAGTAGACGGTTTGTGTACTGTGTGAGTGCAGAAAATCCTGCCTCACACAGATGAGTTGTAGCAAAGGGAAGGAGTGCTTTCAGGGCTTCACCTCCAAGAATTTTCTTTTCTTTGTAAACTCTGATCCAGAATGAGCTCAGTGATTCGTTTTGTTTCCTTAAATCATAACGAAGTGTTTCATCATTCTGAACCTCGATGGGCTACTCTTGGAGGTAGCTGATGTTCGACATCTCGTCAGGTCAGTCTTCAGCTTCAATGCTGAAGGGATTTCTTACCCAGGCACATTTCATCACATTCTCAGGAATGTAGTGAAAAACTCTTAGATTAGTCTGGAGATGTGTTCCACAATGATGCTTTGGACCTGGGTGAGAGAAAATTTTTCGTCTTCCAGAAATTCACTCAAAGATGGAACGACGCAGTCTTCCCAGTCTCAGTTTTACTCTTCCACAGCTTCAGTTTCCCCTTGAATGCAGTTACCTTCTCTGACAGCCCAACTAATGTCTGATCGTGACCTTGCATTGAAATGTTCAAGGCGTTAATCTCAGCAAAGATATCTGCAAGATAAGCCATTTGCATCACCTACTTTGAATCAGAGAATCTTTGGGGCCAGTGAATGATTCTTTTTTGCTAGAAATATCTCAGTCTCGTTCTGCATTTCAGGCAACCGTTGGAGCACCCTTCCTCGTGACAGCCACCTAACCTCAGAGTGGTACAACACGTGTACATGTTCTGAACCAAAATCAGAACACATCCGACTGATGATCCTGGAGGGCACAGCCCTAGATTAATGAAACTGACTACCAGGATGACTTCCTGCATCACTTTCCGTAACTCAGGTGACAACCCCTGAGAAGCAAGATTCTCACAGTGAAGGAGACTGAACAATCAGCACGAATGGATTTTCTTCTTTAACTCTAGCAATAAAGCCATGACGTACTCTCAGCATTGCTGGTGCACAATCACAACAGACATAAAACACTGACTCCACTGAAGCCCTTCTTCCTTGAAGAATGAGTCCACAGTACTGAAAATATCTTCTCTGGTTGTGGTTGTATGTAATGGCCGACAGAACAGAAATTCCTCTTCCATGTCTTCTGGACCTCGGTACCGTACGTAGGCCATGAGCTGGGCATCATTACTCCGAAATGAAAACGGTTAAGTTTTAAAATATAAAATGTACAGTACCGGTACGCTACTCCCAGTTGTGTGCATGGTAATAATCTTTTTTTAAGGCAAATGCAATCGCCTACTGTAGGAGAGAGAGAGAGAGAGAGAGAGAGAGAGAGAGAGAGAGAGAGAGAGAGAGAGAGAGAGAGAATGTAAAGTGTGAAGTATCGACAGGTACCGTAATATGTTTAAAAGTAATAGTATACAACATTAATAATATCAGTAATATATTTGTCTCTT
The DNA here is from genome assembly GCF_032717465.1 of Coenobita brevimanus. NCBI lineage: Eukaryota > Metazoa > Arthropoda > Malacostraca > Decapoda > Coenobitidae > Coenobita > Coenobita brevimanus. The sequence continues at coordinate 25,272,229 of NC_136960.1, forward strand.
GGCGACCCACTCCAAATGGCTTGGCGACCCAAATTTGGGTTGCGACCGATAGGTTAAGAACCACTGTCTTAGACAATAAGGCCCGGTGCCATACTCTGCGAAATGCTTTTGATATATCAAGTGCTATTGTGTGTGTTTCACCGTATTGGTCTATTGTTTTGTTAAGCTGATGGATAAGAAGGCAAAGAATGTCTACAGTTGAACGTTCTTGTCTATATCCATACTGCCGATCATTGATTAATTTATTAATTTCTAGATACTTGATTATGTATTTGTTAATTAGCATCTGAAAAACTTTGCCAAGAATGGAAGTTACTGCAACTGATCTATAGTTTGATGGATCAGAAGTTCCTCCCTTTTTAGGAACAGGATGGATATTTGCTTCTTTCCAAGAGGCTGGAAAACTTGAGGTACGGATGCATAAGCGGAAAAATTTTGCCAGTACAGGAGCCAACACTGAGGAGCAATTTTTAAGTACTATTGAAGGAATTTCATCTGGACCAGTAGCTTTGTCTACTGAGAGATTCTGTAATACAGCTTGTATGTATCTGGTGTGAATCATGAAAGGAGGTATTTGAGAGGAATCAAAATCAAGTTCAGGAATATTGTGATTTTCTGCATTTAGGGTTGAGTTTGTAGAAAAAATGTCAACAAGAAGTTTGGCTTTTCCACGTGGGTCACTAACTATATTTCCATTGGGGGACTGTAAAGGTGGAATGGAAGGGGAGGTAGTGAAGTTAGTTTTGAATGAATTAAAGGTTGACCAGAATATTTTGTTATCATTTGGGTTGTTTAGTAGTTTCTTAGTCTGTCTATGCAGAAAGTTTGATTTAGAAAGATTGATGATAGTTTTAGCATGGTTTCTGATATTTCTATAATAGTTAAAGGCTTCTTTGGTTTTTGTCCTTGTATAAGTGTTATAGGTTATTGTTTTATGTTCTGTTACTCCAGCACAATTGTGGTCAAACCATTTAGGAGAATTACATCTTTTTCTGTAACTATGATGGGGAATGAATGTTTCCATGCCGACTTTATTGAAATCCTGTATGTGGCCCAATGTGGAATTTGCATCTTGGGATAAAAAGGAGGTCCAAGGAACATCCATGAAAAAATTATGGAGTCCCTCCCAGGCTGCCCTGTCGTAGTGTCATTTAGTCACCACGACCTGTTCAGAGCAGGAGGGTGTGGTAAGTGTTTAACTGGTGGCTTGAATCAGACAATGATCCGAGGATCCGAGGGGGGACTTCACTTCGACAATATAATTATCTGAATTGGTTGTTAGAAACAAGTCCAATAGGTGGGGATTTTGATCGGGGTTGTCTGGTACCCGGGTGGGTTGACTGACTACCTGGGTGAGATTAAATGAGACTTGGAATTAAGAGGGATAAATTCAGTTAATGACCATTATTTCCTCTCCGGGTGACCGATAATGGGGCTTTAATGTAATGGTTGTTTTGAGGTATCCTACTTAGCTCCTCCATAGACGTTGGAAGACGTTATGTAATTACCTGTTTTTGTTTGTTTGTTTTGAATCTTTGTCCACATGATATCTCTAAAAGTCCTCAGTGAATTTCAATGAAATTTTGTGGATGGGTTGGCCATAGCCCAATAAAGAACTGATTAAATTTGGGGGCAGATCCACATCCGAATCCTGATAATATGTGTCCCGCAGAATATCACCAAAAGTTCTACATGAATTTCAATAAAATTTTGTGGAAGAGTGGGTCATGGGTCAATGAGCACTTGATTGGATTTTTGGGCGGATCCAGACGCCATGTATTCCACACAATATCTCCACGGATCTGGATCCGGGTCCTTTTTCAATGGCATTGGCACTGACGGAGGTATGTGTTCTCTGGCTGTTTGTAGTTTTTATCTGTTTATTCATGGCCTCAGTTAGAGTTTACCCTATTATTACTTTCCATACAGTTATCTGATTCCTGCGGTATATTTAATTTTTTTGTCAAGCTTTGTCACAAGTCACAGTATTCCTCCATATGTTATTTTTCTGCTTAATATATTCTTCGGCATTTTTTTCGGTTTAACAACTTAGATTCTGAAAAAAACAAGTTACTATCTGAGGAAAGGGTTACCGGAATGCCTGAAGAAAAATGACAAGGGAAGTGAGTGACTTTAAAACATTGATATAAAAACATTACTTCATTTCGGCAAGGCGTGTTATTAACGTCAGGGAGAGAGAGAGAGAAAGAGAGAGAGAGAGAGAGAGAGAGAGAGAGAGAGAGAGAGAGAGAGAGAGAGAGACAGAGACAGAGACAGAGACAGACAGACAGACAGACAGACAGACAGATAGGCAGACAGAGACAGAGGCAGAGAGAAAATCTGGTAATGGGGACAGGAAGAGAGAGATGATTAAAAGATGGAGAGCCGCCATTAGGTGCCCAAGGCCGCCGCAAGCAAGCATGTTAGTGCTTTTAAAAACGAAATGAAGAGATATACTGTATATATATATATATATATATATATATATATATATATATATATATATATATATATATATATATATTTTATGCGAGAAAGAAGGAACCAAAGGCCATGAGCCAGCAGTAACAGTTCCCTCAAAGAGAAAAACAAAATACAATATAGAGCCAAATTCAAGATCCGATCATTTTGAGATGCCTGGACACACTGCGTTTGAAAGACTGGAGATCATAGGCAGCAGGAAATACAGACAGAGGGAGACAGTTCCAGAGCTGACCTGTTGCATATATGAAGGACTGGGAGTAACGGTTAACTCTTGCATTAGAGAGTTGGACAGAAAAAGGATGAGAGTTTGCTGCCAGATGGGTGCTACGCGCCCGACGTAGAGGTGGAGGAATGCAAGCAGACAGTTCAGAGGAGCAGTGACCATTAAAGTAGCGATAGAAAAGAGATAAAGATGCAACAGTGCGACGAAGAGACAGAGGTTGAAGGGAGTCAGTAAGAGGAGGAGAGTTAATGAGACGAAAAGCCTTTGACTCCACCCTATTGAGAAGAGCTGTATGTGGGGAGCCTCCCCACACATGAGAGTTGTACTCCACACAGGGGCGGATAAAACCCCTGTATAGAGTCAACAATTGTGCAGGGGTAAAGAAAGAGTGGAGTCGGCTTAGCACACCCAATCTCTTGGAAGCAGATTTTACAAGAGATGTAATATGATCTTTTCAAGATAAGTCCCGAGTAAATGAAACCCCAAGCATGTTCAAGGATGATGCAGGATTAAGCTGAATATTATTAAACATTAGTGGGTATACCTGTGGAAGATTTTGTCGGGTTGATAGGTGTAAGAACTGAGTCTTAGATGCATTAAAGACAACCATATTATTTTTACCCCAGTCAGAGATACGAGCCAAGTCAGACATTAGGTGTGCCATAGCCTAATCCCTTGTTTGTTGACGTAACTGTTGAGATGGGCGTTGCGGGAACCGAATGGAAAGGTGAAGGGTGGAGTCATCAGCGTATGAGTGGATAGGGTTAGATGTACAGCTTAGATCATTGATGAATAAAAGGAAGAGAGTTGGTGATAGGACAGAGCCCTGAGGAACACCACTGTTGATAGATCTAGAAGAACGATGGCCGTCTACAACAGCGGCTATAGAACGACCAGAAAGGAAGCTAGCGATGAAGGCACAGATAGAAGGATAGAAACCGTAGGAGGGCAGTTTGGAAATTAAAGATTTATGCCAGACTCGATCGAAAGCCTTTGAGATGTCAAGTGCAATGGCATAGCTTTCGCCAAAGTCCCGAAAGGAGGATGACGAGGAGTCTGAAAGGTAGGTGAGAAGATCGCCAGTGGAGCATCCCTGACGGAACCCATACTGACGATCTATCTATCTATCTATCTATCGATCTATATATATATATATATATATATATATATATATATATATATATACAGACAGAGAGGGAGGGAGAAAGAGAGGAGCCCCAAAAGATATATGCGAGTCCCTTTAATATTTATACATAGCGAGAGAGAGAGAGAGAGAGAGAGAGAGAGAGAGAGAGAGAGAGAGAGAGAGAGAGAGAGAGAGAGAGAGACAGACAGACAGACAGACAGACAGACAGACAGAGACAGAGAAAGAGACAGACAGAAAGACAGACAAACAGCCAGCCAGACAGACGGACGAAGTGCAAAGTTTATATAAAAGCGCCGAAAAGTAAATAAGTGTGTTTAATGCTTTCTGCATGGAATGGAATGAGCATGTAAATAAGAGGAGCGAGTAATGTACTGCCCGCGTTGCCTCCAAAATATATTAATGCTTAGTGTGGCAAAAATATGCTTACGAGATGGGTGTAGTGGTGGTGGTGGTGGAGGTTGTGGTCTTGGTGATGGGTGTGTTAATGTATGTTGTTGTGGTGGTGGTGGTGATGGTGGCGGTGACGAGGTTGATGTTGTTGTTATTGCTGTTGTAGTTGTGGTGGTAGTGGTGACTCGGTTGCTGCCGCTGTTGTTGTTGCTTTGGTGGTGGTGGTGGTGGTGAGGATGGTAACGAGTTTGGAGTGGAAGGCTTGGTTGTCGTTCATATTGTTGGTGTTTTGTTGTTGGTGGTGATGGTGGTGATGATGTTGGTGTGGAAGGCTTGGTTGGTGCTGTTGTTGTTGTTGTTGGTGGTGGTGGTGGTGGAGGTAGTTGTGTTGGTAACGCGGTTAGGGTGGGTGGCTTGGTTGTTACTGTTAAGGTGGTGGTGGTGGTGGAAATAGTGACAGATTTGGTAGGGGTCGATCATCATCATCATCATCATCATCATCATCATCATCCGGACCTCCTTTCCCACCCTAGGGCACGGTGAGGAGTACCAACTTCTAGACAGCCTAAATTTGCTCAGTTCCATGGGCCACGCTTCCATTCACTCACAATTCAAGTTTCCGGAATCCTTGCGCTATCTGATACGCCGAAAACAATCACCACGTACTGTAGCTTCACATAAACGTATCCGATAGACTCAATCCGGACACTGTCACGTTAAAAGGGGTGCCAAATCCCTGATCATGAGCTTCTCCTCACAATATTCATACAACCATCTCGATTTCTTGTCAGTCCTCTAGCCTCACCGATATCCAAACCTTTCTTTCTCACACTCACTCACCATATCCTTCCACCTTCTACAGGGCCTACCTCGTCTCCTCCCTCCTTCAAATTCACTCAGTTATACAATACCGTTTTCACTACTCTATTGTTATCCATTCTCTCCACATGACCATGCCATCTCAGTACACTCTCTTCGTTTCTGGTGTCCACAGACTTCCTCACTTCACATCTTTCATGAACCACATCATTTCGTATCCTCCACATACATTCCTCAACAGTCCCATCTCCACTGCTCTCATTCTTAACTTTTCATTTTCATGCCACACCATAGTCTCACATCCATGTTAAAATTGGCACTAACACTCCTTCATATAAGCCTCGTGCAGCTGCAACACTAAAGCCTCTGTTTCTTATCAAGGCCTTCATTGCACCAACTACTTCCCTCCTTGTATAATTCTACTTTCCACTTCTTTTGCACATTTTCCTGTCGTTTCTAACAATGTATCCAGGTATTTGAACTCTCTCACCAATTCCAGTTTCTCTCCATTCACTGTAACATCACACTGGGAGTCACCTTCTCTCTCTCAGTAACCACCACTTTACTCTTTTCTACCTTTACTCTCAAGGCACCGCGCTCACAGACATCAGCAAAACTCTGCATTAGTCTACCAAGTTCTTGTCCGGTATTTGCAAGTAGTACTGCATCATCAGCATACAACAAAATTTGAGATATTCCATCCATCACCATTCATTACCAACGCCATCCCTCTCTCCATAACTCGCGTTTTTACTTTTCTCAATACCCCGTCCATATATTTATTCAACAACCATGGAGATATCACACATCCTTGTCGCACGCTCACACCGATCGTGAACCATTCACTTAGATACACATTTACCCTTACACATGCTTCACTATCATTATAAAAACCCTTGACGGCACCTAGATGCTTACCATCTACACCTTACATGCGCAAAACTTTCCACAATTCTTCTCTCTCTCTACTTTGTAGTATGTTTTTTCCAGATCCATCAATGCCATAAACACATTATAGCCCTTCTCACAAACCTTCTCCACTATCTGTCTCACTGCAAATATGTGATCCACATATCCTGTGCCACTTCTAAAGCCATCCTGTTCATCACTCACTAGGACTTCTGATATCTTTTTTTCTTTCTCTATAATAATTCGTCCATACACCTTCCCTACCACACTCAATAAACTTATGCCATGATAATTTTTGCACTCACTCTGCACACCTTTATTATTGTACAGGGATACAATCACAGCTTTTTTCCACTCTGCAGGCACAGTTTCACTCATCCATACCTTCTTACTTATCTCCATCAAGCACTTCATTCCGCTCTCTCCACTACACTTAATCATCTCTGCATACACCTAATCAACCTCAGGTGCTTTCCCATTTTCAGGCGTTTCACAGCGTTCTTCACCTGTGCGAGTGTCGTGTTTCTTATCACTGGATTCCTTCTCTGCACACCCTCGAAACCAGTCATGTTTACAGAGGCTGTACCTCCTCTATTCCCATTCATCAGGCTTTCAAAATATTCTTTCCATCTGTTCTTTACTTCATCCCCATGGGTTAATAATCTACCACTTACACCCTCCACACTTTCACATTTGTTTCCGCTGTCACTTCTGCCTTTCCGCACCTCCTTCCAGATAACTTCCTATTTTCAGAGTAGTTTGCATTCATTTTTCTTCCTAGGTCATTGTTTACCTCCTTCTTTTTCCTCTTCACTAGTCTCTTTACATGGTTCTTGCTCTCAGTATATTCAGTTCTTATTTCCCCTGAACTCCTCTCCTGTAACCACTGTAGCCACTTCTTCCTCTTTTCCTCCAATGCTCTCTTTTCTTTATCCCACCATGACGTACCTTTCTTCTTTGTCATTACTTTTGCCGCACCACACACACTGCTTTAGCATTCCTAACTAAGCAATCCCTGTATGCATTCCAAAGGCTTATTCATTCCAATTCACTGATTCTAACTCCTCCCCTACTTTGGTCCTGTATTCAAGTGCCATTTCTTTGATCCCCTCCTTCTCGACTTTCAGTTTTTCTCCCTAACTGTCCCCCCCCCCCTCTCTCTCTCTCCTGGTCCACCTAACTCCTCTCAGCTTGATCTTGAATAACACAATCATATGATCTGACAGACGTCCACATTGTCCTCTCACGTCCTTCGTATCAGCAACCATTCCTAGCATGGACCTCTTTACGAGCACATAATCAGTCAGGCCCCTTTCAACACGATCTCCTTTCCCTCTATACTTTGTATATTTATTTGCATCTTTGTGTTTGAAATATGAGTTACAAATGCACATCCTCATTTCCTGACACATATCATTCAGTCGCTTCCCGTTGCCATTTTCTCTTGGCACTCCCATTGCAGCTCATTATGTTATACATAGGTCCAGTGCCTACTCTTCCATTCACATCGCCCATAACGATCACTTTATAGCTCCTGGGCTTTTCTCCCACCACTTTATCCAGCTCTTCCCATAACTTGTCTTTCATTCTTGTCATCACACGGTACATACGCTACAATCACAGCCATTTTCACCCTCTCAAATTTGAAATTGACATACATACATCTCGAGGTGACATATTTATAAACACTCATTCCACTCTGCCTCACTTCATGCATCAACAAAGCAACTCCTTCCTCGCATCTTCCTCGTCCATTCATGCCCGACCTCACACACTTTACTCCCTCCCACTCCTCCACTTCACACCCTTTCATCTTTGTTTCACGCAAGAGACGACTGGTGATGGTGGTGGTGATGGTGGATGTGTAGTAGTGGTTGCTAGTCATGGTTGTGCTGTTGGTGGTAGTGGTGATGAGTATGGTAATAGTGACAGTTTTGGTGGAGGTGTTTGGTAGGTCTGATTATTATTGTTGTAGTGGTGGCGGTGGGTGTGTAGTAGTGTTTATGGTGATGGCTGTGGAAGTGGTATGGGAATGGTAGTGGTGCTAATGATGGGTGTGGTGGTAGGAGTGATGGGTGGAATGGATGTGATGGGGGTGGTGGTGTTGGCATTGTTTGGTTATGATAGTGAGCACTGGCGGTGATGAGATGGGTGTGAGGTTTGCAAACTGTTGACTGTGATTTGAGATGGCTTATAGATGACTAGGTTGATGGTTGCTGAATGTTTGGGTGATTTCTGAATAGGTCTGTGGGTGGTTGTTGTGTTGGTTGTGATTGTTATGATAAGGTTCAATGGTTGTTTTGAGAGGGGCTGTGTAGTTTTGTGTGTGTGTGTGTGTGTGTGTGTGTGTGTGTGTGTGTGTGTGTTTCAGGTGATTGTGACGACAGTGCAGATTGGCTGTTATGAAAGTGACTTTGCAGTTTGGTGATTGCTGTTTGTAATTAGAAAGAGCTGTTAAATGACTGGCTGAGTGGCTGAGTGATTGCTAATTAGCTCTAGAATGATGACCCTCGTGGTGGCGATGATGAGAATATGGAAAAAAAAAAAAAATGATGGAGCAGGAGGACCTGATACCAGTTTTAATCTGAATCGGTTAGTCGGACTTACAGTACAGGCATCTAGAGAGTCTGGAAGACCTGAATTGTGAAAACCATTGCACTTATAGGACTTATTATTGATACACTGATGCATAAGCATTATCTGGATCAATCTTTATTGACATACTTGAAGCGACTTGTAACTGTAGCTGTAGCTCCATACTAATCAGTAATGTGAACCCGTGGACTTCAGGATGAAATTACCCTTCTCCAGTCCACACTTGTCCCGTCAGGGGATAGAGTTAAGAGGTTTGCAAAAGGTGGGATAGATTGGTGTCACCATGTGAAGCCGTTCCTCTCTATAATCGAACGAGCATGAAGGGGCCTGAAAGAACGTAACTGGACCTGAAAAGCCCTCAATTGAACTTAATTCCTTCACTGTAATGGCATATTTCTCAACGTATGCTTGGTATCTTCCAGACAATTTATATTGAACTCAGAAATGACCTCTTACAGCAAAGAGGTGAATGATGGGTTATTTAACACCAGATTTTCGGAAATCTCTCCTAACGTGAACTCGTCTTCTAGTTCCAAGAACAAAATTCATATATCTTCACCGTGATATGATTTCTGGTGCAAAATATAACTGAGAAGCGGAACCTATAGACAATGATTTTGACTGCATTTAGTGCAATTTTTTCCACCCTAACTTGGCCCTGATTTCTTCCTTTTTAATCATGTTTCACGAAGCTCAGTGTCAAAAAGAAAAAAGAAAACTACGACCCTGTAAAATTATTTGCCATTGAAGACTAAGTGCCTATCATTGTAATATATTGTTAATGAATTGTTACAATTTAACATTCACTACTGAGAGATAGCATAATATTTTTTCAGCCAAGTTAAGGTAAAACGATCATAGCAAGTGGAACACTATTCCAGCACCAGAATAGTCGTGACTTATCAACTAATCACGATGGAAAGAGAGCAATTTTAGGTTAAATGACAGCAGAAAAAAAAATGTATGACTTGCTATGAATTAGTTTACAATAGAATAACAGTGACCATTTTGATTTGTGTTTATGACGGTTGTTCCGGTTCTGTCCGGTAATTTTTAATAGTTAGTTCTCACTTGCTACGGAAGTTTTAATCAGCTTTTGGGAGATCTTTTGTTTTGTAGTCGAGGGGTGAGTGAAGCTTATACCCAATCTCTCTAATTACGAAAGTTTCTACAAGGCTGAATTAAATTATCTGGAAGTAGCAAGAACGAAGTGGAAAATACTTCACCGGAGTGAAATGATATCACTGGACTGCTTGTCATCGATCGTTATGGCTAATTAGCAACACTTGTCTTGCAAATTCAGGATTGTACCCTGAAACCTGAGGACATCAGCATAGCGCTCCTTTATTTCCGGCAGGTTAGTAACTTGGTAGTTCTTATTTAAGTGGGAGCGTGTCTTGGATCACCCCATTCAGTCAGTCACATTCGACGGTCGTCCAGACTCAAGGTGCTCTACTCCCTTAGAGTTTAGTGACGTCCCATTATTACGGCCCTCATTGTCCAGCATCTGCCAAGATCTTTTGTACCGTACTTGTTATGCCATGGGCTTATACACTTGCTATGTTTACGTTGCCATAGACTTCTGTACTTGTTACCTCGTCCGGGACGGATTCTGTGAGGTATCGTTTTTGGTCGTTTGTTTCGTTGCTTGTTTCTTTGTTTTTCTGTTTGTTGGCAACATTACGGAAACACGGCAGAATGAAATTACATGAAACTCTCAGGATATGTAGGTGCTGGTCCAAAAAGGAAGTGATTTAATTCTAGAGGTAATCGAATAATCCTGAAAGGTCAAAATCAAGGTCACGGATTTTCAGAGGGCTATAGCTTGAAACCGGTTGAAGACAGAGAGCCTTACTTTTATCAGCATACATTAACTTCCATATGGTCTTTCATTTGGCACCAAGACCTTTGACCTTGAGTGACCTTGAAAGGTCAAACTCAAGGACATGGATATTCATGGGCTACATCTCGAAACTGGTTGCAGAGAGATATTTACACTTCATATTGGTTCGTTCCTGGGAAACCGGATCTTCAGCAGGAAGAGTAAACACAATGTCGTGACGAACATAATGGATTTTATTGCCAGACATTTCGACATTTCCTTAATGTCATCTTCAGTGGTCTAAAATGATAAAATTGTTAAGATTACTTACATTTAATATGAAAGTGCTTTCAAGATGCGGCAGTGGTAAATAAGAGAATTAAGCTATGTTTAAGGGGTAGGATGATAGAGTATTGTTAAGTTGGGGCTTGTGCAATTATGTGATACTCGCCTTAAAGATGAATATATTAAACTTGATAGCTGCTCTACTGACAGTGTAAGAATCTTAAGAGTCCTTGTTTATTAAATTGCATAAGCCCCAACTTAACAATACTATATCACACTACCCCTTGAACATAGCTTAAGTCTCTTAATTACCACTGCTGTATCTTTAAAGCACTTTGATATTTACATGTAAGTAATCTTAATATTTTTATCATTTTAACCACTGAAGATGACATTAGGGAAATGTCGAAAAGTCTGGTAATAAAATCCATTATGTTCGTCACGACATTCTGTTTACTCTTCCTTTTTTTTTTTTTTCCTTTTTTTTAATGCGAGGAAGATGGAACCAGATGATGCGAGCCCGCAATTCTTGTTCCTTCCATATGAAAAACAAAATACAAGAGAGAGCCAAATTCAAGATCCGATCATTTCGAGATGCCTGGACACACTGCGTTTGAAAGACTGGAGATCATAGGAAGCAGGAAACACAGACAGAGGGAGACAGTTCCAGAGTTGACCTGTTGCATAAATGAAGGACTGGGAGTAACGGTTAACTCTTGCATTAGAGAGTTGGACAGAAAAGGGATAAGAGTTTGCTGCTAGACGGGTGCTATGCACCCGTCGTAGAGGTGGAGGAATGCATGCAGACAGTTCAGAGGAGCAGTGACCATTGAAGCAGCGATAGAAAAGAGATAAAGATGCAACAGTGCGACGAAGAGACAGAGGTTGAAGGGAGTCAGTAAGAGGAGGAGAGTTTATAAGATGAAAAGCCTTTGACTCCAATCTGTTGAGAAGAGCTGTATGTGGGGAGCCTCCCCACACATGAGAGTTGTACTCCACACAGGGGCGGATAAAACCCTTGTATAGAGTCAACAATTGTGCAGGGGAAAAGAAGGAACGGAGTCGGCTTAGCACACATAATCTTTTCGAAGCAGATATTACAAGAGATGTAATATGATCTGTCGAAAACAAGTCCTGAGTAAATGAAACCCCAAGTATGGACAAGGATGTTGCAGGATTAAGATGAATATTATTAAACATTAGTGGGTATACCTGTGGAAGATTTTGTCGGGTTGACAGGTGTAAAAACTGAGTCTTTGATGCATTAAAAACAACCAGATTATTTTTACCCCAGTCAGAGATATGAGCCAAGTCAGACATTAGGTGTGCCATAGCCTCATCCCTTGTTTGTTGAAGTAACTGTTGAGATGGACGTTGCAGGAACCGAATGGAAAGGTGAAGGGTGGAGTCATCAGCATAAGAGTGGATAGGGTTAGATGTACAGCTTACAAGGTCATTGATGATTATAAGGAAGAGAATTGGTGATAGGACAGAGCCCTGAGGAACACCACTGTTGATAGATCTAGGAGGAGAACAATGGCCGTCTACAACAGCGGCTATAGAATGACCAGAAAGGAAACTAGAGATGAAGGCACAGATAGAAGGATAGAAACCGTAAGAGGGCAGTTTGGAAATTAAAGATTTATGCCAGACCCGATCGAAAGCCTTAGAGATGTCAAGTGCAATAGCAAAGCTTTCGCCAAAGTCCCGAAAGGAGGATGACCAGGAGTCTGAAAGGTAGGTTAGAAGATCGCCAGTGGAGCGTCCCTGATGGAACCCATACTGACCATCAGAAAGAAGGTTGTGACAGGAAGGATGCTTTAAAATATTTCTCTTAAGAATTGACTCCAAAACTTTTGAGATACAGGATGTTAAAGAAATTGGACGATAGTTAGAGGGTTGGGAATGGTCACACTTCTTTGGGACTGGCTGAATGAGAGCAAACTTCCAGCAAGAAGGAAACTTACAAGTTGATAGACAAAGGCAAAAGGACTTGCCTAGGCAGGGTGTAAGCACAGAGGCACAGTTCTTGAGAAAAACAGGAGGGACTCCATCAGGCCCATATGCTTTATTAGTATTGAGGCCAGCAATGGCAGAAAATATCAGCTGAAGAATTTTTAATAGCAGGCATAAGGAAGTCAGAGGGGGGAAGTGATGGAGGAACAGCACCGGAATTGTCTAAGGTGGAATTGGAGGAGAAAGTCTGAGCGAAGAGATCTGCTTTATCAGTAGAAGAAATAGCTACAGAGCCATCAGAGTAGAAAAGAGGAGGGAAGGATGATGAGGTAAAGTTGTTAGAAAGGTTTCTGGCAAGGTGCCAGAAAGAACGGGAAGAATTCAAGTTGGAGAGTTGAGAGCATTTAGTACATATGAAAATACTTTTAGCCGAGCAAAGAAAAGACTTAGCATGATTCCGGGCAGAAACGTATAAAAGATGTGATTTAGGGGTGGGTTGGCTCAGGTACCTTTTATTGGCCCTTTCCCTGTTGCAGACAGCATTAGAACAAGCGTGATTGAACCAAGGCCTTCTTGCATTAGTCAAAGGATATGAAAAAGGAATGTATGCTTCCATTCCCGAGAGAATAACCTCTGTAATGTGCAAGGCACACTCAGATGGCTCCCGGCCATGGAAGCAATAATCATTCCAGGGAAAATCAAAGAAGTCCTGCCTGAGGGCCACCCAATCCGCAGCTCCGAAGTGCCACACACAACATTTCTTTGGAGGGTCCACGGGCCGTACTGGAGCGATAGGACAGGTTAAGGTGATAAGGTTGTGATCAGAGGAACCCAACGGAGAGAAAAGATTAGCAGTGTAAGCAGAAGGATTAGTAGTAAGGAAGAGGTCAAGTATGTTGGAGTTCTCTCCGAGGCGGTCAGGGATACGAGTAGGGTGCTGTACAAGCTGCTCTAGGTTATTAAGGATAGAGAAGCTAGTTCTCCAGGTGGATCAGTGAAAGGAGAGGAGAGCCAAAGATGATGGTGAACATTGAAATCTCCTAGAATGGAGATTTCAGAGAAAGGAGAAATGGATAGAATGTGTTCCATCGTAGAAGTAAGATAGTCAAAGAATTTTTGATAGTCAGTAGAACTAGGAGATAAGTAAACAGCGCAGATATATTTAGTCAGAGAATGACAGGAAAGCCGAAACCAGAGTGTAGAGAATTCAGAAGAATCGAGTTCAGGAACACGAGAACAAGATAGGTCGTTGCGTATATATACACAACATCCACCTTTGGCTTTGAAATGAATACAGAGAAAGTAGGAGGATACAGAAAAGGGTTTGCTGTCAGTTGCCTCAGACAGCTGAGTCTCAGCTAGAAAAAGAAAGTGAGGTATAGAGGAGGAGAGGTGGTTCTCAACAGAGCGAAATTTGGAGGAAAGGCCGCGAATGTTGCAGAAATGAAAAAGAATAGAGTCAGACAGTGATTCCAGGCAGCTCGAGTCGTCACCGGGCTAGGGGCAAAAGGTGGGGGCATTTATGGCCCCCCCTCCTGGGGACTCCTAGGCCAAGTGTAGCGCTGCCATGATTTTTTAATTTTGGGAAAGGAAGTGAAGTGTGTACTGTGCATGAAGTTTGGTGTTGATAGTTAGAGAAACTTGTACTGGAGAGCATGCTGGCCTACTCTCAGTGTTACTGAGACACTGAAAAATTTCAGCAAAGGGGGATGTTCGGGACCTAGTCCCGAGGGCTGATGAAACCGGAGCTCCAGCTCTCCCTATCATCAGCTTTCCATCTACCTTGGGAGTACTGCTCTGCTCGACTGGTGCTACAGTGCTGGAGATATTTGCTATTATCAACATACAGGAAGTACAGTAAATATCTTTGTCTTCAACCAATTTCAAGTTATAGCTCCCTGAATATCCGCGACCTTGAGTTCGACGTTTCAAGGTCACTTAAAATCAAAGGTCACGGTATCAATTAAAAACCCATATGGACTTTTAATTGATACAATGACCTTTGACCTAGTATGACCTTGAAATGTCAAACTGAAGGTCACGGATAATCTGTGGGCCATAATTGAAAACTGGTGGAAGACAGAAAGATTTTTACTATTATCTACATTTGAACTCATTATGGCATATGTTATAAATTATTAGTATTGACATAACATGTTCCATTTCATTTGCTCCATTGCCTTAGACTTTAATTGTTTACTGACACTAAATGGCCTTACCGGTTCAGTATTTACCAGCAATGAAATAACAGCTGTCGGGCAAGGTTTGTTGTGCCTGGCACCACTTGTAATATTTGTGCTGACTTGGATTTTTGTATTCATGTTTACGTTGCCATGAATTTTATACTTGTGTCGAGGTTGCCATAGACTTTTGTACTTGTTGCAATTACATTGCCATGGACTTTTATATTTTTTATATATACGTTGCCATGAACTTTTATGTTTGTTATGTTGACAGTGTGTGGATTTGTGTACTTGTTATGTAGTTTTGTCTGAAACATAATCAAAGTTTTAGCCCCTTCAGTCCGAGATTAACAGCATTAGCTTACCAACCTGTATCTGGTGTGTAGGTTAATTTACTTCTGAACGATCTTTTCTTGCCCTTGATAACATCTACCCAAACTAAACCAACGACTAATATGGATAACTATAGCAACCAGTCCTATAGTCTTCCTAACATGGATCTAATCTAAACTAATCTGCTCTTATCTAGCGTAATTTAAAGAAACTTAACTAACTCAGCTTTCTTCATCTTGACGAATCTAACTTAAACCAAGCTAGTATTCCAGTCCAAATTTAGCCTAACCCAACCTAACCTAACCCAGCCTATCCTAATCTAACCTCTTACATATACTGCCCTTACATTACCATATCTGCCTGGACTGAGATGGACCTGAATCTGACCTGACATGAACTGACCTAACCTTCCCTAACCTAAATTTATCCCTTTACAAAGATGTGTGATGGCGTGTTGTAAAAGTTACGTAAGAGTCGACATCTACACCTACTTGAAGATGCTCCCACTGTAGCGATCTAGTTAGTTCCGAATACATTGTCACTGTAGAACACATGCTCTGCTCAGTTTGGCATACATCCACTCCTTTTCTCTCCTCTTCCCTCATCTCCTCTTGTTTCCTCTCCTTTCCGCTCCTCTGATGTCTTGCCCTTTCCTTTCTTCCCGTCTCTCGTCTTCTCATCACTTTATTTCACGTCTTTTTTATGGTTTCCATTCATCTCCTTTCCTTTCCTCTCATTAATATATTGCATATTTTATACACCCCCTCGTATAGCACTCTCTCTCTCTCTCTCTCTCTCTCTCTCTCTCTCTCTCTCTCTCTCTCTCTCTCTCTCTCTCTCTCCCTCTCTCTCTCTCTAACGAAGGCAATGTTAGCATAACGAAGTAAATGCAAATGAGTAATGCGGAAGATAATACAATTTGAAATTCAGTATATGAGGAAGGAGGACGTGGAGTGGATTTGTGTGCCTTTACCGAAAGTGAGTAGGGAATGAATACGTTACTAATGAATAATCACGAATTCGCGAGATCGTGTCATGGCAATTTGTGACACTGTATTATTTAAATGGGAACTAATGAACAGTCGTGAAACCCCACAGAACATCCCTCAGTCAGTTAACCGCTTGCGTTTTCACTCAGATTTGAAAGTTTTTTTTCTTTTTTTAACATTCGTCATTGTATCGTCAGTGACTGTCTAAAGACAGTAATGTTTCAGTGAGCGAGTTATTGTATATATATCGTTCCCTGCCCCTGTCTTTATATCCATAGTTAGAGTAAACTCCGTCCACTTCTGCTGATCATGTATTGCTTTATGCCGCGTGTGACGAGCGAGAAACTTAGCCAATTAGTGGCCAGCTGCCGTGAGCGGTGGGCGTCGTGAGCAGTGTAAGGAAGCAGCAGCACTGGAGATTACCCTCGTGCCAGTGGCTTGTCTCAGTGGCTTGCGTCAGCTCTACGTCTCTAGTATCTCTCCATCGAGTTGGTGATAGACAGGAAGTGGACATCACATGCAGTGTATATCGCAGTGGCCAGTGGATTGCCGTCACCAAGTCTCTTCACAACCGTCTCCATTTTCTCCACTGACCACTGTTTTCTTTCAGCTTTTTTCTAGGCTTAAGAATATTAACTAGTTTGTCTGAGTGAGTGATTACTCGTTTAAGTTATCCTGTAACGTAAGAATTTACTTTATTTGTCACTAATAAATAACAGTTCTTTTCTTTGACCTGGATTAAATGTAAGAATTGTGTTGCATTTTACCATAATGATCTTACTTTAGTTTGCTTACTCCATGTTTGCACAAACTAATGTTAATCACGACTGGTAGGTAAGCAAGTTATTTCATAATTCATAAATCCATTTGCGCCAGCCAGGATTTAGCATCAGCAAGAACCTATTTATTATTATTAGTAGTAGTAGTATCGGTTCTGTTATCTTTTCAGCCCTTAACAGAATTCATTATTTTTCTGTTCTCCAATGGAGAGTTCTCCCAATTACAAGAATTTTGAGTACCAGTTACTTCAGTAAATACAGCACAGCCTGATAGGTTTGGTTGGATTGGTTTGGTTAGGGTAGGTAAAAAAAAAAATAAAGTGAAGTTAGGGGCGTGAACGATAATTTTACCTTATTATTATTATTATTATTATTATTATTATTATTATTATTATTATTATCGATTGTCAGGGGTAAGGACACTTTCTCAGAGGCCAACAGTATTAACAATTCAGCATTCGTGAGTGATTCGTCCCCGATGTGTGCTATTGAGAAAGTTATTGAAACTCTCGTCCTTAGAGAAATGGCATCGTAAGCCAGAATAAAGTCAAATTTACTACTTTATAAGTCAGTAACCCATGTGTCAGTGGTGACTTTCCATTTTCTCCCAAAAGTAGTGGATATATATATATATATATATATATATATATATATATATATATATATATATATATATATATATATATATATATATATATACCTAGGCTGCTTCCCCCAAGGAAAGGGAGGTAGCCGAGACAGGACGACACACTCCCCATTTACTCATCCATTCAAACACAGTCATTCGCATCTTAGCCCCAAAGGGGAGAAGGGACAGATCCTCACCACACCACACCACACAAGGGTCAAATGCACAGTGCAATCAGTGACATCCGCAGCAGAGCCCGACAGCAGAGCTGGTTTACCCCTGCCACATCATAATAGACCCATCCCCTTACTCGCACCTGACCTGACTAGCTAATCAGACCAAATGCGGGAGAATATCCCCTCAGGGCTGTGTCATTATTTATTCATTCACAATTTCTCTCCATTTATTTCTGTCACGCACAGCCACTCTTCCTTGCTCAACAGACATCCCTCTCGCATCCAGCGCTCTCTTCACACTGTCCATCCATCCTATTCGTGGTCTCCCTCTCAGCCTTACACCTCTCACATCAGATCTAGTTATCTTTTTCACCAATCACTCATTATCCATTCTCTCCATATGCCCAAACCATCGCAACACCCTCTGCTCAACTCTACCAGCCATCTCCCAAACAACTCTAGTTCTCCTTCGCACTTCATCATTTCGCACTCGATCCATACGCGTCACTCCACACATACTCCTCAGACACCTCATCTCCATTACATTCAAACATATCCTCTCTGCTACACCCATATTCCATGTTTCAGCCCCATATAACGCAGTTGGTACCACAACACCCTCATACAGCCTTCTCTTTACATCCATTCTAAGCGAACGACATCTAAACACTTTTTTCATTCCTCCCAGCACCTTTCCTACTTCATTTATTCTAAACTTCACTTCTGCATCTATTCTTCCATTCATAGCAACATGCGACCCTAAATATTTAAAACACTCCACCTCCTCATGCAACTTGCCATTCAAAACTATATTCATCCCCCTACCATCTACCAACCTCGTACACTTCATCACTTTACTCTTATTCTCATTTACTTTCAATTTCCTCCTTTCACACACCCTTCCAAACTCCTCTACCAACTGTCTCAATCTCTCCTCTGAATCAGCCACTAGTGCAGTATCATCTGCAAACACCAGCTGCTTTTCCACTCTCCACCATCGACATTCACCAGACTCAGACCTCCACCTAAAACACTTGCATTCACCTCTCTTACAAAACCATCTATATAAATATTAAACAACCAAGGCGACATCACACATCCCTGTCGCAGCCCCACTCTCACGGGAAACCAATCACTCACAGCATTTCCCACTCTTACACATGCTCTACTATTTAGATAAAAACTTTTCACCCCTTTTAGTAACCTACCATCAAGTCCATACAATCTTAAAACAGTCCACAAAGCCTCCATATCAATTCTGTCATACGCTTTCTCTAAATCCATGAATGCCCAAAACACATCCTTGCCTTTCGCTAAATACTTTTCACACACTTGTCTCACAGCAAACACCTGATCCACACATCCCCTCCCTCTCCTAAAGCCACACTGCTCATCACCAATTACTCCCTCTGTACCCTCTCTAACTCTCATAATTAACACTCTACCATACACCTTACCTACAACACTCAACAGACTTATACCCCTAAAGCTAGTACTTTCATACTTATCACCCTTGCCTTTATACAACGGGACCACACAAGCACTTGCCCAGTCAATTGGCACCATACCTTTCACAAAGCACACATTCAACAATCTAACTAATCAGTCAACAATAGTCACTCCACCACCCTTCAGGCATTCAACAGCACACCCATCCATAACTGCAGCTTTCCCTGTTTTCATCTCCTTTATTGCCTTCTCCACTTCCTCCTTCGTGATCAAAGAATATATATATATATATATATATATATATATATATATATATATATATATATATATATATATATATATATATATATATATATATATATATTTCTCAGCAACAGACTGGCGATCTTTTTTCATTAAATTGGTTATTTAACCCAACATCATAACCCCCCCCCCCCGTGACATGAATCCCTGACGCATCGAATTTAAGTGACTGGTAGTTTGTTTATATGTGAAATAGGACCAGGTGAACGACCAAGCTGTAATAGCGTGATGAATATACTCGATTACTTAAAGATTCCGAGAAAGTGAGTGGTGGTGGCATTGTAGATCTCATTTGTAAGTCATGAGGATGTATTTTTTACTCCCACTTTCCTCATACGATTTTATTCAGTTTGGGGTTAACATTAGTAATGGAGGGGTTAAACATAATCATCATTAACTCTTCTCGTCTGGTACCAAGAATATACTACACACGATTATTATGGACTTGTAGTTTGCGTGGATGTGAAGGTGTATTTATAACCAGGTACAGTAAATGCATAATCGTCAATGCCATGAAGGTGATTACAGACGAGCAGTGAAAGTTTCCCAGCAAGTGGGTGATAGAGTGTTGTGCGACACGAACTTTTCACTCTTAGGCTTCTGTGACTCACTCTCAGCTGTATAAAAATGTCTAGAATATAATATATTTCAGGCGGCAGTGAGAAGGTTAATGACACCATTATTAACACTCCCTGGTTCCCACACTCAGTCTCCGGAGAATACATTCGGCGACGCTGACGAGAGTAGAACATAAATTATTCCAATAGGGGCCTAGAGTCGTATACTAAGTGGTTACGTAACATATATCCCATAGCGATATATTCCGTACATTAGAACTGAGTATTTTTATTATGTTATTGACGTAAACTATGTCAAGCACTATAACTAAGATGCAAAAGAATAGTAAGGTATAAAAACAGAATACATTGCCACGGAAGACGTGCTACGTGGCCTGCTGTGCCACACATAATATAGCACTAAAACTGAGACGGCAGACATTTAGGCCCACCCCAGGGTCTGACCATCATTTGTGAAGCTCATGATGAAGTGTACCCCCTGTAGCGGGGGGGACACAATCTGGCCGCACTGTGGGGTGGTACTACTACTCTGCGGCCAGGTTGTGTTAGGAAGAATACTGCCACCGTATTCCCTGCGTGTCGTAAAAGGCGACTAAAAGGGGCGGGGTGAGGGGACTAGGGACCCCCTCCTCTGTTTTTTAGTTCCTAAAAAGAGACAGGCCAGAGAAAGGGATGGGGGATGGAGTTATCCCCGTACCCTGAAGATTGGGTCTATGAATGTGCGTGGTTTGTAGAACGATTGAGGCTAAAAGAGAGGAGATTGGGAGAATGTTTGTGAGAAGAAAGTTGGATGTCTTAGCTTTGAGTGAAACGAAGATGAAAGGGGAGGGTGAGTCTATGTTTGGAAGTGTGAATGAAAGATTGTCAGGTGTTGATAGAGGAAGGGCAAGAGAAGGTGTGGCCTTGGTAGTGAGTCCGGAAGTACAGCACTGTGTGATTGAATGGAAGGAGGTGTCATCGAGACTGATGTGGTGAAAGCGAAATTTGAACGTGGGTTGTGGGTGTTTGTGAGTGCATATGGGCCTGGTATTGAAAGAGATGAAGAAGAGAGGGAGTCATTCTGGAATGATGTTGATGAGTGTTTACAGAGTTTTGGAGTGAATGCGAATGTGGTAATGATGGGAGATCTGAATGCTAGAGTGGGAAATGTAGCAGTTGAAGGTGTAGTTGGTATGCATGGTGTGCCTGGAAGAAATAAAAAAGGGGAACGAATGATAGGGATGTGTGTTGAGCGAGAGATGGTGATTGGAAATACTCTGTTCGAGAAGAAAGATATTTATAAGTATACATGGGTAAGACAGGAGGGTGGAATGGTTGTGGATAAAGCATTGATGGACTATGTGGTTATGTCTAGGAATGAAATAGGAAGATTGTTGGATGTGAGAGTTTTGAGTGAGGAGGGTGGAGGTATGTCTGACCACTACCTGGTGGAGGGAAAGTTAGAGTAGGTAAGAGATGGGTGAGAGCTAGGAGGGTTAAGTGTGGCAGGAAGGTTTTGAAAGTGAATGAGTTGGATAAAAGAGAGAAAATGATAGAGTATCAGGAGAAATTGAAAGATGAGTGGAACGCAGTGAAAGATCAGGAAAATGGCAGTGTGGAGGAGGAATGGCAGTTGTTTAAGAGTGCTGTGGTGGGGCATGCAGAAGAGGTGTGTGGTGTGAGACGTGTGGGTGGTGGTGTAAGAAAAGGAAGTGAATGGTGGTGCGAGGAAGTAAGTATGGCTGTGGCTGAGAAGAGACGTGCATATGAAGTGTGACTGCAGAGGAAAGATGAGGTGTCATACGAGAGGTATAAGGATAAGAGGAATAGGGCGAGAAAGGCTGTGCGTGATGCTAATGTGGCAGCAGTTGGAAGGTGGGGTAGGTGACTGGCTGAAAATCTTCAAAAGAATAATAAAATGTTCTGGAAGGAGGTGAAAAGGGTGCGAAAGGGGGAGCCTGGGAAGGAAGAGAGAGTAAAAGCAGAGAATGGAAGGATGTTCATTGAGATCGATGCAGTAAGGAAGAGATGGGCAGAGTATTTTGAAAGATTGTTAACTGTAGAGGAAGAAAGGGTGGCTGAGATTGTGGCGGATAGACGGGTGCAATGAATAAAAATGTTGGGAGGGTTCAATGATTTTTTGATCACGAAGGAGGAAGTGGAGAAGGCAATAAAGGAGATGAAAACAGGGAAAGCTGCAGGTATGGATGGATGTGCTGTGGAATGCCTGAAGGGTGGTGGAGTGACTATTGTTGACTGGTTAGTAAGATTGTTGAATGTGTGCTTTGTGCAAGGTATGGTGCCAATTGACTGGGTAAGTACTTGTGTGGTCCCGTTGTATAAAGGCAAGGGTGATAAGTAAGAATGTACTAGTTTTAGGGGTATAAGTCTGTTGAATGTTTTAGGTATGGAGTATGGTAGAGTGTTAATTATGAGAGTTAGAGATGGTACAGAGGGAGTGATCTGTGATGAGCAGTGTGGCTTTAGGAGAGGGAGGGGATGCGTGGATCAGGTGTTCGCTGTGAGACAAGTGTGTGAAAAGTATTTAGCGAAAGGCAAGGATGTGTTTTGGCCATTCTTGGATTTAGAGAAAGCGAGTGATAGAATTGATAGAGAGGCTTTGTGGATTGTTTTAAGATTGTATGGACTTGATGGTAGGTTACTAAAAGGGGTGAAAAGTTTTTATGAAAATAGTAGAGCATGTGTAAGAGTGGGAAATGCTGTGAGTGATTGGTTTCCCGTGAGAGTGGGGCCGCAACAGGGATGTGTGATGTCGCCTTGGTTGTTTAATATTTATTTGGATGGTATTGTAAGGGAGGTGAATGCAAGAGTTTTAGGTGGAGGTCTGAGTCTGGTGAATGTTAATGGTGGAGAGTGGAATCTGAAGCAGCTGCTGTTTGCAGATGATACTGCACTGCTGACTGATTCAGAGGAGAGATTGAGACAGTTGGTAGAGGAGTTTGGAAGGGTGTGTGAAAGGAGGAAATTGAAAGTAAATGAGAATAAGAGTAAAGTGATGAAGTGTACGAGGTTGGTAGATGGAAGGGGGATGAATATAGTTTTGAGTGGTGAGTTGCTTGAGGAGGTAGAGTGTTGTAATATTTAGGGTCCCATGTTGCTGTGGATGGAAGAATAGATGCAGAAGTGAGGTTTAGAATGAATGAAGTATGTAAGGTGATGAGAGGAATGAAAAAAATGTTTAGATGTCGTTTGCTTAGAATGGATGTAAAGAGAAGGCTGTATGAGGGTGTTGTGGTACCGACTGCATTATATGGGGCTGAAACATGGAATATGGGTGTAGCAGAGAGGAAAATTTTGAATGTAATGGACATGAGGTGTCTGAGGAGCATGTGTGGAGTGACGCGTATGGATCGAATGCAAAATGATGAAGAGCGAAGGAGAACTGGAGTTGTTCGGGAGATGGCTGGTAGAGTTGAGCAGAGGGTGTTGCGATGGTTTGGGCATATGGAGAGAATGGATAATAAGAGGTTGGTGAAAAAGATAACTAGATCTGATGTGAGAGGTGTAAGGCTGAGAGGGAGACCATGAATAGGATGGATGGACAGTGTGAAGAGAGCGCTGGATGCGAGAGGGATGTCTGTTGGGCAAGGAAGAGTGGCTGTGCGTGACAGAAATAAATGGAGAGAAATTGTGAATGAATAAATGATGATGCAGCCCTGAGGGTATATGCTCCCGCATTTGGTCTGATCAGCTAGTCAGGTCAGGTGCGAGTAAGGGGATGGGTCTATTATGATGTGGCAGGGGTAAACCAGCTCTGCTGTCGGGCCCTGCTGCGGATGTCACTGATTGCACTGCGTAGTTGACCCTTGTGCGGTGTGGTGCGGTGAGGATCTGTCCCTCCTCCCCTTTGGGGCTAAGATGCGAATGAATGTGTTTGAATGGATGAGTAAATGGGGAGTGTGTCGTCCTGTCTCAGCTACCTCCCTTTCCCTGGGGGAAGCAGCCTAGGTATATAGATAGATAGATGATGAAGTGTGAAGAATTTTCTGTCTTGCTGCTCACTGCGGTAATCGTGTATAATCCTTTCAGACTGACGGCGCCATTAATAGATATCAAGTTACGACCAGACAATTTCACTCAACTTTGAAAAAGATCTCTTGTAGTGACGAGGTTAGTTAAGGTTTTGTCTAATTCCTTAAGTTCGAAGTCTATTGTAAGATAAGTAAGACAATCTGCAGCTAAGAATAACTTAAACAGATTTCCTCGTAGTGAAGGGTTTAATCCTCAAGTGTTCCATAAATCATCGCCAAGAACTGGGGACTCCACATACACCTTTACCTCCCAGTTCTTGTACAACCGTAGGGCAGGAGTGTATGTGTAGGATCAAAGAAGATATTACATGACAGAACACTGATTCCAGTGCTAACATACGATAAAGAAAGCACAACATGACAGAATACTGACTCCAGCGCTATGTACGATAAAGAAAGCATTGCATGACAGAATACTGAGTCCAGCATTATCGTACGATAAATTTCATGGCACAATACAGATTCCAGTAATAACGCACGATAGTGCTTGAAGGACATAAACCAAGAGTGTGTGATGCTGAAACAAGTTACGGTACCTTGGAAGTGCCTATGGAGTGTTATATAAGGAAAGATGGACACATGGAGGTACTCGTAAAGAATATAATGTAGAGACTGATGAAAAAAATAAAAAGTAACAAGATTACCAACATTCCCAGGGAAGTGTAACATGGTCTCCACACAACTACGGTGCACTGACATCCTTCTGTGCAAATTACTATAATAACATACAAAAACTTTCGATCTCCAAACTTGTGTGTTTAGCTTACGTGATTTGGTATTTGAATCCATAAATTGCTTTAAAACCCCTACGCCAAAAACTGAAAATAGTGTCTGGGTCTATTGGCCCATCGAACAAATGTGTCATATTTGAAGCGAATTGATGAAATAAAAGCATGCACCCAATTTGAAAACGAGTTTAGAAGAAACAAGAAATTAACTGAAATAAAATTAAGCTCTGTACACTTTGGTACGGAGACCTAAAAATTCTAAGATGCATTTGCCATATGTTAATTTAGATGATTTATCACTACTGGGGTTTCTTTTTTAGTAATTAACATCATGAAATGGTAGTCAGATAAAATAGAAAGGCACCATCGCTGTGAAAACGTTTATCTCACTGTAATATCTAACCTAGATATATGGTGTACATGATGTAGGATGGTAGGTAAAATGCACTTTTAAAAATTCAGCTTTGAAATTTGACTTCAAACGGGAATGGTTAGTGAATACTAGGACAAATGTATCAGTTAGCAATGTTTCGTGAAAAGAATAAACTTGTCTGAAATTAGCAAGAAAAATCAATGAACAGGGTGGAGTGTTTAAAGTGAGGAAGAATTTAAAAAAATAAAATGGAAGAGAATGTCTAAAAATGGGTCAAGTGAAATAAAATGCACCAGAGTTTTAGTGCGAATGTTGGAATGAGACACTAAAGTGGCAGATTTTTTTTTTTTTTTAATGCGAGGAAGAAGGAACCAAAGGCCATGAGCCCGCAGTAACAGTTCCCTCCAAGAGAAAAACAAAATACAATAGAGAGCCAAATTCAAGATCCGATCATTTTGAGACGCCTGGACACACTGCGTTTGAAAGACTGGAGATCATAGGCAGCAGGAAATACAGACAGAGGGAGACAGTTCCAGAGCTGACCTGTTGCATAAATGAAGGACTGGGAGTAACGGTTAACTCTTGCATTAGAGAGTTGGACAGAAAAGGGATGAGAGTTTGCTGCCAGACGGGTGCTACGCGCCCGTCGTAGAGGTGGAGGAATGCAAGCAGACAGTTCAGAGGAGCAGTGACCATTAAAGTCGCGATAGAAAAGAGATAAAGATGCAACAGTGCGGCGAAGGGACAGAGGTTGAAGGGAGTCAGTAAGAGAAGGAGAGTTAATGAGACGAAAAGCCTTTGACTCCACCCTATTGAGAAGAGCTGTATGTGGGGAGCCTCCCCACACATGAGAGTTGTACTCCACACAGGGGCGGATAAAACCCCTGTATAGAGTCAACAATTGTGCAGGGGTAAAGAAAGAGTTGAGTCGGCTTAGCACACCCAATCTCTTGGAAGCAGATTTTACAAGAGATGTAATATGATCTTTCCAAGATAAGTCCCGAGTACATGAAACCCCAAGCATGTTCAAGGATGATGCAGGATTAAGCTGAATATTATTAAACATTAGTGGGTATACCTGTGGAAGATTTTGTCGGGTTGACAGGTGTAAAAACTGAGTCTTAGATGCATTAAAGACAACCATATTATTTTTACCCCAGTCAGAGATACGAGCCAAGTCAGACATTAGGTGTGCCATAGCCTCATCCCTTGTTTGTTGAAGTAACTGTTGAGATGGGCGTTGTGGGAACCGAATGGAAAGGTGAAGGGTGGAGTCATCAGCGTATGAGTGGATAGGGTTAGATGTACAGCTTAGAAGATCATTGATGAATAAAAGGAAGAGAGTTGGTGATAGGACAGAGCCCTGAGGAACACCACTGTTGATAGATCTAGGAGAAGAACGATGGCCGTCTACAACAGCGGCTATAGAACGACCAGAAAGGAAGCTAGCGATGAAGGCACAGATAGAAGGATAGAAACCATAGGAGGGCAGTTTGGAAATTAAAGATTTATGCCAGACTCGATCGAAAGCCTTTGAGATGTCAAGTGCAATGGCAAAGCTTTCGCCAAAGTCCCGAAAGGAGGATGACCAGGAGTCTGAAAGGTAGGTGAGAAGATCACCAGTGGAGCGTCCATGACGGAACCCATACTAACGATCGGAAAGAAGGTTGTGATAGGAAAGATGCCTTTAAATTTTTCTATTAAGAATTGACTCGAAAACTTTTGAAATACAGGACGTTAAAGCAATTGGATGATAGTTGGAGGGTTGGGAGTGGTCACCCTTCTTTGGGACTGGCTGAATGAGAGCAAACTTTCAGCAAGAAGGAAAGGTACAAGTTGACAGACAAAGGCGAAAGAGTTTGCCTAGGCAGGGTGTAAGCACAGAAGCACAGTTCTTGAGAACAACAGGAGGGACCCCATCAGGCCCATATGCCCTGTTAGTACTGAGGCCAGTGATGGCAGAAAATACATCAACTGAAGAAATTTTAATGTCAGCCATGAGGAAGTCAGAGGGGGGAAGTGATGGAGGAACAGCACCGGAATCGTCTAAGGTGGAATTGGAGGAGAAAGTCTGTGCGAAGAGATCTGCTTTATCAGTAGAAGAAATAGCTACAGAACCATCAGAGTAGATGTTGATGTTTTGGCGTGACAGAACACACAGGCTGGTCACACATAATTTTCGCTCTCCATATCCCAGTTTCACATTTCTATCTAGCTATTGCCAGACGCCTTAATCCCTTATATGGGGTGGCTACAAACAAATAGCCTCCACGTCACCCTATCCCCAGCCATTTCACTGCCCTGCTCCCAATTCGCACCCCCCTCTCTCATATACCTCTGCACTCCATACTTCTATCTCGTCCTTGGCCTTCCCCTCCCTTCCTCCCCTTCCACCTCACTCACATACACTCTCCTCGTCAGTCTCTCACTCTCCATCCTCTCCACATGGCCAAACCACCTCAGTGTGTTTCTCCTAACGCTTCCTATCACATCCACATTTAAAAAATAAAATATGACCAGAAACAAAATGGGAAAAATGAGGAAAGACAGTGCTTAAACTACCTTGGTGAGAGAGAGAGAGAGAGAGAGAGAGTAGAAGAAAAAATAGAAGAAGAAGAAGAAGACGACGACGAAGAAAGGTAAGAAGAAGAAATAGAAGAAACAATAAGAAGAATAAAAAGAGGAGGAGAAAGAGGAAGAGGGGGTGGAGAAGAAGATTGAGAAAAAGAAGACGAAGAAGAAACGGACAAGGAGGAAAGGGAACATGAAGTAATAGAAGAAAAGAAAGAAGAAGAAGAGGAAAGAGTAGAGGAAGAAGAAAAAGGGGTCGGGGAAGAGGAAGAAGAAAAAAAGATGAAGAAAAGAAGAGGAGGTGTACAAAGGCGTACAATGGAAAGCAAACAGCAACAAACCTTATGGTCCTTTCGAGGCTGTTTGTTACAGAGTAGACCATGACTACGAGATCTAACTCTACATGCTGAAGGATAAGGATAGTAAAGCAAGAAGGTTCTCCCCTCCACCAAACCCTCCAGTTAAAACTGGTTAGAAAACGAGAGAATAACCACCACGCAGCATGGAAAAACTTACATGGACATTTTATAGGAAAGACTGAAAACGAAAAGCTACATTCTATAATACTTTATCTATAAGCTACCAGTATGACTAACCTGAAAGAGAGAGTAGTAAAGTAATATGAATAATCGAATAAATAAATAACGCCTGATACTATGTACGGGTACGAGTTAACAGAGCGTCTGCGGGCACAGCGTGAAAATTGCACAGTGTGTATGTTCAGGGGTAGTGCGGCAGCCTTGCCTGGCGCTATTAGGGTAGGCAGCAGTCACTCAGGCCCCACCTCCGTTCATTCCACTGAGACTAGGAACTTTCCCATGCAGGACAAGCACACAAGTCACCTCCTGAAGCAGTGACCCCTGGCACATTTAAAAAAATCTCCATGGTGGTCACTTAACTAACAGGGACCCTCAGTGATACACAACCCATCACAGGAAAGTATGAGTAGTGACCGTTAACTCAGGGCTATCTGTGCATATCCTAGTCTGTGCATATACTCTGTTTGCATTTAATAAATTGATCCAGGCTCTAAAAAAAAAAATAAAATAAAAAAAAGTATACATACACAAGTGTTTTATGCAGGAGTAAATATATTAATCTGGGGGTTAGACGACAAATACTTATCCAGGCGACCTTTAAAGGTCAATACTGTATTACAATTTACTACATTGGAGGACAATTTATTCCATTCATTTACAACTCTATTGAAGAAGAAATGCTTAGCTTCATGCGAGTGGAATCGTTTGCCAATTATTTTATGCCCATTGCCTTTAGTATAATTCGAGTGATCAACTGTGAAGCATTTATCAACAGCCATGTTATCAAGTCCTTTGAATATTTTGAATACTTGAATTAGATCTTCTCGTAACCTCTGTTTAGTTTGGGTAAATAGATTCATGGCTTCTAAACGTTCCTCGTACCGTTAATTTCTCAATCTGGGTATCATCTTTGTCATCCTTCGCTGCACTTTTTCAAGCTTTTCCGTATCCTTTTTATAATACAGTGACCAAAATTGAACACAATACTCCGAGTGCGGGCGTACTAAGGAATCATACAAAGTGAGGACGATATTATCGGATTTATATTCTAATGCTCTACCTATGATTCCTACCAATTTATTGGCTTTTTTCACAGCTTCTGTGCATTGTTTGCTGGGTTTCAAATCGTTTGTTATTATAACTCCTAAGTCTTTTTCATGGTTTACCCTATCAGTTTGGACATTATTCATGCTATAACTAGCTCTTACCTTTTTACTGCCAATGTTTAGCACTTTGCATTTATTAATATTGAAATCCATTTGTCAAACTTGGGCCCAGTTAAACAGTCGATCAAGATCTCTCTGAACTGCCTGCCTTTGCAATGCTGTATCTGCTCTCTTACATATTTTAGTACCGTGAGCAAATTTTGAACTTGTACAACATAATCCTTCATCAGTATCATTTATATATATATTAAGAAAAGAATAGGACCTAACACTGAACCCTGCGGCACTCCATTTGTAACTTTTAACCAGTCTGACTCTTTTCCATTTATTACAACTCATTGCTTTCATCTGGTGAGCCAATCTTCTACCCACCCGAGAACATTGACGCTGAAACCATGTGCCTTTAGCTTCTGAAGAAGTCTTTTGTGTGGATCTTTGTCAAAAGCCTTTTTTAAAATCAAGGTAACCAACATCAACAGATTTAGTGTCGTCATAAATTATATGCTCAGCACATCATTGAAAAAGTCCAGTAGATTCGTGAGGCAAGAGCTATTATTACGAAAACATTGTTGCGAATCTCTGGTGAGATTATTTGATTCTAAGTGTTTCACAAACTTTTCTCTGATAATAGTTTCAAGCAATTTGCAAATCACCGTTGTTAAGAAGAAAAAAAAGAAAGGAGAAGAAGATGTGGAGGAAGAGAAGAGGAAGAGGAAGAAGAGGAAGAAGTAAAGGAAAAAGAGGAAGAGGAAGAAGAGGAGGAGGAAATGGAAGGGGAAGAAGAGGAAGAAGAAGTGGAAGATGAAGAAGAGAAAGAGAAAGGAATGGGAGAATGAAGATGAAGAAGAAAACACGACGACGACGAAGAAGAAGAACTCTACAGAAGAAAGAAGATGATGGAAGGAAGAAAATGCAAAATAAACCAAGGGGTGGAGGAAGAGGAGGAAAAGACAGTAGATACAGACCAATACACTTTTAAGCTAATTCCCACGCGATTGTCCCGTCAGCACCGGGAAGAAATGGAGAGATGACACTGGGAGATTTGGAGATACTGTATGTAAGAGAGGGGAAGAACGTGGAGAAGAGATTGAAGGCAAGAGAGTTAACCACATTAGTATAATAACCTGTGTGGGTGACAGCACGGTAAGATAATAGTGAGAAATGTGAGAGAGGGGAGAGAATGTTTAGGGAAAGGAAGAGAGATCGTAACTGAAGGAAGAGGATGCGGAGGAGAAAATGATTAACCGTTTCATTACGATGACCTGTGTGGGAGATAGCACGTGGCTATATTGAGAGACGTCAGAGAGGGGAGAGCATGTGGATCAGGAGAGGAGGAGAAGACGCAGGAGAGAAAAGAATATGAGGTAGAGGAAAAAGACGTAAGAGAGGGGAGAGTATGTAGAGGAGGAGAGCGGAGCATGATGGTTTTGACCGCATCAGTAAGATGATCTGTGTTGTCAAAATTTTGTTGAGTTTAGTGAGTTTCGTAACGTCTTTCTACAGGAATTTATTTTACCTATTGCACACCATCCTTTCTTAGGAAACGAGGTCTGGATGACGACGGCGATGAAGATGATGCCACTGTCTCCCCGTTCTGGTCAGCACAGACAAGTCGGGATAATCTATTCTAGGTAACACCAGACGAGTTTTGCATGTGTTATCATCCCTTGGAGCTGCCGTGTCTGTCTTTCACTAACGTTTTCGAAAACGAGGTACTGTACTTCACTCTCGTTGAATTTAGCGACTCTACTAAAGCCACACCACAGCACACAATATGATCACATTCTCACACCATACCACGCATAATCACCCTCCCACACCACATCACACATCATCACCCTCCCACACCACACCACACATCTCACCACACATAATCACCCTCCCACACCACACCACATACAACCACCATCCCACACCACACCAAACATAATCACCCTTCCACACCACTCCATACATAATCACTCTCCCACACCACACCACACAGAATCACCCTCCCATACCACATCACCATACTATTTCCCAACACACTGCCCTCCCATACCACACCATACCATCCTGTCACCAGACAACACAACGTAACCCCATCCACCCGCACCCACACACCGCACCACAAAAACACCCCCACGCCACACCACACCATGCCTCACCACAGCACTTTACCACACCTCACCATAAAATCATTCACCCCCCCTCCCCGGCACGCCACACAACACCACATCACACCACACTACAGCACCTTCCCATCCCTCACTTCACCACACCACACCACCTTTTCAAATTTTCCAAACCAGCAATGAACCCTGAAGCTCCCACATCTAGTTTTTTTTTGCAAAATTTTCAGCCAAGAGTGAGTCATAGGAGCCTCAAAGTTAATATCTTCTTGTATTTTGAAACTTGTCTTTCGCAGCGTTCATTTGGCCTCTTGCACGTTAATATCCACTTATATGTCGTAACACCACTTCATCAGTGACCTGTGTTCTTTTTACTTATTATTAAGAAAAATCACTACCCTCACACGTTTAAGAACACCCACACCCCCACTTCGTTACTCACATTGTCATTCACACCCATACCTTCACTCATCCTCATCCTCAGAAGTTACATCTCACACACCAGAACTCCCAAACCCTCACCCTTATCCACACATCATCCACCCACACCCTTCTTTTGTCACCCACAGTACCGACCTCCTCAAATCTTCACATACACCGTTACTCTCACTCACCCTTACCTTCACACGCCACTTACCCTCACCTTCTTACATACAGTATACCCACACCCTCACTCACACACTGTCTACCTGAAACTTATTTTTTTTCTCCCACACTACCAACCTACTCAGATATTTACACTCTCACATCCACAGCCAGTCCTTCACATGCACAGCCCCCACACCTTCATTCTAAAACTAACACACCCACACCCACACACGACCCACCCATATCATTGCTCTAACTTCCACACCACCGACCAAATCATATATTTACATTATCATATCCACGCATAGTCTCTCAGACTCACAGCCCCCCCCCCCACCTCCTCCTCCCTTATCAGCAACACACCCACAAACACACTCACCAACCACCCACACCCTTGCTCGGTTCCCCCCACCACCGACCTTTTCACCTCAACACCAAATAAACTAAAATTAATCATGAGAAGTTCCCTTAATTTAGGTTTCGGTTGCTATAATTACACTGCTGCAGATTGAGTCCTTGGGGTTAACAACACTTCATTACGATGATTTGATTACCAGCCTGTTTTTAATTATATGTCCAGTTGTTATGTCCAGCTTGGTTGCAACGTTTAATGAGTCTCCAGCAGGTACCACCCACCTCTGGCCACCCACGGAGCAAACAATTACAGCCAAATGATGACTAATTAATATCTTGAAGTTTATTTGTTTGCCCAATCGCATATATTCGTACGTCCTTAAATTAAATTTCAGGAACATGACAGAATATCTTTGAGAAAATAGCATTTGTTAACTCAATTCCTGCCAGTGTTACGGAATGCGAGATGTTGATGGGAAAGTACATTATTTTCCGCATTTCCTGTACCAGCTCATTTCACACCTCATAGATCTAGATTTTCGGGTTCCTTTTGCAATGTATTTTGAAAATGCCCAACTCTGTTTTCTTGTTAGTACTTTGGGCATAAAGTGGTTAAATGTCGAAAAGTCATCGCTATATAACTAAATTGTATTTCTATGATCAAATAACAATTAATACACTATCCGAAACTCATTAGTCAACTCAAAGACCAATCGATGAGGCTCCTGAGAAACAGTTTGCATTAAAACTGAAGTATTTGGAAACACATCTTTAACTTTTACTGAGTCGACCAACAGGCATCACACGCCTCACCACCCTTGTAACGGCCTGTCAGCGTAATATGACACCTGATCATGATAGGAAATTAGCTTGTTCGTCCAAAGGTAGATATTTTGATGACGTCTCCTAAATATATTACATATTCGCCAGGACTGGAGGCATGAAAGTGTGCACTAAAAATATTCAAGGTTACACTATCTCCGTATCGAAACGACAGGATCTATTCTCTCGAAAGAATAGCTGGTATTGATATGAAATAAAATGACGCCTCTAGAGGCATGTAGTCTGTTTAGCATTGTTATAAAATTTATTCTTGTTGCTACGAGGCTATTGTGTACAAATTAAAGAGTACCAAGGCAGTGATGTAAAATGCCCTTCATGTTCGAAAAGGTTATCCTCCACTGAATAAAATCGTATGGAGATAGCAGGAATAAGGTATTAATGACAACTCTGGGCTGAAGAAATTAAGCCAAGTCCCCGCTATATCCGAAAGGGTTGGATGAAATACGATCAGCAAAAGAATTCCACTAAAAACAAGTTACTGGATCACAGGCAGGATAGGAACGGCCAGAGCGAAAGGACAGGTGGAAATAGATAATTTATGATACTTTGTTCCTTCAAGTGCAGGTATATTCTTAAGTACAATTTTCACTAAAGGTAAAGTTATTATTAAGAATATTTAGAAAAACAATAAAATTAATTTCTCATCTGCACGACTTTCCTATGAGGCTGAAATGACCGATTATATATATATATATATATATATATATATATATATATATATATATATATATATATATATATATGTATATCCTCTCTTCTCTCATCTCATCAGCCGTTTAAGTGGAGTGTCCACTGCAGGATCGGCCTATCCCGACCGAAATGGGAACGATACAGCCAATGTATCTCTACCAAGTGGCTTTGGCTATCTAGTAGAGATTGTATGTAGGGTGAGAAGTGCTTGTAAGTGTAATTGTTGTGTTGGAGTGGCTTTGGATGTGTGTGTAGTCTGTGAACAAAGTGTAATCGGCTCGCGCAAGCCAACTGGGTGCAAGCATACTTTATAGTATGCGACACTGGTTCAGCCACAGCACCCCTTGTGTCCGCCAAAGTAGTACATGGC
>NC_136960.1:25311640-25526640 GCF_032717465.1 Coenobita brevimanus
CACCCCTTCACTGAGCAAGGGCGATCTGGCTGCATTGCACCAGGTATTCACAGTAATTCCACCAGGTTGGATTTTTTCCACCTGTTTTTCAGTGAGGCATTCGTGGATCAGATCGTTTATCAAACAAACCTGTTTGCAAGCGCCCAGCGCCTAGAAAGTGAAAGATTGGGAACAAGGAGTAGGCATTCTATGATCTATGATTACCCTGTCTCCCTTCCAGAAATGTTTTTATTTTTTGCCCTGGTCCTTTTGATGGATATATATTATAAGAAAGAATAGAATTCCTGCTTACTGGACTAGGGACCCTGTTATGTTTACCCCCATATTTGGTCAAGTGATGAGCCGTAATCAGTTTCAACAAATTCTAAGTCGCCTCCATTTTTATGATGCTCATGACCCTGCAAATGCAAACAACACTGACAAAATGAGGCGAATTCGGTTGGTCTTTGATCACCTCAGGCAAACCTTTCGTTCCTCATTCTATCCCTATAGAGATCTCGTCATAGACGAGAGTCTCGTGTTGTGGAGAGGCAATATTTCATTCAGACAGTTTATACCCAGCAAAAGGCACCGTTTTGGGTTCAAGATCTTTGTTATGTGTGACTGTAGGACTGGATACGTGCAAGACATAGTCTTGTACACCGGTGCTTAGACAGACATAATAGAAGATCGAAGTATTGGACTGTCGGGAGCAGTGGTAAAGACGATGATACAAGACTACCTTCATCGCGGTCACGTTCTCTACCTCGACAACTGGTACACTAGCCCTCTTCTCGCTCGTTATCTTCACACACATGAAACGGGGAGTCTGTGGAACCGTAAAGGTGAACCGGCGTCACATGGCCAAGGTAGGGCGGAAACTTGCAAGGAGTGAGGTTGTCTTCTTCAAAGCCAACAACATCCTTGCAACAATGTGGAACCACAACAGAGAAGTAAGCCTCTTGTCCACGGTTCACCGCCCCTTGATGCACCGTACTGATTCTGTAGATTACCGTAGCGAGGGCAGGCGTCGTGTTTGGAAACCTGAGTGTGTTATGGATTACAATATAAACATGCGCCTCGTGGACCAGTCAGACTCCATGATATCGACAGTAGAGTGTGCCAGGACAACGATGAAGTGGTATAAAAAACTGTTCTTTCACTTACTAGATATCACTGCTCTGAATTGCCACCACCTTCACGCCATGACCACAGGAGTTCAGGAAACATTTGAAGGGTTTGTGAGGGAGCTCACAAGAGAAATCTTTGCAAAGTATGCTGTTGAAAGGCTCCAACATCGCACCCGCACTGCCCCTATTGCCCAAACTCCCCAGAGAATATCCGGCCGCCATTTCCCCACTCCTATCCCTCCCCAGCCCAATAGACGTAGGCCCCAGCGCAGGTGTCACGTGTGCAGTAATTCCCAGGTGAGACTCACGACACAGAGGAAGGACACCCGCTATGAGTGCGTGCAGTGTGACGTGGGTCTCTGTATTCACCCATGTTTTACTGAATATCACACGTTGATGCAATTTTAGCATGGTTTGAATGCGAAAGGACGCTGAAATTATGAGGTAAATGTGACAGACAGACGCTTAGTGAAATTATCAGTCATGTGGATCTCCAAATATTAGTATAAAGTGCCTACGGGTAGAACATAAGTGAAAACATTGGATGTAAGTGTATAAATCTGTCCTAAGTTGAAACTTACATAGAGAGGGTTGTATGATGCGATATTCTGTCGCTCAGTGCAATAAATACGGCCCGTAATTATATAATTATTATTATGTGACATTCTTACGGGTATAATATAAGTTCAAATTATTGTATGTGATGATATATATTCTAAGTCAAATATTCATAGCGTGTGTATAAAGATAAGATTTCCTGACGCTCAGTCGAATGAATAAGGCACGTATTATTCAAAATAAAAGTCAGCAAGTGATAAAGTGAATAATTAGTATATAAGTGTGTGAGTGAATTAGTATATAAGTGTGTGAGTATTATGTATGACGAAACATTCCTTGCGAGGGTATTTTCAGGCCATATTCTCACGCTCACTGGAATAAATAATGGCAGTAAGTATGTACAGTGCATTCTAGGGGTGTAAACGTGTGTAATGTAAGTGAGAAATTATAATTAGAGTGAATAAATAAAGTAGATGATGAAACACGAGTGTTTGAGATCGTGGTTGCTACGTGAATATGCGCTAGCATATCGCGAAATGCCCTCGTAATGAATGAAAATAATTGAAAACCTTTACAGTGGTGGAGGAAAGGTTCTATGTAAAGGGGAAAATAATTGGAAAGTGATACAACAATTGGGTATGTTGAAATACGAGTCATAGAGAGTGCGCTTACTAAGCTGATGTGCGCTATACTTATGCTGCATGTCATCATAATGAATGAAAACATCTGAAAACACTTACAAACAGTTGTAATTGGTAAATTGTCATTGAAACAGAAGTATACAAGTAGAAAAAATGATAGGTTGACTCATACCAGAAACTTAGCATATAGCATGTTACGACTCGGACCAAACTCGCTATGCTCGCGCTATGGTACAATGCTTATTTTTCATATATATGTGTCTGAAATCCTTTATATTGTTACTGTTATTGTTTATTAGTTCAAATTCAATAAATGTAGAGGTGTTGTGTGTTGTTTCTCCCATTATTCCTTACCATAGAAAACGTAAACGCATATCCAGCCCATTACAGAATACGATACCTGCGGGGGGGAACCGCACCTGTACAGACCACTTATAGACCGCAGGAACCACTTTCTTTATGATTTTCCTTTGTTTCTCGACCTAAGCGGAAGTTTTAGCAAAAAAAAAAAAAATTTCCAAAAAGGCTCGGGACTGGGGGATGTCATAGGTGCGGAAAACCTCGGGACGTGACGGGTTAAAGTTCTTGAGCAACTAACATTAATATATTAAGATTAAAGTACCTGATAGTTGAAACCACAGAAAAAAAGAGGAAAAACAGCAAGCAGCAGCAGCTGTTCCGTCCAACCAGTGACTGGAGGAGAACTAACCCAACCATGTGATGTGTGGAGGCACAAGTGGACTGTGCAGATGAGCAGGATGATTCACATTAAAGTACGATACACGTCTAGGAAAGGACAATGAGGGTAATGTCATGTGTTCGACTCTGTCGTTCTACCTATCCTTAATTGACAGCTGATTGGTGTGCGATTCGAGAGAGAGAGAGAGAGAGAGAGAGAGAGAGAGAAATATACTGGGGTTCTGTTTCTGGTTGACGAAGCTATCTTTAGTTTTTAACATTTTGTGGCTGCTCCTCAGTAATGTAAAAAAAAAATAATGATAGCTGGAACCGGAACCGCCAAAAACCTACCGATTCCGGTTCCGGGAGCAGCTCCTCTAAAACATGCCTGTTCCAGCGGTTCCGGGTTCAGCTCTGCATCATTGGTTTATTCACACTGAAAATCCAGATAAATCTTAACAGGTCTGGGAATACCAGCCAGTTTCCAAATCATATCCTTTTGTCAAGGGGATAATTATAAATTATAGCTTAGACCGACCTCAGCATTGATCCTGCCACACTGAGTCCTCCCAACATTCATCCTCAATCCTACCCGACTTCTTTTACTTGTTTCCCTCTCCCTTACGTCTCTCCATTGTGACGTGTAAATACTAAAGAACACTTAATTCCAGACGACGCCGGGAGAAGGAGAGCAGTTGGGTTGCATTACCGGTGATAGTTTGATTTTTATGACGATAAATATACCAGTATTCGTATAGTTAACTTTATGGTTTTACTTCAGTCAGTATTTTTTTTCTTTGGTTACTCATTCGTTTAAGTGTTTAAGTGCCACGCCTGGGAGGTCTGACTTCATGCTTCTGTCTCTGTAAGACGCCAGTGAAGATGAAGGCTAGTTATTATGGATGCGTCTGTCAGTCATAAAATTAACTGGTCCTACCGTACCGTACCATTTTAATAACTGCTAAGAATCTTTCAGTCATTGCGTTCCGTATATCTAAACTAAGTAATAAACGAATGTATACTTCAAATTTCAGTAACCTTATCGATATGTATTAATTTATTACCAGTCCTTAGGTATTTTGTCATCAGATACGTTTTATATGGACTGTGTTGGTTTAGTGTAATTAACCATCCGTTCACTTCTAGTGCAGTTCTACTGTTAATATATACCCTGGAATATGGTTCCTAAGGACACGTTTTTAAAATATATCGGAAAAAAAAAAAAAAAAATCTTTGCAAATCGCGACTGATGTTAGCTGCTAGTGGCGGCAGTATATTGGCGCATCTAAGACTGGCACTAGCAGATTTAATTCCAGCTGATAACACCCTAACCCCCTCCTTCACTGATTCAAAGGTCACATCTGCTTGTTACACTACCACTTTCCAATCTAAGTACACACACACACACACACACACACACACAGGGTTAGCATATTATAATGCCATTTATATTTAAGCTAGCATCAGAATAACATTATATTGGTGGCAGTTTGGTCAAGAAACTTCCATTTGTATTATGAATAAAGTGAATGTTTTCTCCTGAACAAGGAGAAACATTTTAATGGCAATTTAAAGAGTAGTATTTTTCCTTTAGTGTGGTAGGTTGCGGCTGCCATCATTCACTTACTCGGTGCAGTGCAACATTCTGGTGACTCTGCACTGACTGACAATCCAAAATTTTTGTAGTAACCCAAGAAACCATTTGCTGAGGTGGAAGAAAAGCATTTCACCAAATGACAACAGGTGGTGTAGTGTGTTATGGCACTCTAACCAGATATGGCCATTAAGGGTTTACTGTCCTGAGGATATTGTATTCTGCTGGCCATTTAATGCCACTCATCGGGACCGAGGATCAAAGCCCCAGACCGCGATGCTCCTGATATGGCACTAAAGACACGAATGACTGATGGATGTATGACTCCTACATACTCCCTTCTTATGCTGGAAACATCTAGTGAAATTATACACCGTTTCCCTTTTACTGTGTGTGTGTGTGTGTGTGTGTGTGTGTGTGTGTGTGTGTGTGTAGAGCTTATATTGTATATAATTTATAAAATTCTCCAGTAAATTACTACAATAAATTGTGATACTAAAGTATTGATATCCTATATTCATAGATGTATTATACTGTATATTACGGTGTAGCTAATTCCTTACCTTTTTCCAATCCGTCTTCTCAATTTACTCCTCTCAAGATCCATATCCATTCATTCTGCCCACTCAGTCCCACCTCCATCTTCCACCATTCTAAATAAATACCGACTGCGTCTCTCCTTCACACGTTCTGCGTGTACACACACACACACACACACAGGGTGCGGTGTCAATCGAAGCAGACGTGCGACATCGGAGCTCCCTACCGAACCAACACGGCCAGTGGCATTACCTAAATTAGTATCTTTGTATGAGTCAAGCTCTGTACCAGGTTAGACTAAATGATTTTTCATTATTAAAAGAAAAAAAAAGTTTAAACAAGACTTGTTCAAACAGAAAAGAGAACCAAGACGAAAGAATGTGCTCAGTCATCTGAGGTTTGTTTAGACTACAGCTAAACGGGGAATGTAAGTACATACTCTGTACTTTTAGTATTGCAAAATGGATACATACTTTAGTAAAGCAAATTTGGAAAAGAAAAGGGATAAAGGTAGAAAGCAAAATGATGATTTCTACCAAGAACTGGTTGAAGTGGAGACTCACAATAGACTGGTTGAACGTGTACACAAACTAGAAATGGCTTTCAAAAATGAAATTCGTGAAATAAAGAAGCAGATGCACTTGCAAAAGGAAGAAATAGAAAAACTAGGAAAGGAGGCCAACAAGAAAGAAACAACCATCAGTGAACTTACAGTGGAACTGAGTACACTTAGGAAGAAAACGAGTGAAATGGCAAGTACAGTAGTCAATCACGAGAGTGTTATGGGAGAGTTGAAAAATGACAGAGACACTTAGGCAAGTAAGCAGTCTTATAGACCAGAGCAGTGATATTGAGAAGATAACACTGGTGAATGAAGCTGTGCAAAGCTACAAAAATGATGTGGAAACCACGTATGCTGAAATGGTGAAAGTAAAGAAAGACTTAGAAACAAGGGTGGAGGAAAAAAGCATTAAACAGGAAGTGAAAAGAATAATCCAAAACAATCCAAAGTTAGTCAGAGATTCAGTAGATATAAACAAATCTATAGTAATCACTGGTATAGAAGAGGAAGAAGTAAAAAACAAGATCACAAGAGATAAAAAGGAGATGGCAAACGTAATGAGCTTACTGAAAGAAATATCAGAGGAAATCTGTAGTAAAGACATAGAGGAACACAAAAGGTTAGGGAAATACGAGAAAAGCAAGACAAGACCTCTAAAGGTGACTTTCCAGAGTGTAAACGCTATGGAAGAGATACTAAAAAATGCAAAAAATCTTATGGAAAAAGAGGAGTTCAAAAATGTATGGATAAAAAGATGCCTAACACAAGAGGAACTGGAATTACTGAAAGAGAATAGGGAGGAAGCAAAAACAAAAAAATGAGGGAAGATCAGAAGAGGAGAAGAAGAAATTTTTTTACAAAGTAATAGGATTGCAGGTACGAAAGTGGTACACAAACAGGATGGAATAAAAAGGAGGAAAGTAGTAAAACCATGTCATAAGAAGTATATAAACAAGATGATAAAGTTGATGTACTCAAATGTGGATGGAATGGTATCTAAATTATTAGAGATGAATGATTATGTCAGAGAAAATGAACCACAAATAATATGCCTAACTGAAACAAAAATAACACCAAGGATATCCAATGACATACTAAACTTAGAGGAATACAATATATGGAGAAGAGACTGAAATTTAAAAAAAAGGAGGAGGATTTATAATATTAACTAAGAAAAATCTAAAAGTCAATGAAATAAAACTAGATATACCATCACAAGTAGAACTGATTGCAGTAGAGATCAACACATCTGAAGGGAAAGTAATTGTAGCCAATTTGTACATGCCACCCAGAACAAACACATGGGAAAGAGATGAATATGAGGACCTGGCAGAGAGTACAATTCAGAGTTTAAGATCATTACTACACAAAATGGAAGAGAAATCGGAAAGAATTATACTAACTGGGGATTTTAATACAAATATAAATTGGAATACTCTAGATATAATTAGCCAACAAAGCTGTTGGGAGCAAAAGCTCTTGGATCTCGTGCAAGAGTTTTTCCTAACGCAACATGTATGGGAAACCACCAGAAAAAGAGGACTTGATGTACCTTCAGTGCTAGATCTAATATTTACTAGGCAAGAAAATGATACTGACAGTTTAATATATCACCCTCCACTCGGCAAAAGCGATCATGCAGTACTAAATTATAACTTCAGGATAGCATATGACATAGTTAACAGCAATGACAGTTACAAAAAGAGCCTAAACTATAAAAAGGGAAATTATCAAGACCTAAAGAAGTATTTTTTAGAAGTTGATTGGGAAAATGAGCTTAGAGGACAAAATTTAAATGCTGTATATAAAAAATTTTGTGAATTTTATGAAATAGGAGTCCAGAAGTACATCCCACAGCACAAAGAAGCAGATAAGAAAATACAGAAATGGTTCAGTACAGAATGTAAAAAATCAAAAGAAAGAAGAGATTTGTTGTGGAATAGATACAGAAGACACAATAGTGAAAGGGCGTTTGATGAGGATATAATAAATAAAAGTAGTGATCAACCAAAGCTGTTTTACAGCTACATCAGAAGCAAAACCAAAATAAAAGATATAATACAATCCATTACGGACGAGGGAATCACTTATACACAAGATAAAGATATTTGTGAAGCACTAAATAAGAATTTCCAATTAGTTTTTACAGAAGAAAAATTTTTTGAGAGGGATTATGTGGAACACGCATGTCCACACATACTACCAGATATACAAATAGCAGAACAGGTAATACAGGAGGAGTTAAGTAGATTAGACAGAGGAAAAGCAAGTTGTCCTGATGAAATTTCATGTTGGGTACTACGAGAATGTGCAAAGGAGTTAAGTAAACCATTATTTTTAATTTTCAAGAAATCTTTGAGTCAAGGTAAACTACCTGATATTTGGAAAAAAAGCAAATATTGTCCCCTTATTCAAGAAAGGAAATAGACAAAATCCACTCAACTACCGACCAGTATCACTGACCAGTGTTGTAAGCAAGGTATTAGAAAAGCTTATAAGAAAAGCTTGGTTAAATCATAT
Organism: Coenobita brevimanus; assembly: GCF_032717465.1. Lineage (NCBI taxonomy): Eukaryota > Metazoa > Arthropoda > Malacostraca > Decapoda > Coenobitidae > Coenobita > Coenobita brevimanus. The sequence continues at coordinate 25,319,843 of NC_136960.1, forward strand.
AGAAGAACACAGTATGATAACAGAGAGACAGTTTGGTTTCAGAAAAGGAAAATCATGTGTACTAATATGTTGAGCTACTATGACAGAGTAACAAACACAATACAGGAAAGAGAAGGATGGGTGGACAGTATCTATTTAGATTTCAAGAAAGCTTTTGACACAGTACCACACCAAAGACTTTTATGGAAACTGTACCATCAAGGAGGAATTCGAGGCAAACTGTTTTGTTGGATGCAAGACTTTCTCATAAAAAGAGAAATGAGAACAGTACTAAGAGGAAACTACTCATCATAGAAAGAAGTGACTAGTGGAGTACCACAGGGTTCAGTGCTGGCACCAATCATGTTTTTAGTGTATATAAATGATATAAATAGTAACACTGGACATGAGAGCTATCTGAATATGTTTGCAGATAATGCAAAAATACAAAGGAGAATTACTAACACAGACTCTTGTAAAGAGCTACAAGAAGAATTAAATGAACTTCATGAATGGAGTAGTACATGGCAAATGGAATTCAATGTGGACAAGTGTCATGTAATCAAGTTTGGTAAAAGTGGAAAAAGACCTGAGTGGGATTATAAGTTAGGAAATAAAACCCTATACACATCAGAAAGAGAGAAAGACCTAGGTATGATTATCAATAACAGACTATCTCCGGCTGACCACATCAGTGAGAAGGTACGGAACATGTATACACTGCTTACAAATATGAGAATAGCATTCACATACATAAATGAAGACATGCTAAGAAGGATAATAACATCATTCATTAGACCAACCCTGGAATATGCATCAGTAGTCTGGAGTCCTCATCTCAAAAAACACATGGACAAGATTGAAAAAGTTCAAAGGGCTGCTACAAGATAGATACCAAGCTTAAGGGACCTAAGCTACAAAGAAATACTAAATAAACTGAATCTACCAACACTACAGGAGAGAAGGAAAAGAGGTGACATGATAATGCTATATAAGTGCATATCACGGAAGGAGAAAATAGACATAAATGATTACTTAACATATGGAGAAGCATCAGCAAGAGGACACTGCAAGAAACTGCATAAGAAGAGAGGTGATAAAGATGTAAGGAAATTCAGTTTCCCAAACAGAGCAATTGATCAATGGAATGCACTACCGAATGAAATAGTGTGTGCCAAAACAATTCACAAATTTAAGGATATGTACGATAAATATGGTTTAAGACACGGGACAGTACGAGCTTGACTCATTCCTGTAGAGATACAATTAGGTAAGGTAAACACACACACACACACACACACACACACACACAGAAATAATCACACTTTTTTTCTTGCATATGAAAGTGGTGAGTTTGTTATCCATTGTTTTTGACACATTCGTGGAACTGGTGTGCTTTTTGTAAAAATTACATTCTAACTTCATGGTCATATAACAGGATTAGTGTGCGGCAAACTGGAATGAGGTGGTAATGTGGCTAGGCGTCGTGACATCGGAATTTCGGAATGTGTGAGTTTAGATATCAGGAGGCGTTATTTCAAACAATACTGGCCTCAGTTCACTGCTGGTGTCAGGAGGTAACCCTTGTAGATGGCCAGCACCTCGGTTTGTCTTGTGTTTACAGTTTGTATGTTACTAATCTCTAACAGAAAAATGAACTAGCAGACGGAAATAACTTATAAATAATGTTTAACATATTAAGCATTTTCTTTTAAATTTTGTCTTTACCATTAAGAGGCATTTGATAGGTAACTGGTGGCGCATGGATGGTTCGCAATACTAAAATACCGCACGAAGGAGGATGAGTGTCCGACGCCCAATTATTTTATTGCTCCATCAATGGTTTAACACGTAAAAATGGTTTTACGTAAAAAATAAACTGAAAATTATTCATAGCTCTCTTCATTACTTGCTTAGAAAAGAATGAAATCAAGATGTCCTCCTGAAAATATGAAAACCATACATTTACCACAGGACTTAACCATTTGTGATCCCCCACCTGTTTGGGATAGCGACCAGCGACAGTTGATTTGTATACAATCATTCGTCGAGTAAGGTGTAAAATAAAATGACACTGAAAACTGAAATTGTCTAGAAGCCAAAAGAAAAACAGTCATTTGACAATCCATGTCGATAATGATAAACATCAAAGTTAACCCGCCCCATCCCGACCACTTTTCCACCACTGACTCCCCCCAGTCCCGACCATTTTAGGAAAAAAAAATTTTTAGCTTAAACCTTCGCTTTTGGTGAGAAACATCGAAAATTCGTAGAGAAATCGCTCACCTGAGGTTTAAAATACTCATTACAGGTAGGAGTACCTCTTTACCTTACTGGGTTTTCTATCAGGCTGGCACCAAAGAAAACGAGTTCTATGGGAGGATAACTATTTCACACCACTCATAAACGGTATTTATTTATTTACTTGGTACAAATTTATATGTAGTACAAGAGTATATTGGTTTTCAAGCAGTAATATAGGCATTATAAGCATTGTTTCACTCACTAATACCTGACCTTTTTTTGCCACATTACCTGATCATCATTTCTAACTGTTTCTTCCTCTAATGCTATGTAAGGTTTGTCCTTCACATTGTCATTGATTGGGGAATCACTCTGGCCCTGAATTTCGTACCGAGGCATGACATGGCTATACTGGCCAGGTCACTGATAACAGGTGAATTGCTGAGACAATGGCATGCAGAGGGCGGGAGGAGGTCATGCTGGGTAAGGCATTGTCCCTGCCTGGCATCTTGTTGAGGAAGGTGTCACGTGTATACGTACCAAAAATGACTCACGAAAATTGAAAATTGTGCAAATTAGGGACATTTAAATTTTTTCGCGTTTATATACGTCGACGGGATTGGCAGTGACAAAACGTGCAGACGTTAAAGAACGTCGACGGGACGCCGTGGGTTAAAGGAAACGGATCATTGTTAGGAAAGATTTCGGTAGCTCAGACTAACAATTAAAAAAATATATATATATAAATCGTCCTTAAGTCATGGTTGCAGTTCGAAATTAAGATGTAGGCCTCAGACTGGGAAATTATAATTCCTGTTTAAACTGAATTCCTATTATGAAAGATGCAGTGAAGGAATAACATACAAAAATCAAGTTTACAGCTGCTAAGGTTACAGTTTTAGTAATGAAATGACGTTTAAGTAGAAGTAGCAGATCAGGTCAAGTAGATCCATCAACTGCAGGCAAGCAATTACCCCTGCAGGGTTGACCTGTTCAGTGAACCTGTTTCCCTTGTGGTAGATGGTGCACTGCAGTGGCAAGGAGAAGGATAGAGGGTGGTACTGTGGAGCTCTGGCTATTGGATGGAAAACGCATTTGCGTCTCTCCACCCGGTTAACAGTGGCACCATAGTAGTCTCCACATCATCCTGCTATTTAGTTATACTTTTACCAACGAATGGTGGAAATGGTTTCTTGTGTTGCAGTGTACAGTCAGCAAAGGAAAACATAGGCAGCACTACATTGTTGCTAGGTAATGCTGGTCTGTCTTTCCCAGCAGACACACCAAATGACGGCAAGCAACTGCCCTGGAGGGCCATCTCACGCAGCGAACCTATGTGCCCTTGAGGTGAAAAGGCGCGGGGAGGAGTGGAGATTTGGTTCCCTGATGGACGCCGCATTTGCATCAGAACACCCAGTTAACATGGCAACCATAGAAACTCAGTCTCTCATTTACCTGAACTAGTGTGCTAAAATCTCTCTCTCTCTCTCTCTCTCTCTCTCTCTCTCTCGGGGGGGGGGGCTTGCGTGCGTTAATGTTTGTCCGCAGGCGCCTAAGCATGTACAGTACGGTATTCGTGTAAGTGCGCGTGGCATTGTGTATGGGTGTGAGTATACTCTAGTCCATGTGTGTTCTTACCTTACCTAATTGTTCTTACCTAATTGTAACTTTACAGGAATGAGTCAAGCTCGTACTGTCCCGTGTCTTAAACCATATTTATCGTACAAATCCTTAAATTCGTGAATTGTTTTGGCACACACTATTTCATTCGGTAGTGCATTCCATTGATCAATTGCTCTGTTTGGGAAACTGAATTTCCTTACGTCTTTATCACTTCTCTTCTTATGCAGTTATTTGCAGTGTCCTCTTGCTGATGCTTCTCCATATGTTAAGTAATCATTTATGTCTATTTTCTCCTTCCCTGATATGCACTTATATAGCATTATCATGTCACCTCTTTTCCTTCTCTCCTGTAGTGTTGGTAGATTCAGTTTATTTAGTCTTTCTTCGTAGCTTAGGTCCCTTAAGCTTGGTATCCATCTTGTAGCAGCCCTTTGAACTTTTTCAAACTTGTCTATGTGTTTTTTTCAGATGAGGACTCCAGACTACTGATGCATATTCCAGGGTTGGTCTAATGAATGATGTTATTATCCTTCTTAGCATGTCTTCATTTATGTATGTGAATGCTATTCTCATATTTGCAAGCAGTGTATACATGTTCCGTACCTTCTCGCTGATGTGGTCAGCCGGAGATAATCTGTTATTAATAATCACACCTAGGTCTTTCTCTCTTTCTGATGTGTATAGAGTTTTATTTCCTAACTTATAATCCCACTCAGGTCTTTTTCTTCTTTTACCAAACTTGATTACATGACACTTGTCCACATTGAATTCCATTTGCCATGTACTACTCCATTCATGAAGTTCATTTAATTCTTCTTGTAGCTCTTTACAATAGTCTGTGTTAGTAATTCTCCTTTGTAATTTTGCATCATCTGCAAACATATTCAGATAGCTCTCATTTCCAGTGTTACTGTTTATATCATTTATATACACTAAAAACATGATTGGTGCTAGCACTGAACCCTGTGGTACTCCACTAGTCACTTCTTTCTATGATGAGTAGTTTCCTCTTAGTACTGTTCTCATTTCTCTTTTTATGAGAAAGTCTTGCATCCAACAAAACAGTTTGCCTCGAATTCCTCCTTGATGGTACAGTTTCCATAAAAGTCTTTGGTGTGGTACTGTGTCAAAAGCTTTCTTGAAATCTAAATAGATGCTGTCCACCCATCCTTCTCTTTCCTGTATTGTGTTTGTTACTCTGTCAGAGTAGCTCAACAGATTAGTAACACATGATTTTCCTTTCCTGAAACCAAACTGTCTTTCTGTCATCATACTGTGTTCTTCTAGATGATTTACCCAAGCTTTTCTTATAAGCTTTTCTAATACCTTGCTTACAACACTGGTCAGTGATACTGGTCGGTAGTTGAGTGGATTTTGTCTATTTCCTTTCTTGAATAAGGGGACAATATTTGCTTTTTTCCAAATATCAGATAGATTACCTTGACTCAAGGATTTCTTGAAAATTAAAAATAATGGTTTACTTAACTCCTTTGCACCTTCTCGTAGTACCCAACATGAAATTTCATCAGGACAACTTGCTTTTCCTCTGTCTAATTTACTTAACTCCTCTTGTATTACTTGTTCTGCTATTTGTATATCTGGTAGTATGTGTGGACATGCATGTTCCACATAGTCCCTCTCAAAATTTTTTTCTTCTGTAAAAACTAATTGGAAATTCTTATTTAGTGCTTCACAAATATCTTTATCTTGTGTATAAGTGATTCCCTCGTCCGTAATGGATTGTATTATATCTTTTACTTTGGTTTTGCTTCTGATGTAGCTGCAAAACAGCTTTGGTTGATCACTACTTTTATTTATTATATCCTCCTCAAACTGTTTTTGGGCTTCCCTTCTTATTCTTGTATAATCGTTTCTTGCCTGTTTGTAATTATTATACGCCCTTTCACTATTGTGTCTTCTGTATCTATTCCACAACGAATCTCTTCTTTCTTTTGATTTTTTACATTCTGTACTGAACCATTTTTGTATTTTCTTATCTGCTTCTTTCTGCTGTGGGATGTACTTCTGGACTCCTATTTCATAAAATTCACAAATTTTTTTATATACAGCATTTAAATTTTGTCCTCTAAGCTCATTTTCCCAATCAACTTCTAAGAAATACTTCTTTAGGTCTTGATAATTTCCCTTTTTATAGTTTAGGCTCTTTTTGTAACTGTCATTGCTGTTAACTATGTCATATGCTATCCTGAAGTTATAATTTAGTCCTGCATGATCGCTTTTGCCGAGTGGAGGATGATATGTTAAACTGTCAGTATCATTTTCTTGCCTAGTAAATATTAGATCTAGCACTGAAGGTACATCAAGTCCTCTTTTTCTGGTGGTTTCCCATACATGTTGCGTTAGGAAAAACTCCTGCACGAGATCCAAGAGCTTTTGCTCCCAACAGCTTTCTTGGCTAATTATATCTAGAGTATTCCAATTTATATTTGTATTAAAATCCCCAGTTAGTATAATTCTTTCCGATTTCTCTTCCATTTTATGTAGTAATGATCTTAAACTCTGAATTGTACTCTCTGCCAGGTCCTCATATTCAGCTCTTTCCCATGTGTTTGATCTGGGTGGCATGTACAAATTGGCTACAATTACTTTCCCTTCAGATGTGTTGATCTCTACTGCAATCAGTTCTACTTGTGATGGTATATCTAGTTTTATTTCATTGACTTTTAGATTTTTCTTAGTTAATATCATAATTCCCTCCTCCTTTTTTTAAATTTTTGTCTCTTCTCCATATATTGTATTCCTCTAAGTTTATTATGTCATTGGATATCCTTGGTGTTAATTTTGTTTCAGTTAGGCATATTATTTGTGGTTCATTTTCTCTGACATAATCATTCATCTCTAGTAATTTAGATACCATTCCATCCACATTTGAGTACATCAACTTTATCATCTTGTTTATATACTTCTTATGACATGGTTTTACTACTTTCCTCCTTTTTATTCCATCCTGTTTGTGTACCACTTTCGTACCTGCAATCCTATTACTTTGTAAAAAAATATTCTTCTTCTCCTCTGATCTTCCCTCATTTTTTGTTTTTGCTTCCTCCCTATTCTCTTTCAGTAATTCCAGTTCCTCTTGTGTTCGGCTTCTTTTTATCCATACATTTTTGAACTCCTCTTTTTCCATAAGATTCTTTGCATTTTTTAGTATCACTTCCACAGTGTTTACACTCTGGAAAGTCACCTTTAGAGGTCTTGTCTTGCTTTTCTCGTATTTCCCTAACCTTTTGTGTTCCTCTATGTCTTTACTACAGATTACCTCTGATACTTCTTTCAGTAAGCTCATTACATTTGCCATCTCCTTTTTGTCTCTTGTGATCTTGTTTTTTACTTCTTCCTCTTCCATACCAGTGATTACTATAGATTTGTTTATATCTACTGAATCTCTGACTAAATTCGGATTGTTTTGGATTATTCTTTTCACTTCCTTTTTAATGCTTTTTTCCTCCACCCTTGTTTCTAAGTCTTTCTTTACTTTCACCATTTCAGCATACGTGGTTTCCACATCATTTTTGTAGATTTGCACAGCTTCATTCGCCTGTGTTATCTTCTCCTCAATATCACTGCTCTGGTCTATAAGACTGCTTACTTGCCTAATTGTCTCTGTCATTTTTCAACTCTTCCATAACACTCTCGTGATTGACTACTGTACTTGCCATTTCACTCGTTTTCTTCCTAAGTGTACTCAGTTCCACTGTAAGTTCACTGATGGTTGTGTCTTTCTTGTTGGCCTCCTTTCCTAGTTTTTCTATTTCTTCCTTTTGCAAGTGCATCTGCTTCTTTATTTCATGAATTTCATTTTTGAAAGCCATTTCTAGTTTGTTTACACGTTCAACCAGTCTATTGTGAGTCTCCACTTCAACCAGTTCTTGGTAGAAATCATCTTTTTGCTTTCTACCTTTATCCCTTTTCTTTTCCAAATTTGCTTTACTAAAGTATGTATCCATTTTGCAATACTAAAAATACAGAGTATGTACTTACATTCCCTGTTTAGCTGTAGTCTAAACAAACCTCAGTTGACTCAGCGCATTCTTTCGTCTTGGTTCTCTTTTCTGTTTGAACAAGTCTTGTTTAAACTTTTTTTTTTCTTTTAATAATGAAAAATCATTTAGTCTAACCTGGTACAGAGCTTGACTCATACAATGATACTAATTTAGGTAATGCCACTGGCCGTGTTGGTTCGGTACGGAGCTCCGATGTCGCACGTCTTCCTCGATTGACTCCCTCGGTGTGTGTGTGTGTGTGTGTGTTTACCTAATCGTTTGTAAGTAATTTCATCCTTACAAGAATGAGTCAAGCTTTTACTGGCATACATACCTTTGAAATTTAGGAATAGCTTTGGCACATTATTTCATATAGTAGTGCATTCCACAGATGAATTGTACTGTTTGGGAAACTGAATTTCCTTACATCTTGATCACCTCTCTTTTTGTACACTTTTTTTTTTTTTTAGCAGTTTCCTCTTGATGTTGCTTCCCCATAGGCTACATACTCGTATATGTTTATTTTCTCTTTTCCTGTGATGCATTTATGTAACATAATCATGTCTCTTCTTTTCTTTCTCTCTTATAATATTGGTAGGTTTAATTTTTCTAGTTTTTCTTCATAGTTCAGATCCCTTAAGCTTGGAACCCATAGTCTAGCAGGCCTCTGTACTTTATCAATCTTATCTATGTGTTTTTTGAGATGTAGATTCCCGGCTACAGACACATACTCCAGAGCTGGTCTAATGAAAACGTGATTTTATTTTCTCAGCATGTCTTCATTTTATATATGTGAGAGCTACTTTCATTTCAGTAAGAAGTTTGTTTATGTGGTTAGCCGGTGATAATCTGTTATTGATAAATCCGTCTCCTTCTCTACAGTGTGTAAGTTTTTTGTCCACACTGAATTCTATTTCCCATCTACTGCTCCATTCATGTAGTTTATTTAATTCTTTTTGTAGCTCTATGCAAAAGTTTTTGTATGTAATTTACCTTTGCATTTTTGCATCATCAGCAAACATATTTGAGTAGCTTCCATTTCCAGTATTGTTGCCTGTCATTTATATATACTAAAAACATAACAGGTGCTAGCACTGAGCCATGTGGAGTCTGCCATGATGAGTAATTTCTCCTTAGTACTGCTCTCATTTCCCCGAACAGATTTCCATGGATTCCTCCTTTATGGTAGAGTTTCCATAAAAGTCTTTGGTGTGGCACTCTGTCAAATGCCTCCTTGAAATCCAAATACATGCTGTCTACCCAGCCATCTCTTTTCTTCACTGTTTCTGCAAGTCTGTAATAGTTGCTTAACAGATTAGTAACACATGATTTTCCCTTATTAAATCCAAATTGTTTTTCTTTTACCATATTGTGTTTTTCCAGATGATTTACCGAAATTTTCCGTAACAAGTTTCCTAACATCTTGTTTACAAAGCTGGTCAGTGATACTGGTCGGTAGTTAAGTGGATTTTGTCTATTTCCTTTCTGAAAAGTGGAGCAATGTGTGCTTTCATTCAGGTATCAGGTACCTTACCTTGTCTTACAGATTCTCTGAATATTAAATGTATTGGTGTGTGCAAGATATTCACAGAAGGAATATGTGCAGCATGTGAGATGGTATGTAGGGTGAAGAGAAAACGAAAGGGGGTGCAAAGAACAGCATGGTGGAATGACGAAGTGAGACAGGCTATGGCACAAGAAAAAAGCATATAATGAATGGATGAGAAATAGGGGCGTGGGAGAAGTTGAGAGACGGAAGAGAGAGTTATATGTAGAACGGAAGAGAGAGGTGAAAAGTTTAGTAAGAGAGTAAGAAGAGAGTGGATGAGGAACTTGGAAGGAATTTGTGTGTCAAGTGGAGGGAATATAAGAAAACGTTCTGGAAAGACGTAAAGAGAGTCAGACAGGGTGGTAATGAAGTTAGTAGGGAAGTGAAAGATAAAAATGGTAGATTACTAGTGGAGAAGGGAAAAAAGTGAACAGATGGAGAGAACACTGTAATGAATTGCTGAACATAGAGAATGAAAGTAATGTGGGTATACGTGGCTGGGGAATGGCTGGGAGAAGAAGGGAGGTGAGAAGACAGAAAAAAATAAGTTGGATGGAAGTTGTAGAAGCAATGAAGAAAGTCAAAATGGGAAAAGCCCCAGGAATGGAAGGAGCGTGTGGTGAAATGCTGAAGCACGGGGGAGAGATAGTAGCATAATGGATGTGAAAGATATGCAGATTGGCCTGGAAGGAAGGTAGAGTCCCAGAGGATTGGAAGTCAGGTATAATTATTCACTTGTACAAAGGGAAAGGGGAAAAAGGAAGTGTGTGGTAATCATACAGGCATTTGTCTTCTTAGTGCAATAGAAAAAGTATACGGAAGGATACTTATTGACAGAGTTTGGGAAATAACAGAGGAATTAGTTGGAGAAGAACAGGGAGGCTTTAGGAAGGGAAGAGGTTGTGTAGATCAGATATTCATTCTTAGATCTTTAGTGGAAAAGTTTCTAGAGAAGGGAAAGAAGTCGTATGCGGTCTTCGTGGATTTGGAGAAAGCATATGACAGGGCGGACAGACATGGATTGTGGAAAGTATTAAGAATATATGGAGTAGATGGGAAGTTGTGGAATGCAGTGAAGAGTATTTATGAGGGTGTTAAGGCTGCAGTGCACGTGGATAGTGGACTGAGTGAGTTTTTCTGTTTGAAGGTCGGGTTGAAACAGGGATGTGTCATGTCTTCATGGCTATTCAATCTCAAAGGAAACAGAATCTAAAGGCGAATGTAGGGAAGAGTAAAGTTATGGTCTACGAGAGAGGTGAAGTCAGTGAATGTACAGTGAGGTTGGATGATAAGGAAATGGAAATGTGAGTACATTTTGGTACTTGGGTAGTGTGATAAGTAAGGATGGAAGTTTGGAGGGTGAAGTGCTTGAAAGGATACAACAAGGAATGAAGGTTGCTGGTTCCTTGAAGGAACAGGCAAGTGAACACGGAAGTGAAAAAAGTTATTACATGACAGTATTGTGATACCAAATCTAACGTATGGAAGCAAAGCTTGGGCGTTGTTGGAGGGACACAAGTCAAGAGTGAGAGCAGTGGAAATGAGTTATTTGAGAGGAGCCTGTGGAGTCACAGGAGAGACAGACTGACAAATGAGGATGTGAAGGTGGGTTGTGGTGTGGATGTGATAGGAAGCGTTAGGAGAAACACATTGAGGTTGTTTGGCCATGTTGAGGGGATGGAGAGTGAGAAATTGACGAGAAGAGTGTGAGTGAGGTGGAGGGGGAGAGAGGGAAGGGAAAGCCAAGGATGAGGTGGAGGGATGGAGTGGGGAGGTATATGAGAGAGGGGGGTGTGAGTTGGGAGCAGGGCAGTGAAATGGCGGGGGACAGGGTGACGTGGAGGCGATTTGTTTTTGGCCACCCCGTATGGTATTAGGGCGTCTGGCAATAGATAGATAGATAGATTGATGGTCTTGCAGACATTCTGGCAGTATATCTTCTGTAGCTGTTTGAGGCATGGTGTAGTTGTGCTCCGACATATGTTGCTCCTCTTTTGCTGGTTTGAGTGCTTAATCTAGATACAAGATGAAGAGAAGGCAGCTGAGACTATCTGCTGTTGGGACACCGATGTTTGTGGAGAACCGTCGTCCTAACTCCTTTCCACATCTTACTTGAAGTTGTATGTCTCTTAGCATAATCGAGATTATGTGCATTTCATCATCTTCCAGAACTTTGAGGAAGTTGAAGAGTTCTGTCCTTGCTACTGTATCAAGGCCTTGCTCATGTCAAGCATTAGCAGGAACAGTTTGTATTTTACTGATGTTACTGCTTCCTCTGCCAGAACTTAAAAGTTGAAAATCAGTAATTGGTGCTCCTTCCCTTTCTATATGCTGCTTGTGTCACTGGTATTTTCTGGTATATCCTTGCTGCTGTACTGCATATCATGCATATTAAGAGTATTTTCCTCTGGATGGATGGGAGGAGGATGGGTCCTAGGTGGCCTGGTGGTCCTGCTTCTTTCCCCGGTTTCTGCAGTGGTATGAGTATGCCCTGCTTGGCTTGCTTCGGATGTTTTCCTGTCTGCCACGTCATTGAAAACCACTTCTATTCCTTGGTGTAGTAATGCTGGACCGTACTTCATCTCTGCTTTCAGCTTTTTATTCCCTTCACTTTCGTCAGTTTTCAAACATTTTGCAGCTTTTTCTATTTCTTCTGCTGTGCAAGGTGTTATTTGAGATATTATCTTATGTTTCTTTATTCAAAAATAAACACAGATCTAGCAGCTGTGCCTCACTTTCCATAACTGACGTAGTCTCACGCTAAAGATAGCACAATATTCTCTCTCTCTTTCTCTCTCTCTCTCTCTCTTCGTTCATTAGGAAGATCATTTATTCATTTATAACATGGCGAAATTTCATAACAATACAGTTTAAAAATAATGGCAGGGGAAAAAGTTGAATGGAAGCATTTTCCGATGTCAAGCACATCGCTCAGTGAGAGGTGTGTGGTGTGTAAGGTCTGGGCCAACCCATGGGGGTCATGTATTACTGAGAAGCGGTTGGACGCAGGTTGTGGCGAAAGAGTTCGTGTTGATTAAGAAATATACGTACATCGAAACAAGAAGCCCAGGGAGAGATGAGTAATTTAGACAAAGGAAAAGCTAACTACAGAGGTATAAAGTTGATCGGCCATGCAATGAAGATATGGGAAGGAGTGAGAAGAGAAGTGAAGATCTGCGAGGAGCAATTTGGTTTCATGCCAGGGAGAAGTACTATAGACGCCATATTTGCTTTGAGAATGGTGATGGAGAAGCACAGAGAAGGACAGAAGGAATTGCATTGTGTGTTTATAGACTTGGAGAAGGCTTATGGTAGAGTACCGAGTGAGGAGCTGTGGTACTGTATGAGAAGGTCAGGAGTGGCAGAGAAGTACGTAAGGGTGGTGAAGGACATGTACGACGATAGTGTAACAGCAGTGAGATATGCAGTAGGAATGACCGAGTGTTTCAAGGTGGAGGTGGGACTGCATCAAGGATCGACTTTGAGCCCCTTCTTGTTTGCAATGCTGATGGACAGATTGACAGATGAGATTAGACAGGAGCTTCCGTGGACAATGATGTTTGCAGACGACACTGTGATATGTATTGAGAGCCGGGAGGAAGCTGAGGCAGAGCTGGAGAGATGGAGATATGCACTGGAGAGAAGGAGAATGGAAGTAAGCAGAAGCAAGACTCAGTACATGTGTGTAAATGAGAGAGATGACAGGGGAACCGTGAGGCTGCGAGGTGTAGAGTTGGCAAAGGTAGATGAATCCAAATACTTGGGGTCAATTGTACAAAGTAATGGAGAGTGTGGTAGAGAGGTAAAAAGGAGAGTGCAGGCGGGATGGAGTGGGTGGAGAAAGCTGACAGGAATGATCTGTGACAGAAGGGTCTCTGCAGAAATGAAAGGGAAAGTTTATAAGACTACAGTGAGGCCAGCCATGTTGTACGGAATGGATACAGTACCACTGACAAAAAGACAGGAGGCACAGTTGAAGGTAGTAGAATTGAAGATGTTGCGTTTTTCACTAGGAGTGACGAGGCTGGACAAAATTAGAAATGAACATATTAGAGGGACAGTAGATGTAAGTCAGTTTGTAGACAAAGCTAGAGAGGCGAGACTGAGATGGTTTGGATATGTTCGAAGGAGATATGAGGAGTATGTCGGGAGGAGGATGCTAGAAATGGAGTTACCAGGCAGGAGAAAGAGAGGAAGGCCAAAGAGAAGGTTTATGGATGTAGTGAAGGAGGACATGCGGGTGGTAGGTGTAAGAGAAGATGCAAAAGACAGAATAAGATGGAGACAGGTGATCCGCTGTGGCGACCCCTAAGGGAGAGCCGAAAGGAGAAGAAGAGGTCTGCTTAGCTCTTCTGTACATTCCTGTAATACCCAACATGAAAAGTAATCTTGTCAGGACCATTAGCTTTTCCTTTGTCTAAATTACTCATCTCTCCCTGGGCTTCTTGTTTCGATGTACGTATATTTCTTAATCAACACGAACTCTTTCGCCACAACCTGCGTCCAACCGCTTCTCAGTAATACATGACCCCCATGGGTTGGCCCAGACCTTACACACCACACACCCCTCACTGAGCGATGTGCTTGACATCGGAAAATGCTTCCATTCAACTTTTTCCCCTGCCATTATTTTTAAACTGTATTGTTATGAAATTTCACCATGTTATAAATGAATAAATGATCTTCCTAATGAACGAAGAGAGAGAGAGAGAGAGAGAATATTGTGCTATCTTTAGCGTGAGACTACGTCAGTTATGGAAAGTGAGGCACAGCTGCTAGATCTGTGTTTATTTTTGAATAAAGAAACATAAGATAATATCTCAAATAACACCTTGCACAGCAGAAGAAATAGAAAAAGCTGCAAAATGTTTGAAAACTGACGAAAGTGAAGGGAATAAAAAGCTGAAAGCAGAGATGAAGTACGGTCCAGCATTACTACACCAAGGAATAGAAGTGGTTTTCAATGACGTGGCAGACAGGAAAACATCCGAAGCAAGCCAAGCAGGGCATACTCATACCACTGCAGAAACCGGGGAAAGAAGCAGGACCACCAGGCCACCTAGGACCCATCCTCCTCCCATCCATCCAGAGGAAAATACTCTTAATATGCATGATATGCAGTACAGCAGCAAGGATATACCAGAAAATACCAGTGACACAAGCAGCATATAGAAAGGGAAGGAGCACCAATTACTGATTTTCAACTTTTAAGTTCTGGCAGAGGAAGCAGTAACATCAGTAAAATACAAACTGTTCCTGCTAATGCTTGACATGAGCAAGGCCTTGATACAGTAGCAAGGACAGAACTCTTCAACTTCCTCAAAGTTCTGGAAGATGATGAAATGCACATAATCTCGATTATGCTAAGAGACATACAACTTCAAGTAAGATGTGGAAAGGAGTTAGGACGACGGTTCTCCACAAACATCGGTGTCCCAACAGCAGATAGTCTCAGCCGCCTTCTCTTCATCCTGTATCTAGATTAAGCACTCAAACCAGCAAAAGAGGAGCAACATATGTCGGAGCACAACTACACCATGCCTCAAACAGCTACAGAAGATATACTGCCAGAATGTCTGCAAGAATTTCAATCTATCTATCTATCTATTGCCAGACGCCCTAATACCATACGGGGTGGCCAAAAACAAATCGCCTCCACGTCACCCTGTCCCCCGCCATTTCACTGCCCTGCTCCCAACTCACACCCCCCTCTCTCATATACCTCTCCACTCCATTCCTCCACCTCATTCTTGGCTTTCCCCTCCCTCTCTCCCCCTCCACCTCACTCACATACACTCTTCTCGTCAGTCTCTCACTCTCCATCCCCTCAACATGGCCAAACAACCTCAATGTGTTTCTCCTAACGCTTTCTATCACATCCGCACAACAACCCCCCTTCACATCTTCATTTGTCAGTCTGTCTCTCCCTGTGACTCCACAGGCTCCTCTCAAATAACTCATTTCCACTGCTCTCACTCTTGACTTGTGTCCCTCCAACAACGCCCAAGCTTTGCTTCCATACGTTAGATTTGGTATCACAATACTGTCATGTAATAACTTTTTTCACTTCCGTGTTCACTTCCCTGTTCCTTCAAGGAACCAGCAACCTTCATTCCTTGTTGTATCCTTTCGAGCACTTCACCCTCCAAACTTCCATCCTTACTGATCACACTACCCAAGTACCAAAATGTACTCACATTTTCCATTTCCTCATCATCCAACCTCACTGTACATTCACTGACTTCACCTTTCACGAAGACCATAACCTTACTCTTCCCTACACTCTCCCAAACTTATCCACCAAGCCTTGCAGCTCCCCTTTGTCTTCACTTAACAACACAGTATCATCTGCAAACAACAGTACAGGGAGTTTCCAAACACTGCACTCTCTCACTAGGGCCGCTCCAACATCCACTGCCTTACCTTGTATCTCTTCTATAACCCCATCCATATACAGATTGAACAACCATGGAGACATGACACATCCATGTTTCAACCCAACCTTCAGATAGAAAATTCACTCAGTTCACTGTTTACACGCACTGCATCCTTAGCACCATCATACATACTCTTCACAGCGTTCAACAACTTCCCATCTACTCCATTTATTCTTAATAATTCCCAGAATCCATGTCTGTCCACCCTGTCATATGCTTTCTCCAAATCCATGAAGGCCGCATACGACTTCCTTCCCTTATCTAGAAAAATGTCCACTAAAGATCTAAGAGTGAATATCTGATCTACACAATCTCTTCCCTTCCTAAAGCCTCCCTGTTCATCTCCAATTAATTCCTCTGTTTTTTCCCAAACTCTGTCAATAAGTATCCTACCGTATACGTTTCCTATTACACTAAGAAGACAAACACCTCTATGATTACCACACACTTCTTTTTCCCCTTTCAATTTGTACAAGGGAACATTTATACCTGACTTCCTCTGGGACTCTACCTTCCTCCCAGGCCAATCTGCACATCTTTCACATCCTTTATGCTATTATCTCTCCCCCGTGCTTCAGCATTTCACCACACGCTCCATCCATTCCTGGGGCTTTCCCCTTTGTGACTTTCTTCATTGCTTCTGTACCTTCCATCCAACTTATTTCTTCCTGTCTTCTCACATCCCTCCTTCTCCCAGCCAATCCCCAGCCACTTATACTCACATTACTTTCAGTCTCTATGTTCAGCAATTCATTACAGTGTTCTCTCCATCTGCTCACTTTTTCTCCCTTCTCCACTAGTAATCTACCATTTTTATCTTTCACTCCCCTACTAACTTCATTACCACCCTGTCTGACTCTCTTTACGTCTTTCCAGAACGTTTTCTTACATTCCCCCCACTTGACACTCAAATTCCTTCCAAATTCCTCATATACTCTCTTCTTACTGTCTCTCTTACTAATCTTTTCACTTCTCTCTTCCTTTCTACATATAACTCTCTCTTCCGTCTCTCAACTTCTTCCACGCCCCTATTTCTCATCCACTCTTTACATGCTTTTTTCTTGTGCCACAGCCTGTCTCACCTCTTCATTCCACGATGCTGTTCCTTGCACCCCCTTTCGTGTTCTCTTCACCCCACACACCATCTCACATGCTGCACACATTTCTTCTGTGAATATCTTGCACACACCTTCCACGTCCCCCATCTGCTCCAATTCATATTTACCCCATCGTTCCTCCATTTCTCTCTTATATTCTGCCTTTTCCTCATCCTCTGGTAACCTTTCCACTCTCCTTGCATCTACTCCTTCCTCCCGTTCTTCCCTTCTATTTCTCCATTTTACTTGGACCTTGGTGGTGGTCAGAAAGTCCACTCCCCCAACCTCTATACGCTCTAGCATCCATTACAAATCTTCGCATCGTATCATCCATACGCACATAATCAATCATTGCCTTCCTTTCATTCAGTTCACCATCCACCCTTCTCATCTCTCACCACGTATGCCTGTGGATCATTTTGTGCTTGAAGAGGTAGTGGCAATCACAAACCCCCTCCCTGCACAAATGTCCACTAAAGCACTGCAGTTCTCATCTATCTCAGCAGGCACACTCCACTCACCAACTACTTCATCCACCTTCACATTCCCTACTTTACCATTCATATCACCAATCAAAAACACTCTCTCATTCCTTTCAAACTTTTCCAAGCACACTTCCACATTTGTCCAGAACTCTTCTCCCACTCTGCTCACGAGACCATACATATAGTTTTCCTGCTGACAACTATGTAGACATCTACCAACAATATGCAGATGACATTAGCTACACTACAACCGCCAAATACAAGCATGAACAGAGGAAAATGAAAGTCTCTGAAACCATCAAAAGAAGAAAATTGACTGCAAACAAGGATATGACTGACGAGTATGAAGTTGAAGGAATGGAAGCGAAGACTGGAAGAAACTAGTTAATAGGAAGCCTGGTAGACCCAACAGCAGACATAAACAGAAGAAAGGGGCTCGCCCTGGCTGTATTCAGCAAGCTGAAACACATCCTAGAGGCAAAAAAAATATCCATAAAACTGAAGATCATAGCAGTAAATGCATACATAAAGAGCAAATTCCTCAACAACAGTGAGATGTGGACCTTAACCGAGGAGCCAGAAACGAGAATTGACATCTTCCAAAGATCTCTCTTGAGAAGAGTATTGAACATTTTCCGGCAAGACTGTCATAAAGACTTTGTAGTTACTTGTAGAGAAGTATATTTTAGACTTGTGGTCGAGCGGCTTTTATATCTTGTAGTAGTTTCCCCACCAGATGTCATGTAGTGACGGGAGAGGTAAAGAATAGTATGGGACTATTTTTATTTGTCTTGGAAATATTAAACAGGTATAATAGTATAAGTCCTGGGTAGCTACCTCCCTGTCTCGCTATCTCTCTCTCTCTCTCTGTTCTAAGGCTAATCTCCGTCTCGACCTCTCTCTAGGGTCGCTTGTCTCCTTCTCCACTCTCTTTCCTAACATCTCGTGTAGTAGGGTGTGTGTGTCACGTATGTTCCTCATGGCAACAGAACTTTCTCACGAGAGGACTGCTGACAGCTAACTGCATCATCTCCTTACTGGCCGCTGTCGTCAGCTTTCCTCCGTGTAAGCGTTTAGCGCTGCTCACTTCTCGCAAACACAACACCTTCTCATCATTTGACTTCCTGCTTCTATCTGTCTCTCTATCTATCTATTTATCTATCTATCTAGTATGATTTGCAATTATAATATGGAGACCTACCACATTGCTCTGCCGCGCAAAAATGGCGTACCATCGACATTTAATAGTTATAATATATTAATACATACTACATACACATTATAATAAACTTATAAGCTAATTAAGTGAAATACATAATATTGTAAAGTAACATAATTGTATGAATATTGTATACATATATTATTCATAGTAAATAGTGATTATTCAGTAATATTACATTTTAAATAAGTTGTATACATATTTGAATAAATGCAATATAATTGTGCAATGGTAATACTGCTAAGTTATACATTACATATTTGAGTTATCACTTTAGTAATGTCTAATATTTCATCTAACTTGTATGATGATACTGGTAATATAGAATTGTGCTATAATTGTATGACTTATAATATTGTACTAACATTGTGGTACTACATAATTGTGTTGGCCTTATAATTGTAGTTACATTTTGTTAATGCAACTATTACATATGTGTCTTGGCCTTATAATTGTAGTTAAAGTTACATAAAAGTTACATCTTGTTAATGCAACTGTTTTGTCGTTACATAATTGTTACATATCGTTTGTAGGTACATAATTGTTGTTAAAGTTACATAAAAGTTACATCTTGTTAATGCAACTGTTACATAATTGGCAAAGTGTAACATAATGCAATCGTTTGTCGTTACATAATTGTTACATATCGTTTGTAGGTACATAATTGTAGTTAAAGTTACATAAAAGTTACATCTTGTTAATGCAACTGTTACATAATTGGCAAAGTGTAACATAATGCAATCGTTTGTCGTTACATAATTATAATATGGAGTAACATAATTGTAATAACTGCAGTCCTAACATATGCTGCGGTCGATGATAGTGATGATGTGTCGTGCCACTTGTATGTGGAGACAACAATTTGCTTTTTTGTTTGTAGTTTACGTGGTATTTTGACTTATGTAGTAACACTTACACTTATTTTCATTTGTTTGTTATGTGATCTTACTCTATTTCTCTTTTTTCTTTCTTACTTTTCTTTCTTTCTTTCTTCTTTTTTTTTTTTTTTTTTTCTATAGTTTGTTTTTCTTTGCTTGTGTACGCTTTTTTCCATGTTGTTCATGGTTACATAATTACTGGCTAATTTCCTTGGGATACTTGTTCAAAGTTTAGTTTATATTGCACAGATACTATAAAATGATATTATATAGTCCCATATTTTGTTATTTTATATAAAAAAAATATATATACATATATACAGTATTAACTATACACACTGACTTGTTCACCTGTACCTATCGTGAGTAATATGTGTGTCAGCACTGTGTGGAAATCATTGTCTTCACGATTGTGTTGAAGATGTTCACTCTTGCTAACGGCATTTGTGTTGGCCATTTTTTTCTTTTCTCTAGTTTACCTTGTAACTTAATTTATATGTTTCCACTAGGTAGCTTTAATTAATAAATGTTTAATACAGTTCTTTTAATCGCTCACTGAGTAACTGTGATGGTGTATTTTCTTTATCACTTGTAGATGTACTAATGTATAGTTGTATAATTGAAACACGTATTTTATGTAGGTATAAATGGTAACACTCGTTGGTAGTAAATAAATGTTATAATAAATGAATGAATATATACAGTGTAGAATATTTATTGTTGGTGATTATTTAGTGTTTGAGTTATGCAGATAATTGAAGTAAGTATGTGTATTTAAGCTGTAACTATACAACACGTTTTATATGTTTGTGCAGAAGCTTATTGTCTATCACTGTGTATTGTATGAATGAAGTAACTATGTAACTCACTAATTTTTTACCGTGGTGAGAAATGGTGTGAGTGGTGTTGCACGTGGTGATAGCGTTGTCCTTTGCGGGTTGATTGGCGTGTTGTCGTCTCAGCACATGGTGACGTCGGCTTCCCACACTGGTAGCTGTGGTGAGTGAATGAGTAGCGATGAGTAACTTGAGTGAAGACGAGTGAGTAAGATGAGTTGTAAATCGTGTCTCACTCTTCGTTTGTTTGTTCCCTTTATTCTATGTGGAAGTTTTCTCTGTCCTTTTCTCTAGTGATTTATTCGTTGTGGGATGAAGACTGCCGCTACTTGTAGGTGCGTGTAGAAGATTATACAGACGACGTAGAGTTGTTAATTGTAGTTGATTGTAGATGGCTGTAGTTGATTGTAGATGGCTGTAGACTTTGTAGAACTGAAGCTAACCTTGTAGTCTCGGTTGCTTTTGTAGAAATGTGCTTTTAATTCGGAGACGATGTCCGCAGATTTGCTGGTTTGTCGTTAAGCTACTTGCAAGGCGTCGAGTGATCTCTTGACCTCTGCATCAGCGTAATGATCTGGGAGACGGAGGGGGCAGGAGCTGATATTGTTGGTTGTTGTCAATCTTGATATTTTGTAGGAATTTAATGTTGATTCGTAGACGAGGTTCGTATACGTTCGCTGCTACCAAATGTCATAAAGACTTTGTATCATAAAGCAGCGACTTTGTATTTGCTTGTAGAGGCGTATATTTTAGACTTGTGGTCGAGCGGCTTTTATATCTTGTAGTAGTTTCCCCACCAGATGTCATGTAGTGACGGGAGAGGTAAAGAATAGTATGGGACTATTTTTATTTGTCTTGGAAATATTAAACAGGTATAATAGTATAAGTCCTGGGTAGCTACCTCCCTGTCTCGCTATCTCTCTCTCTCTCTCTGTTCTAAGGCTAATCTCCGTCTCGACCTCTCTCTAGGGTCGCTTGTCTCCTTCTCCACTCTCTTTCCTAACATCTCGTGTAGTAGGGTGTGTGTGTCACGTATGTTCCTCATGGCAACAGAACTTTCTCACGAGAGGACTGCTGACAGCTAACTGCATCATCTCCTTACTGGCCGCTGTCGTCAGCTTTCCTCCGTGTAAGCGTTTAGCGCTGCTCACTTCTCGCAAACACAACACCTTCTCATCATTTGACTTCCTGCTTCTATCTGTCTCTCTATCTATCTATTTATCTATCTATCTAGTATGATTTGCAATTATAATATGGAGACCTACCACAAGACTACGTAACAAATGAAGAACTACACAGAAGAAATAATAAAAGTCCGTGGAGCAAAGAAGTAATAAGAAGATTAAAGTGGGTAGGACACCTACACCGGCTACCTGAGGATACACCTGCCAGAAAGCTCTGGGTGAAGCCTTGAGACCAGCTAAATGACCCAGAGGCAAAACTAATACCACCTGGCTCAGCCTAGTAAGCAAAGAACTGGAAGTAGCGAACATAAAACTATGTACAGAAAGCCTACATGACACAGTGCATTTACCCAGCGACAAAGCAGCTTTGAATGCTACCAGTGAATGCTCCATGTCCAAATAAGACGTGAAAGCGTTTTGGATGATGATCTCTGGAGGGGATCCGAATCGAAACAGCAGCAGTCTTTCAGGGCTCAAGTATACAAAACAGTACACTGAATACATAATATAGTAACTATTGCCATAGTAACAGAATATACATTAATAATGCAGTGAATATATTGATTATTCCATTTGATAATTACTTGTACTACATAACAAAAATAAATTACCATATTTTATCGTACACATTTATTCCACGCTGATTTCTCACAGATATATAAATATTTCATCAATACTTGTTGAAAGCAAGTTGTAGAGCATTTACTTGTGATGATTTTTGTAAAAAAATGACACTTCTAGCATTATTAGAAAGATTTTTATGGCATACAGAACAGAAATATCTAAGTCTTTGACCACATCTGGCCACTCTAGTAGCGACTGACTCAGCATCGGAAAATGTTTCCAATCATTTCATTCTCTTGCACCCTTATATGTAACTGTATTGTAGGTGGGGGCGCCCATCATCCACTCACTCAATGTAGAGGTGCCATATGATCTCTACTCTGAGTGACAAGCCAAATGGTTTCCTGTACCCAGGAAACCATTTACTATGCTGGGTGGTAACAATATAACCGGGGATTCTGGCAGGGTTAAATGTCATCCAGATTCCCCTATCCAAAATCACTTAATCATGGCAGTTGTTTCAGAGAGTCTCGGAGGGCCCAATACCTGCCCAGGGCCCCGACCAAATGGGCAGACTCGCGTGGCCATATGGAATGTGAGAGGTGTGAATGAGGAGAGCAAGAGGGTGAAAGTAGTGTATGTGTTTAAGAGTACGAGATATGCCGTGATGGCATTGTGTGAAACAAAAATGAAAGGGTGCGAAGTGGAGGAGTGGGAGGGTGCGAAATGTGTAAGATCGGGAATGAATGGGCGAGGAAGATGCAAGAAAGGAGTTGCTTTGTTGATGAACGAGGTGTGGCAGAGTGGAATGATAGACTACAAATGTGTCATCTCGAGGTGTATGTATGTCAAGTTCAAGTCTGAGAAGGTGAAAGTGGCAGTAATTGTTGCGTATGCACCGTGTGAGGACAGGAGTGAGAGAGAGAAAGACAGGTTTTGGGTTGAGCAGGGTGAAGTAGTGGGAGAAATTCCCTAGAGGTATAATGTGATTGTGATGGGGGACATGAACGGAAGAGTAGGTACTGGTCCTGAGGATGACATAATGGGTTGCTATGGAGTACCAGGAGAAAATAATAATGGGAAGAGACTGAAGAATATGTGTCAGGAGAGGAGGTTGTGCATTTGTAACTCATATTTCAAACACAGAGATGCACATAAATATACATGGCATAGATGGAACGGGGATCGTGTTGAAAGAAGCCTGATTGATTACATGCTCGTAGAGAGGTCGATGATGGGAATGATTACTGCTGCGAGGGCTGTGAGAGAACGATGTGGAGGTCTGTCGGATCATATGATTGTGGTATGCAAGATCAAGCTGAGAGGAGTGAGGTGGATCAGGAGAGAGAGGAGCAGTCAAGGAGAAAGACTAAACGTTGAGAAGCTGAAGATCAAAGAAATGGCAGATGAATACAGGACCAAAGTAGTGGACGAGTTAGAATTACTGAATTGGAATAAAATGGATCTGGACAGACTGCGGAATGCATATAGGGATTGCTTAGTTAGGAATGCTAAAGTGGTGTGTGGTGTGGCAAGAGTATCAACAAAGAAGAAAGGTACGGCATGGTGGGATGAGGAGGTAAAGAGAGTGGTGGAGGAAAAGAGGAAGAAGTGACTAAAGTTGTTACAGGATAGGGGTTCAGTTGAAACAAGAACTGAATATGTTGAGAGCAAGAAGCACGTAAAGAGACTAGTGAAGAGGAAAAAGAAGAAGGTAAATGAGGATCTAGGAAGAAAAATGAATGCAAACTACTCAGAAAATAGAAAGTTATTCTTGAAAGAGGTGCAGAAATGTAGAAGTGAAAGTGGAAAGAAATGGGATGGTGTGAAGGATGCGGGTGGTAGATTATTAACCCATGGAGATGAAGTAAGGATCAGATGGAAAGAATATTTTGAAAGCCTGATGAATGGGGATAGAGAGAGCAGAGCAGCTGTAAACATGATTGGTTTTGGGGGTGTGCAGAGAAGGAATGCAGTGCCAGGAGATGTGACACTCGCACAGGTGAAGAGTGCTGTGAAGCGGCTGAAAAATGGGAATGTAGCTGGGGTTGATGAGGTGTATGCAGAAATGCTTAAATGAAGTGGAGAGAATGGAATGAAGTGCTTGTTGGAGATATGTAAGAAGGCATGGATGAGTGACACTGTGAATACAGGATGGAAAAGGGCTGTGATTGTACCCCTGTACAAAAACAAAGGTGAACGAAGTGAGTGCAAGAATTTCGTGGCATAAGCTTACTGAGTGTGGTAGGGAAGGTATATGGAAGAATTATTATAGAGAAAGTAAGAGAGATATCAGAAGTCCTAGTGAGTGATGAAGAGGGTGGCTTTAGGAGTGGCAGAGGATGTGTGGGCTAAATATTTGCAGTGAGACAGATAGTAGAGAAGGCTTTTGAGAAGGAGCATAAGATGTTTATGGCATTCACGGATCTGGAAAAAGCATATGACAAAGGGGACAAAGAAGGATTGTGGAAAGTTTTGCACATGTACGGTGTAAAGGGTAAGCTGGTAGGTGCCGTCAAGAGATTTATGATGGTAGTGAAGCATATGCCAGGGTTAATGGGCATCTAAGTAATTGGTTCACGATCAGTGTGGGCGTGCGACAAGGTTGTGTGATGTCCCCATGGTTGTTCAATGTATATATGGATGGGGTGATGAGAGAAGTGAAAACACGAGTAATGGAGAGAGCGATGGCATTGGTAATGAATGGTGATGGATGGAATATCTCAAATTTGTTGTATGCTGATGATGCAGTACTGTTTGCAAGTACCGGACAAGAACTTGGTAGACTAGTGCAGAGTTTTGCTGATGTCTGTGAGCGTCGTTCCTTGAGAGTAAATGTAGAAAAGAGTAAAGTGATGGTTATTGAGAGAGAAGGTGACTCCCAGTGCAATGTAACAGTGAATGGAAAGAGACTGAAATTGGTGAGGGAGTTCAAATACCTGGGTACAGTGATAGAAAAGAGAGGAAAGTATGCAAATGAAGTTGAAAGTAGAGTGATACAAGGAAGAAAAGTGTCTGGTGCAATGAAGGCCTTGATAAGAAACAGAGGCTTGAGTGTTGCAGCTGCACGAGGCTTACATGAAGGAGTGTTCGTGCCAACTTTAACATATGGATGTGAGATTATGGTGTGGCATGAAAATGAAAAGTCAAGAGTAAGAACAGTGGAGATGGGACTGCTGAGGAATGTATGTGGAGTACAGAGGGTGTATAGGATACGAATAATGTGATTCGTGAAAGATGCTGAGTGAGAAAGTCGGTGGACACCAGAAATGAAGAAAATGTACTGAGATGGTATGGTTATGTGGAGAGAATGAATAACAATAGGGTGGTGAAGAAGGTATATCTGAGCGAATTCGAAGGAGGCAGGAGGCGAGGTAGGCCAATAAGAAGGTGGAGAGATATGGTGGATGACTGTGTGAGGAAGAGAGGTTTGGAAGTCGGTGAGGCTAGGAAACTGACAGGAGATCGAGCTGGCTGGATGAATTTTGTAAGGGGAAGTGCATGCTCAGGGTTTTTTGGCATCCCTTTTTAACGTGGCAGCGTCTGGATTGACTCTGTCGGATACGATTATGTGAAGCTACAGAACGTGATGAATGTTTTTGGCGTATCCGATTGAGCCAGGATGCCGGGGGCTTGAATGATGAGTGAATGGAAGCGTGGCCCATTGGACTGGGCAATTTTGGGCTGTCTGGACATTGCTACTCCTAACCCTGCCCTTGGGTGGGAAAGGAGGTCAGGATGATGATGATGATGATGATATATGAATAAATGATCTTCCTAATGAAAAAAAGAAAAAAAGAAAAGAACAAATAAATTATTATATATTTTGTTCACTCAAGTATTCGATGACGATTTTTTTGAAATATATAAACATACTGACAGTGTTTGTTGAATGTTCTACAACTATCTCTCAACATGCAGTGATGAAATGCTTAAATATCTGTGAGAAATCAGCATTGAATAACTGAGTGAATGATAAAATATGACTTTTTTTTTCTCATTAGGAAGATCACTTATCCATTGATAACATAGCAATTTCATAACAACAGTTATAAATAACGGCAGGGGAGAAAGCTGAATGACGCAACTGAAAATCATGGCGAAAAAATACCCCATCCTATATGGCTGGAGGCAACCTGAGTCGAAAAAGTGCGAGTGATTGGAGTTCACTTGGACGCAACCTGTGTCGAAAAAGTGGGAGCGGTTGGATTCTTTAACAAGCCCTCTTGTATGAGAGGGTTAATATGTGTGGACATGCTTGTTCATTTTCATCTCTCTCAAATCTACTTTCTTCCATAAAAACTGGTTGGAAATTTTTGTTTAGTACTTCACAATTATCTTCTTCATTTATATAGATTTCCCCTCATCCATGATGAACTGTTTTTTATATCTGACTTTAGTTTTGCTTCATATGTAGCTGTAAATCAAATTTGGTTAATCAGTACTTTCATTCATAATTTCTTCCTCAAACGGCCTTTGAGTTTCTCTCTTTATCCTTGTGTAATAATTTCTTTCCTGCTTGTAATTGTTATGTGCTGTCACAACTATTATGTTGTCTGTATCTGATCCACATCAAATATCTTTTCTCTTTTGCTTTTTTTACAGTCAGTATTAAACCAGTTCATTATCCTTATTCGCATTTGTTTGTGCTCTGGAATATAAGTCTGGACTCCTGTTTCGTATTATTCACAGAATTTTTTATGTATAGTATTTATATTGTGTCCTCTTAACTCCATTTACCAATCAGTTTCCTTAAAGAACTTCTTTTGGTCATGATAGGTGCCCTTTTTGTAATTTAGCCTCATCTGTTAATCTTTATTATCTCTAGCTATATCATATGCTATCCCAAAAATGCAGTCTAGTACTGCATGGTCACTTTTGCCGAATGGGACATGATAGATTATATCATCAATTTCATTTTCTTCCTTAGTAAATGGAACATCTACTAATGAGGGTTCTTCTGGTCCTCTTTTTCAGGTGTTTTCCTTTACATGTTGTGTTTGGAAAAACTGCTATATAAGGTCCAAGAGCTTTTGATCCCAATAACTTTCTTTATAAGATCCAAGAACTTTTGATCCCAACAACTATCAGTATAAGATCCAAGAGCTTTTGTTCCCAGCAGCTGTATGTATAAGATCCAAGAGCTTTTGATCCCAACAGCTTTCATAGCTTCTTACATCTATAGTATTCCAATTGATATTTGTGTTGAAATCTCCCATTAGTCTAATTCTTTCATATTTTTCTTCCATTCTGTATGTAGGGTTCTTAAACTATGAATGGTCCTTTCTGCAAGATCTTCTTATTCACCTCTGTCCCATGTGTTTGTCTTGCGTGGCATATATAATGTTTCCACATTTATTTTCCCTTCAGATGTGCTAATCTCTACCGCAGTTAATTCTACTTGTGGGGGTATTAGCCCTGGAACATTAAGGATACACTTGAGAAAAAAATTGGAGAAAGCTGATTTTTTCAGGAAAGCTACATACTGTAGAGGCCTCCTAAGCCGAAATCAATAAACATTCTAAACATTCCATATAAGCTAACCATGTGGAACGAAAAATTCAAGATGGCCACCATCGCCAATGGTCGTTTATACAGCTTAGTGACTAAAATTCACACTTGGTCATGTAATACCACCTTTTTATTGGTTGTCAGGAGTGATAAATCCATTTCTGGTATTATTCTAATAATTCTATGTCACTGATATACACAGAGAACGTGCGCCAAATGCACAAAATCAGAAATCTGTATTGATAATTTTGCTTTGAATGTATAAACGAAAGTATATTTCATCAGATGTTTTTATTTTTCAGGTGGGATACAGATTCAAGTGTAGATGTAGAAGTACATAGATGGCAGCACAAGAACAGTGGATTTTTCTTGTGATACGCCAATCACCGGTGACCGAAGTATTGTCACAGAGAGAAGCCTACCTAGCATATTGAACATCAGTGCCGATGTGAGTGATGGATTTGGTGAAATGCTATTAACCAAAGTGTTGCCAGTTTCAGTTCATTAATAGTGCAAAGAACGTTACATCATGCCATCATGAAAAGGGGAGTCAGCTGAATCGGAAAGACAAGTGCATGAGAAAATCACCTGCCCTTCACAGGCCAGTATCTTAATGCAAAACAAGGCTGTCTGTACAATGGGAAGTATGTGGACTGAAGTAAGTTTGCCAAACAATCAAAGGACCAACGTGAGGCGACTCACGAGGCAGCAACAACTGAACTGTTATCATCTATTGCGGACAAGGCGATGGAGCCAGCTGATAGTTGAGGTGAGTCTGAATAAACACGCATTCAAAATGTTAGTGATATTGTGACAGCTGAGGGCAAGTACCACCATGATGATCAAATCCGTTTTCATGATGAGCAAGGGATTCAGAGGAAACCAAGGGGTAGGCCTTCAGGGCCAGTCGACACCAGAAAACACGCAGACCTCCGGGAATCCACAGTTGCATGCGACAGCATAAACTTTCTCACCTTTTGGAATCACCTATCACACCATTCACCATTTGCCTACACAGGTGAATACCGCAAGAGACTGATCTGCATTGGTACGGGAGTCAAGGCATCTATTTGTGCTAAAGCAGATTATGCAGTCAGATCAGGTGAGGAGGCAGCTGCACGTATCTTTGGCGTGAACTATGCTGATGTTAAGATCAAAAGGAGTGATAAAATATTATCTATTGGTGTTGCAACTTGTACTGCCACTGTCTGTGGCAAAGACGTTTGCGGGTCACATGTGTGATCAAGAACCGATCAAATATGGAGAATCACCTTAAACATGCAAACAGCCACCAGCACTATTTGACAAGGGTACAATGCACAAAAATAACAAAAGTGGTCTTGCCAAGGTGCTGAAAGCTCCAGTAGTCCCAGTATCCACTGAAGCTCTTAAGAACCCAATGGTGGATGGAGGATATTTGCTGCAAAATGTGATATGGCTTGTGGACTGCACCTATGGTGATGTGTATGACAGCTGTGTGAATCAAGTTATCAGTAACTATGGCAAAGAATGCACTGTCTGCTTTGATGGCTACACAGATCTTACCTTGTTAACCATGGTAGCTGAACAGACCCGCCACACTGATGTAAAAATATCTCTGCAGACATAGTGTTTGATTTCAACACATCAGTCAAGGGCAATCAACGCTCCATTATAGCAGATCATAACAACAAGTCATGGTTAATCAGTAGGCTAAAGGACTGACTGACTTCTGAAGGCATTGCTTGCTGTGAAAGTCAGGCTGATGTTGAGTACTTATTAAGTAGCACAACATTGGCATTTGCTGGGAATATCACACGACCTGTGGTACTTGTGGCAAAGGATACGGACCTGCTTGTCATCTTGGTTGATAGGACCACAACAGACAATATGTACATGCAGTAAGCAAGAGACTTTATTCACAGCATACACGGCATCCACCAGGCATTGCATCCACACACCCGACAACACATATTGATAGCACACGCTATCACTGGATGTAACACAGTCTCTGCCTCATATGGCACTGGCATGAAGACATGATAATCTTGGAAAGTAAGAATTGGAGGACGTTGGTTGTGTTTAAGAAGAACGATGTCAGTCATGAAGAAGTAGCCAGAGTGGGGGAAATATTCTTTCAGAAGTTATACAGTGCCAATCCGGCATGTACAACACTTGATAAGCTGAGATTTGTGCAGTAAATGCAGAGAATGAGCAAAACATCTTGCAGCTTCCAACTTCAGAGCCTACCTCCCACATCCTTAGATACAAAGCACCACTCATATCGAGCCTACTGTGCAGTTCAGGAGTGGCTGGGCAATGTTTAAGATCTAAATCCTACTGACTGGGTTTGGGAGCTTCAAGGTGGGATACTCAATCCCATTTTGACTGACGGATCAGTATCAACAGAGGATGTTCTTCTCATTGTGTTATTTGGGTGTAAACAAATGTGTGGCAAGAGATGCAAATGTCGGAAGCAGGATTCTACTGGTACACCTATGTGTTCCTTGTGTAGCCTATTGGCCAATCTTGTGTTAATTCATGCCCACCTAATGGAGAAGATATTGAGTCCCCATGCTATTTGTGTGACCATAACTAGTTATGATAATTAAAAAAAATAATTAGAAATAGTTCAGTAACTGCTGCTGGCAAAGTCAGTGCTGGTTGTTGACTTTTAAATGTGTTCATTGTATCATGTAGTTTAAAATAGTGCATTACCTTGATCATATCTTGAACATGTGCCAAAAATCATTGAAATAATGGTAAAAATTAATTTCTTACACCCAAAACCCTTAAATAGAAGTAAATATTACTTGACCATCTGTGACTTGTGGTTCCAAAGCTATATAAGCTTTCCATGTCGTAGGTGGCCGTCTTGGATTCTCGTCCATCATGGCTAGATCATGTGGAATGTTTAGAATGTTTGTGGATTTCGAGGTAGCATGCTTCCAAGTAGCTTTCCTGAAAAAAAATAAAAAAATCATCTTTCTCGATTTCTTTTCCAGGTTCCCTTTGAATTTGAGCTAATGTTCCTGGCTTATATGTCTAGTTCTATCTTTTTGACTTGAAGTCTTTTCTTTGTTAATATCATAACTCCCCCTCCTTTTTTCAAGTTTCTGTCTCTTCGCCAAATATTGTATTCATAAAAATTTTATGAGTCGTCTGATATCATTGAGGTTAATTTTATTTCTGTTAGACAAAGGATATGGGGTTCATTTTCTTTGGTATAGTCTTTGTGGTAAATGGGGGCACCCATCATCCACTCACTCGATGTACAGTAGAGATGCCTTATGGTCTCTACAGTACACTGAGTGACAAGCCAAATTGTTTTCTGTAACCAGGAAACTATTAACTACACTGGGTGGTAACCATATAACCGAGGTTTTTGGCCTGGTTAAGTGTCCCCCAGATTTCCCTAACTAAAATCACTTAATCATCGCAAATGTTTCGGAGAGTCTCAGAGAGCCCAATAACTGCCCAGGGCCACAGTCAAAAGGGCAGATTTGCATGACCATGAGGAATGTGAGAGGTGTGAGTGAGGAGAGCAAGAGGGTGGAAATGGTGAATGTGTTCAAGAGTGCAACATATGCTGTGATGGCACTGTGTGAGACAAAAAATGAAAGAGTGTGAAGTGGAGGAGTGGGAGGGTGTGAAATGTATCAGATCAGGCAAGAATGGGCAAGGAAGATACAAGGAAGGAGTTGCCTTGTTGTTGTATGAGGTGTGACAGAGTGGAATAAGAGATTACAAATGTGTCAGCTCGAGATGTATGTCAAGTTCGAGAAGGTGAAAGTGGCTGTGATCGTAGCATAAGCACTGGGTGATAACAGGAGGAAGAGAATGACAGGTTTGGAGATGAGCTGGATGAAGGATTGGGAGAAATGACCAGGATCTATAAAATTATCGTAATGGGCGATATGAATGGAAGAGTAGGCACTGGTCCAGAGGATGACATAATGGGTTGTACTGGAGTACCAGGAGAAAATGATAATGAGAAGCAACTGAAGGATATGTGTCAGGAAAGGAGGTTGTGCATTTGTAACTCATATTTCAAACACAAAGATGCGCAGAAATATACATGGTATAGAGGAAACGGGGATCGTGCTGAAAGGTGCCTGATTGATTACGTGCTCGTAGATAGGTCAATGCTGGGAATGGCTGCTGATACAAGGGGGATTGGAGAAATAAATATGTGGAGGTCTATCAGGTCATATGACTGTGGTATGCAAAATCAAGCTGAGAGGAGTGAGGTGGACCAGGAGAGAGAGAGAGAGAGAGAGAGAGAGAGAGAGAGAGAGAGAGGAACAGTCAGGAAGAAAAACTGAAAGTCAAGAAGCTGAGAATCAAAGAAGTGGCAGATGAAGACAGGACCAAAGTAGGGGAGGAGCTAGAATCAGTGAATTGGAATATAATAGACCTGAACAGCCTGTGGAATGCATATAGGGATTGCTTAGTTAGGAATGCTAACGAGGTGTGTGGTGTGGCAAGAGTAAAAAAAAGAAGAAAGGTACGGCGTGGTGGGATGAAAAGGTTAAGCGTGCAGTGGACGAAAAGAGGAAGAAGTGGCCAGAATGGTTACAGGACAGGGGTTCAATTGGAGTAAGAACTAAATATATATTGAGGGCAAGAAGCACGTTAAGAGACGAGTGAAGAGGAAAAAGGAGGAGATAAATGATCATCTAGAAAGAAAAATGATTGCAAATTATTCTGAAAATTGGAAGCTATTTTGGAAAGAGTTGCGGAAATGTAGAAGTGACAGTGAAAAGAAATGTGAAAGTGTGAATGATGTAACTGGTAGATTATTAACCCATGGAGATGAATTAAGGACCAGATGGAAAGAAATTTTTGAAAGCCTGACGAATAGGAATAGAGAGAGCAGAGCCACTGTAAACATGATTGATTTGGGGGGTTTCAGAAAGGGAATGCAGTGCCAGGAAACGAGACACGCACAGGTGAAGAGTGCTCTGAAGCAACTCAAAAATGGGAAAGCAGCTGGTGTTGATAAGGTGTATGCAGAGATGGTTAAGTGTAGTGGAGAGAGCGGAATGAAGTGCTTGTTGGAGATATGTCAGAAGGCATGGATGAGTGAAACTGTGCCAGCAGAGTGGAAAAAGGCTGTGACTGTACCCCTATACAAGAACAAAAGTGAACGAAGTGAGTGCAAGAACTATCGTGGTATAAGTTTATTAAGTGTGGTAGGGAAGGTATATGGAAGAATTATTATAGAGGAAGTGAGAGAAATATCAGAAGTCCTAGTAAGTGATGAACAGGATGGCTTTAGGAGTGCCAAAGGATGTGTGGATCAAATATGTGCAGTAAGACATATAGTGGAGAAGGCTTGTGAGAAGGGCTATGTGTTTATGGCATTCATGGATCTGGAAAAAGCATACGACAAAGTAGACAGAGAAGGACTGTGGAAGGTTTCGCGCATGTATGGTGTAAATGGTAAGCTGCTAGGTGCCGTCAAGAGTTTTTATGATGGTAGTGAAGCATGTGTAAAGGTAAATGGGCATCTAAACGAATGGTTCACAATCCGCGTGGGTATGCGACAAGGTTGTGTGATGTCCCCATGGTTGTTCAATATATATATATATATATATATATATATATATATATATATATATATATATATATATATATATATATATATATATATATATATATATTTATGGATGGATGGGGTGATGTGAGAGGTAAAAACACGAGTAATGGAGAGGGGAATGACATTGGTAGTGAATGGTGATGGTGAAATATCTCAAATTTGTTGTATGCTGATGATGCAGTTCTACTCGCAAATACCGCGCAAGAACATGGCAGACTAGTGCAGAGTTTTGCTGATGTCTGTAAGCGTCGTGCCTTGAGAGTAAATGTGGAAAAGAGTAAAGTGATGGTAACTGAGAGAGAAGGTGACTCCCAGTGTGATGTTATAGTGAATGGAGAGAGGCTGGAATAGGTGAGGGAGTTCAAATACCTGGGTACAGTGATAGAATAGAGAGGAAAATATGCAAAAGAAGTGGAAAGTGCAGTGACACAAGGAAGGAAAGTAGCTGGTGGTATGAAGGCCTTGATGAGAAACGGAAGTTGAGTGTTGCAGCTGCACGAGGCTTATATCGTGCCAGCTTTAACATATGGATGTGAGACTATGATGTGGCATGAAAATAAAAAGTCAAGAATGAGAGAAATGGAGATGGGACTGCTGAGCAATATGTGTGGAGTACAGAGAGTCGATAGGATACAAAATAATGTGATTCGTGTAAGATGCGGATTGTGGAAGTCTGTGGACACGAAAATCGAAGAGAGTGTTCTGAGATGGTATGGTCATGTGGAGAGAATGGATAACAATAGCGTGGTGAAAAAGGTATATCTGAGCGAATTTGAAGGAGGAAGGAGGCGAGGTAGGCCAAGGTAAAAGTGGAGGGGTATGTGGATGGGTGTGTGAGGAAGAGAGGTATGGAAGGTAGTGAGGCTAGGGGCCTGACAAGTGATCGAACTGGCTGGATGAATGTTGTGAGAAGTGCATGATCCGGGAATTGGCACACCTTTTTAACGTGACAGCGTCCTAATTGACTGTATCGGATATGTCTATGTGAAGCTACAGAATGTGATGAATGATTTTGGCGTATCAGATAGAGCCAGGATTCTGGGGGCTTGAACGATGAATGAATGGAAGTGTGGCCTATTGGTTTGGGTAAACTTGGGCTGTCTGGACGTTGCTACTCCTCACCCTGCCCTAGGGTGGGAAAGGTTCGGATGATGATAATTATCCCTAATTATTTGCATACAATTCCACCTACATTTGAGTACATGAACTTGGTCATATTTTTCACATACATATTTGACATTGGTTAAATCTACTAACCTACTTTTATTTAGTCCCTGCTGTTTATGTGCTATTTTCTTACTTGTAATCCTACTACTTTGTAAAAAACATTACTTCTGTTTTCATCTGATCTTGCATCATGCTTGCTTCTTGCTTCTTCCCTCTTTTCCTTTAGTTATCCCCATTCCTCTTTAGTTCGGCATCCTTTTATCCATGCATCCTTGTATTCCATGCATCCTTGTATTCCTTAAAATCCTCTCATTGTTTTTGTATGCATATGATGCGTTTGACCTACTTACCCCTCTCAAGGTTATCATACGTATCTAGACATGTATAAACCACTGGATGAAAATACACAAGGAAGAAAATGTAAATGATTTGCTTTCATATGCATTATAGGCTCGTACGTCTGGCAATGGTGTGCCTGACTAAACGTGTGTCTCGCTAGTCCAAGTTGCAACTGACAATCATCTACTTTTTGTGGATAATATTATTACAATAAATCTCGCTTTGATTGGAAACAGAAAATAGTACTATAGCAAATTTTCATGTGTTCTATATATCTAATCACTCAAAGGCTGCATTATCCTGATATTACTTTGGTGTCACAGAAGAGGGATTGTATTTAATATAATGATACTTTACTTCCTCAAAAGGTTCCAGTTTCTTCGTGAATGATTGGAATATAGTATTCACACACTTATTCTACATAAATCTATAACTTTGAAAATTTACAGCCCGAGAACAAATGAAAGCTACAACTTTTGGCTTTCTGCAACGACAAAAGAATAATTGGTATCTATATTAGGACTCTTTCTGTAATGAAAAGTATAAACCATAGTTTCAGCATGGGGGAAATATATGACTGGGCCGAAACCGGAACAGGGAGTAGGGGATCGCGGGCCATGTTTCCTGAGAGGGTTTAGTTTGTTGGCATTTTGTATTACTTCTACAGTGCTGGCACTTTGGGACGTTACTTTCAGGGACCTTGAATTATTTCTCTCATATTTCGCTGGCCTTTTTAATTCCTCTATATCTTTCTCTCAGATTTCCTCAGATACTACTTTCAGTACCGGTGTGTTCACTATATTTACCATCTCTTTTTTGTCTCTAGCGATTCTGTGCGTTATTTTTTCTTCATCTCTACCAGTGATTACTATACATTTGTTAATCCCTGCGGTTTCCTTTATCAGCCTTGGATTGTTTCTTATAATGTCCATCCCTTCCCCTGTCATGTTTTCTTTCCAGCCTTGTTTTCTAGATTTTGTCTTCTTTTGGCTTATTTTGCCCATGTATTTTGTACTTCTGTGTAATTTCTCATCATTTCATTTCCTCGAGTTATCTTCTCATCAGTGTTTCTGCTTTTTTTTTTTTTTTTTCAGTTTAGCTGCTTGCCTAATTATGTCTTTATCATTACTGGAGAATAACAGGGAGGCTTTAGGAAGGGAAAAGGTTGTGTAGATCAGATATTCATTCTTAGATCTTTAGTGGAAAAGTTTCTAGAGAAGGGAAAGAAGTTGTATGCGGCTTTCATGGATTTGGAGAAAGCATATGACAGGGTGGATAGACAAGGATTGTGGAAAGTGTTAAGAATATATGGAGTAGATGGGAGGTTGTTGAATGCTGTGAAGAGTATGTACGATGGTGCGAAGGCTGCAGTGCGTGTGGATGGTGAACTAAGTGAATTTTTTTCTTTGAAAGTTGGGTTGAAACAGGGATGTGTCATGTCTCCATGGCTGTTCAATCTGTACATGGATGGGGTAATAAAAGAGGTACAAGGTAGGGTAGTGGATGTTGGAGTGGCCCTGGTGAGAGAGGATAGTATTTGGAAACTCCCTGTACTGTTGTTTGCAGATGATACTGTGTTGTTGAGTGAAGACGAAGGGGAGCTGCAAGGCTTGGTGGATGAGTTTGGGAGAGTGTGTAAGAAACGGAATCTAAAGGTGAATGTAGGGAAGAGTAAAGTGATGGTCTTTGAGAGAGGTGAAGTCAGTGAATGTACAGCGAGGTTGGATGGTGAGGAATTGGAAAATGTGAGTATGTTTAAGTACTTGGGTAGTGTGATGAGTAAGGATGGAGGTTTGGAGGGTGAAGTGCTTGAAAGGGTACAACAGGGAAGAAAGGTTGCTGGTTCCTTGAAAGCAATGATAAGAAACAGGGAAGTGAGCATGGAAGTGAAAAAGCTACTACATGACAGTATTGTGATACCAACTCTAACGTACGGAAGTGAAGCTTGGACGTTGTTGGAAGGACACAAGTCAAGAGTGAGAGCAGTGGAAATGAGTTATTTAAGAGGAGCCTGTGGAGTCACATGGAGAGACAGGCTGACGAATGAGGATATAAAGGAGCGTTGTGGTGTTGATGTGGATGTGATTGGAAGCGTTATGAGGAACACACTGAGGTGGTTTGGCCATGTGGAGAGGATGGAGGGTGAAAGACTGACGAAGAGAGTGTATGTGAGTGAGGTGGAGGGGGGAAGAGGGAGGGGGAGGCCGAGGATGAGATGGAGGGATGGGGTGGAGAGGTATATGGAGAGGAGTGTGTGAGTTGGGAGCAGGGCAGTGAAATGGCGGGGGACAGGGCGACTTGGAGGCGATTTGTTTGTGGCCACCCCAAACGGGATTGAGGCGTCTGGCAATAGATAGATAGATAGATAGATCATTACTGTACTTCAAAACTGACTTATGGGTGACTACCATATTTCCCATTTCGCTCATTTTCATCTTCAGAATGTCTACCTCAGCTTGCAGTTCACCTATTGTTGCATCTTTACTGTTTAATCCTTCAGTAATTCCTCATTA
The DNA here is from genome assembly GCF_032717465.1 of Coenobita brevimanus. Lineage (NCBI taxonomy): Eukaryota > Metazoa > Arthropoda > Malacostraca > Decapoda > Coenobitidae > Coenobita > Coenobita brevimanus. Next base: position 25,357,053 of record NC_136960.1, read on the forward strand.
TTTTTCCTTTGGTGGATTCAGTTGCTTTGTTATTTTATCCAATTCCAGTTGAAAGATTCCTCCAGTTTATTCTGTTCGATATTTTATTAATTGTATACAGTTCCACCGGGTCTGTGTGATCATCGTTATGTATTCTACTGTTTCCCTTCCTCTTACCATGGGGCACTTCGCTATGGAACGCCATCTTACAGACAGATAATTTCTACTTACAGTTTGGCATCTCCCTGCTATTTGTATGTGTGTTGTAATTCACCCAGTATCCTTCTGTCTGCTACTCAGCGAATTCCTTAGAGCTCTGATTAATTGATAAATACTTTTTTGGGACTCAATTTTTCGCTTTAACTTGATGTACAGTATTAAAATTAATCATCTCTAATTTAGCTTAGTACCAAGCCTGACTCATTTTTTACACACTTAGGTGTTATATGTAGCAGAACACAGAGACACACGTCTGGTCTCTACGGCGTTCACTCTGTGTGTGTGTGTGTGTGTGTGTGAGTGTGTGTGTGTGTGCGCGTGTGTAAGCAGAGTTTATGTTGTGCTGGATTAACCTACTCTGTTGTTAACTATTAAACTAAATTGTGACACTGTTGTCAACCAAATATCATTCTTTAAGTTTTCTTCCGTGCATTAAGTATTTTGGTGCAGGATAGTCCTTCAGCTTTCCTATCCAACTATTCTATTTATTTCCCTGAAATACGGAACTTCGTCATCCTCCCTGTCTTCCAACTCCTGCTTACCATAAAATTCCCTTGATTGCCTTTTCTCCCTCACTACTAGTGGCACAAAACTTGGGTCAAGCAACTCAGCGTTATATTCACAGAGAGAGAAGATTGACAACGCTGACAGTAACAGGTGGAAGTGATGAGGATGTACAACTATACCTGTCCACTCATACTCGTACGTTGATAACTCCATCCTTCATCACTCCATTCGCTTCTCACAGGATCCATCTCAGCAGTTATTTCAACAGACAAGGATGAGCCGATCTCATATCTGATGTCTGACTGGGCTCATATCTTTGACTGGGGTAAAAGTAATCTTGATGTTTATAATGCATCAAAAACACAGTTCCTACATCTTTCAGCCCATCAAAATCTTCTGGAGGCATATCCTCAAATTTTTAACAATAGCCAACTCAATGCTACATCATCACTGAACATACTTTGGGTTTAATTCTTTCGGATTTAACTTGGAAAGATCATATTACCTCTATTGCAACAGCTGCTTCCAAGAGATTTGATGTGCTAAACCAACTCCGTGCCTTCTTAACTGGTGCATATTTGTTGACTTTATACTGGGTTTTATTCGTCCCTGTGTAGAGTACAACTTTCGTGTGTGGGGAAGCTCCCCACATACAGCACTTCTCAACAATGTGAAGGCAAGGGCTTTTGCTTTCATTAACTATCCTCCTCTTCCTGACTCCCTTCAACCTCTATCACTTCATCACATTGTTGCAGCTTTGTCTCTCTTCTAGAACAACTTCAGTAGTTACTGCTCCTCTGAACTTTCTGCTTGCATCCCTCCACCACAACTGCAGATGGGTAGCACCCATCTAGCAGTAAACTCTGATCCCATTTCTGTCCAACTCTCTAATGTAAGAGTCAACCATTACTCCTAGTCCTTAATGTACGCAACAGGTCACCTCTGGAACTGTCTTCTTTCCTCTGTATTTCCTACTGCCTGTGATATTCAGTCTTTTAAACACAGTGTTTTCACGCATGTCAAACTGAATGTATATTGAATCTGACTGACTGTTATTTTGTTTTTATTCTTCCTTCGAGCGAATAATCCCGCAGCCTTCTGGCGTTTGGTTCCACCTTCTTTGCCTTAAAGAAAAAAAAAAGCGTGAATAATCCTTCACCGCATAATTGCAATGATGCAAAAACTTAGTAGATATAATTTAGAATACAAAATTGGTGCATTAATATTAGGATCTGAGGATTCCCTTAAATTCGATTACACACCTTTTATGGGTGTATGTGGTATATTAGTAAAACAGTGAAGAGATTGCACAAATAATTTAAGTCAGTAGGCAACCAAGGAGAGGGTATGTGACAGACAAGGAGTAGAGGAAATGGAGGAAGAGATCGAGGATGAGTTGGAGAGATGGAATGGAGGGGTATAGGTGAGAAGGCAGGCAGAAGACAGAGGACAGTGTGACGTGGAGGAGATTCGTTGTGTTCACCTCATGCTGGATTAAGGCGACTTGCCATTGTGGATCATTTACACACACACACACACACACACACACACACACATATATATATATATATATATATATATATATATATATATATATATATATATATATATATATATATATATATATATATATATATATATATATATATATATGTGTGTGTGTGTGTGTGTGTCTGTGTGTGTACAGTAGTTAGATAATTATGACCGTCATTCATCTTCATAAGCTGAAAGAGTGAAGCTTATCAAAACAGATTCTGTTGCATGAATTTAATTCGATGTTACGGTATTACACCTTTATCAAAGAACTGACAAAACATTTGAAGACTTCAAGCTTATATACAAAGTGGTTGTCCCCCTTTATCTTGGTGGCACATCCCCCTACGTCGTACCACCCATTCACGGTCGGCCTCTCCCGACATGGTTATCCTACATCATGCTGATTGTCATCTCCCCTTTTTTCGTGACCCAACTCTTCGCTGACTACCCAGTCTTTACTGGCTGCTTATGCTACTGTTTCACTCCATGTGAGAAATCATTCACGTTTGTTGATTGTGTTCTTCATCATAATATCCATTGCTTCATCTGATATTCTAAAGCTTTTTTTCTTTCCCTCATGAATTATATAATCTCCTTTCCATTATTGAAGATAACCATTTCCATCAGTATGTTGCACTAACACATTTGATGTACCATGTCTTTCATAAGATGCTCTGTGTTGTTGTTTACGTGTAGTTAACCCGTCACGTCTCGAGCTATTTCGCACCTCCGACACCCCCCAATCCCAAGCTATTTTGGAAATTTTTTTTTTGGCTAAAACTTCCATTTTTGTTGAGAAACAAAGGAAAATCACCAAGAAAGGGCTTACCGTGGTCCATAAGTGGTCGGAACAGGTGAGGTCCCCCGCACCAGGTATCGTATTCTGTCACTGACGTGTGAGGTGCTCACGTTTTCTATGGTAGGTAATTTTGGGAGAAACCACAAAGAACACCTCTACATTTATTGAATTTGAACTAATAAACAATAACAATAACAATATAATGGTTTTCAATGACATATATATGAAAAATAAGCATTGTACCTTCGTGCGAGCATAGCAAGTTTGGTCAGAGTGATAACATGCTATGTCCTAAGTTTCTTGTTTCAGTCAACATATCATTTTTTCTACTTGTATAATACTGTTTCAATGCCATTTTACCATTTTGTACTGTATGTAAATGTTTTCAGCTGTTTTCATTCATTACAATGACATGTAGCATAACTACGGGCACATCTGCTTACTCAGCGCACTCGCTATGACTCGTATGACAACATACCATATTGTTTTATCACTTTCATAGTATTGTTTTCTTTACATTGAACCTTTCCTCCACCACTGTAAATGTTTTCAATTATTTACATTCATTACGAGGGCATTTAGCGAAATCCTAGCTCATATTCACGTAGCAAGCACACTCTCTACCACTCGTGTTTCAATTTCTACTTTATTTCTTCACTCCCAATATACTTCCCCTCTTACATTACACCCGTTTTCACCCTATACTGCAGTATACATATTTATGGGCCTTATTTATTGAACTGAGCATCAGAATATCGCACCAAAATACCCTCGCAATGAATGTTTCGACTAAGATAATATTCATACACTTACATACTAATTTTCTACTTATATTACACCCGTTTCCACTTGTATACTCCTATTTACATATTTACGGGCCTTATTTATTCCACTGAGAGTCAGGAAATGGCATCTATATACACTTGCCAGGAATATTTTGGCTTAGAATAAATTTCAGCACTTACAAAACTTTCAACTTACATTACACCCGTTTGCATTTTTCTTACTAATATTTACATATTTACAGGCCTTATTTATTCCATTGAGCGTCAGAAAAGTGCATCTACATACACTTGCTGGGAAGGTTTCCACTTACAAAATATTTATGCCCTTACAGATTTTTTCACTTATAATACACCCATTTCCACTTCCATACTGTAATTACACTGAGCGTCTGTGTGTTGCATTTATTTCTGAGTATCAGTGTCATATCGCATTCACACCATATCAGAGGTGCATCGAGGTGTGATACTCATTGAAACAAGGGTGAATGCAAAGACCCACATCATACTTAACGCACTGGTAGCGGGTGTCTTTTCTCTGAGTGGTGGGTCTCACCCAGGAATTGCTACACAAGTGACACCTGCATTGGGGCTTAGGTCTATTTGGCTGGGGAGGTATAGAAGTGGGGAAATGGCGGGCGGATATTCTCAAGGGAGTTTGGGCAGTAGGGGCAGTGCATGTGCGGTATTGGGGCCTTTCAACCACATACCGGGCAAAAATCTCATGTGTAAGCTCCCTCACAAACTCTTCAAAGGTTTCCTGAACTCCTGTTGTCATGGCGTGCAGATGGTGGCAATTCAGGGCAGTTATATCTAGCAAGTGAAAGAAGAGCTTCTTGTACCACTTCATCGTGGTCCTGGCACACTCGACAGTGGATATCATTGAGTCTGACTGGTCCACCAGGCGCATGTTGATGTTGTAATCAAGGACACATTCAGGTTTCCATGTGTGGCGCCTGTTCTCGCTCCGGTAATCCACGGATTCTGTACAGTGCATCAAGGGGCGGTGAACCGTGTACAAGAGGTTGACTTCTCTATTGTGGTTCCACACTGTTGCTAGTATATTGTTTGCCTGGAAGAAGACAACCTCATTTCTGTCAAGTTTCCGCCCCACCTTGACCATGTGACGCCGGTTCTCCTTGATGGTACCACAGATTCCCGTGTCATGCTTGTGTAGATAATGAGCGAGAAGAGGGCTAGTGTACCAGTTGTCCAGGTAAAGGAAGTGACCACGATGAAGGTAGTCTTCTATCATTGTCTTTACCACTGCTCCAGACAGTCCAATACTCCGATCTTCTAGTACGTTTGTCTGTGCATTGGTGTACAAGACTATGTCTTGCACGTAACCTACATTCACACTTAACAAAGATCTTGAACCCAAAACGTGCCTTATGCTGGGTATGTACTGCCGAAATGAAATATTGCCTCTCCACAACACGAGACTCTCGTCTATGACGAGGTCTCTATAGGGATAAAAAGAGGATCGGAGTGTCTGACTCAGGTGATCAAAAACCAACCTAATTTGCCTCATCTTATCTGTGTCATTTGCATTTGCAGGATCATCAGCATCGTAAAAGTGGAGGCGACTTAGAATTTGCTGAAAACGATTATGGCTCATGATTTGGCCAAATATTGGTGTCAGCATAATAGGGTCCCTTGTCCAGTATGCCGGAATTCTGTTCTTTTGTACAATACCTGTCAAAAGTACCAGGGCCAAAAATAAAAACATTTCTGCAAGGGAGACTGGGTATTCATATTTGATAGAATGCCTGCTCCTTGTGCCTAGTCTTTCACTCTCACGGCGCTGGCTGCTAGCAAAACGGTTTGTTTGGTCCACTATTTCCTCCACAAAACCCTCACTGAAAAAAAGGTGGAAAAAATCCAGCCTGGTGGAATTAGGGTGAATTCCTGGAGCAGTGCAGCCAGCATGCCCCTGCTCAGTGAAGGGGTGAATGATGGGAGAAAAATCACTCCCATCCTCCCAATTCCATGACACAAATCCCTCATCCCCATCATCGCCTTCGTCTGGGTGGGGAGGAGATGCTGGTGGGGGAGGTTGGGGAGGAGTGCGGAGGGCTTCCCTGCTTGCACTCCTCTTCCCTCGGCCTTTACCCTTTCCCTTTCCCCTACCCTTACGGCTTTGTGGAACATTAGGGGGCTGTGGGGATGAAGTCTGGGAATATTGGGGAGCATAAGATGTGCTGGGGAGTGGTTCCTCCCCACCTTCCCCCTCCATCACAACACCACGTGATTCATCACGCACCCTCAGGCCCACATGTCTGGGAATATTGGGGAGCATAAGACATGCTGGGGGGTGGTTCCTCCCCACCTTCCCCCTCCATCACTACCCCATGTGATTCATCACGCACCCTCATTGCCCCACGTGATACTCCCTGTCACCTCACACCATCACGGGAGAGCGATGACTCACTCCTGCGACTCTCACTTTCTATACTCGCCCCTGCACTTTCCCTTTCACTCCCCACTCCCTCCACGCCACTTCCGCCCCCCCCCAAACAAAAGACTAGGCCCATACCTGCTTGTACGACGTGGTGTGTACTCGGGGCCATGATGGGTGATAATCTCTCAGCCGTACCACGTGGCAGATGTCCCACAGCTCAGTCCTCGTCCTTGTCCTCGAAATCGGGCTCCACATCACATAGGGGCTGCCGAGAGGATGTTGCACATTGTTTTTGTGCAGGCTGGCTCTCTCTAGCAGCACGATAAGTTATGTAGTGCTGCTTCCTAGGGGACGGGACCTCCTCATCACTGCTGCTGGTTTCCACCTCCTCTGGTTGGACATAATCTTTGTCCACAACCTCGTAGTGCAGTGGGGAATCACTGTCACCTGTGAAGGCGTCCAGGGTGGCTTGGATTTCCTCCTCTGAGAGACCTCTATGTGCCATGTCTGACCAGGGCTACTGTTAACAGGTAAGTGACCAAGCTGAGGTTGAGCGCGGGTCGCTCGGGGTCGCCGAGTGTCCCCGCCTGGTGGCACGTAGGGGAAGGTCGAGCTACCCTATGTACCAAAAATCAAGCGCAAATTTTGAAAATTGTGCAAATTATGCACCTTGCAATTGCGCGACGTACCAGTACGTCGACGGGACTGGCAATTACATAATGTTGCAACATAGTCATACGTCAATGGGACGCCTCGAGTTAATCCTTTGGATGTTTCCCAATGTATATGAGTACCTTTGGACATTGGCAGCATGAGGTCTAGTGCACTATACTCCGGTCATTTTTGCCCAACTTATCTTTCCTACCAACGACCTCTCTCACCTTCTTACATGACGCTGTTACCACTTGGACTCTTTTATTTTCTAAAAAGTTCTGAATAATGTTAACTTGTTTAGAATGAAGTATTATTATATATTCATCATTTGCATCTTTAGTTCCACAAATGTTATCCCTCTTTTCCCTTATTTGCTTTGTCGTTGTTTTCAGCTTCATGAGCATACCTCTGTTGTACCCTAGTTTAAGAAAACTGCAATATACTTATATTCATCTTCTAGCTATAGTAAGCAGCAGATCCTCATGGCTCTGATAAAAAATGCAATGATGACTCCTGATTTGGTTTTGCTCTTGTGAGCTGACAGTGCATTTATAAAGTCATCTTTATCAGAAGGGTTTCTGCATATCGAGCATCCAGGTCCTTGATCTCTTCTCCTTACAATCACACTTAAAACGGGATGCGCCCTTCCTCCTCTTTTTCCACTGCGAATTCGACCCTGTCATGTGCCCCATTTGATTTTCTTAGTTTCTGTCAACATTAATATTAACTGGCATGATTCCTAGAATGTTGGAACATAACTTAGCCAAAGAGAATTTCTGCCCGTGATCTTTAGATTTTCTTATTCCAACATCTCCATAAACATAGAGGACAAAACCGGACTCAGTGGACTGCCCAAGAGAAGGCCATTATGCTGCTGGTACTCCTGATTATCAAACATAAATGAACTGAACCTGGCATAGAGGGATATTAGTTTTATGATGTCTTGCTTAGGTAGGGGGGTTTCTTCATTGCTCATTGTATATACTCTTTCTTCATTGCTTCAAGTGCTCCGTCAACAGGAACGTCAGAAAATAACCCCTTCACATCGAAGCTCACTAATGTGTTGTTCCTGAAATCTACATTCCCTATTTGTTAATAAGATCCGATTTTATTTTTTCAGATGTGCGTAACTTATAGCACCCAACTTGGAGGCAGACACACACACACACACACACACACACACACACACACACACACACACACACACACACAAACACACACACACACACAAACACACACACACACCTGTTGTAGGATTGGCAATCCCATTCCCCTTGTGACCTTTATTTCCTTACCCAACATTCTTTCCGGCTTCCAGGGGACTTCCCACTCCACCTATCCCTTGTTTCTCTCCATCCTTGTGCTGTGATCTGTAATCCCTTTCCCCTGGACCTCACCTTCCTTACCCTACCTCCCCCTCCTACCACCACCAGCCAATACCTCACCCTCCCCACTCACACCCCTACTGCCTTCTGCTATATTTACAGGAAATGTGGTGTATATTCAGCAATTGCATTCTGAGGAAGCCATGGGGCGATATGTTAATACACAGTAAGTCTCACATTGGTGTTTCTTTCTCAAATTTGTCAACGAACAGTTAATCAGTACCCAACTTGCTATACAGTGGTTTTGCTGAGCTTCGCAAGTTTGTGGGATGCACTGCCAGTATCTGTCGTGAGTGGTCACGTTTGATTTCCAGCCTTGAGTACTTTGGGAAGTCCTTTCATCCAGGGAGATCTTAACAGACTAGGAAATGTAGATTTCAAAGACAGAATATTGGTGTATGTAATAAGCAAGTGCATATTACCCGTTTACGAATTTTTAGTTTCCAACGGTAGCAGTAATTTATTAATGTCTTGAAGTCAAAACTGTGCACTAATAATATCGCTAATACAGCAGGATTTGCTATTTCAATTTATGGAAAGGGAATGCCACGAAAGTTAATTAATAATATTCTGGACTGTCTGCCTCGTTACACCCAAGGGAATATGGAGCTGTGGCCTGCATAATTCATCTTTTAACAGTTTATACAGTAATTTCATTATCGCTATCATTAACTTTATCGTTGTCATCATCGTCATCATCATTATCATTGTTGTCGTCGTCATTATCATTGTTGTCGTTTTGTCATTATCATCATCATTTTTGTAACGCTGCTGGGAACCACACACACACACACACACAACATCATCATCATCATCGTCATCATCATCAGCAGCAGTGCATTAACCCGTCACGTCCCCACCACTTTTGCACCTCTGACACCCCCCAGTCCCAACCATTTTTGGATTTTTTTTTTTTTTTGGCTAAAACCTCTGCTTTTGGTGAGAAACATCGAAAATTCATAGAGAAATCGCTCACCCAAGGTTTTAAATACTCGATACAGGTAGGAGTACCTCCTTACCTTACAGGGTTTTCTATCTGGCTGGCTGCAAGGAAAACGAGTTCTATGGGAGGATAACTATTCCACACGACTCCTAAACGGTATTTATTTATTTATTTGGTACGAATTTATATGTAGTATGAGAGTATATTGGTTTTCAAACAGTAAATAGGCATTATAAGCATTGTTTCACTCACTAACGCATCACCATTCCTGACCTTCTTTTGCCACATTACCTGATCATCATTTCTGACTGTTTCTTCCTCTAATGCTGTGTAAACTTTGTCCTCCACATTGTCATCGATTGGGGAATCACTCTGGCCCTGAATGTCTTTATTGGCCAAGTCACTGGTAACAGGTGAAATGCCGAGACAATGGTGCAAAAATTGAAAATTGCGCAAATTAGGGATCTTGCAATTGCAAAACGTACCAGTACGTTGACGGGACTGGCAAATGCAAAATGTTGCAACACACTCATACGTCGATGGGACGTCTCGGGTTAAGAAGCGGCACGACAATTAGTGATGCTATGTAACGGAGCTACATTTTTCAGAAGCGAGTAACTGTGTAGTGCACTACTTTTTTTTTCAAGAGTAGTCAAGTAGAAGTAACACTGCTTTTCTGAGGTATTCCAGTTGCTACTCCGTACTTTTGTTTGTGGTCGTGTTTGACGCAAATCAGACAAAGCTGAGTCCGGTGCCATCATTAGCTAACGGACAGATGGTAGGATTGTCATCTGGAATTATTCATCTAACTGGCAGGTGTGGTAATGAGATATCTGTTTGATAATGAACCATTATGATTTGTCATTACTTATAAATTTGCTAACGAATAGGTAAATGTTTGTATTGCTCATAATCATTCTTCTTTCGGGGCATTGGAATAATTATTTTCTTGTGGATACTGTTGATAGTTACAGTAAACGAAAAGTTATTTCCTGATTTATACTGTATATTTAACACTGGAGTCATATTTGGTAATGAAGAAACTGATTTTGTAATAAACTTTGAGGAACCTGGTAATACCTAAGAATGAAATTAGTACACAACAAGGAGCAAGAGATACCTAGTGAAACAACCGCACCTACCAACTGCTCTCAGGTTCGAATATTATTTTAACTTTGTCCTGTGGCTTTGATATCAATATAATACTCTCAAAACCGTATTACGTTATTCCTGCATAACCCTTTACCCTGCAATCAGCTTCGGTTCAGAACTTACACAATCCTATTTGAGTAGAGTTTTTTTCTCTGCCTGTGACCTTAACCACTGATTGTTCTCTCAATCGAAACTCTTATTTCCTGTTTCAGTTTGAACCCTTCCACAGAATTTAGTCTTGATCGGATAAAAACTTGAAGTTGACCTTACCATGTGACCCTGACCTTTGACCCATTTATTTTAAAAAAACAGTAGGTCAGATTCTTGAAAAATCTTCAACTCATCCACCATGTTTAATCAAAATAAACTCAACATAGGGCAGTTACTTTATTCATACATACATACACAAGCCAAGCTCTGACCATGTTCTGTGTGCCTGACCTTTGTTTTCAAAATTGAATCACTTCATTCATACGTGAGTCTTCTAAAGAGTATATTCCAATAAAAATGAAATTGAGTTACCTTGATAACATCCACATAGATGGTGTCAAACTTTGACTTTACCATGTGACCTCGAACACCGGCCTAATGTTGTTAAAAAGAAAAGAAAAGTGGGATTCTTCCTTATCCGATCTTTATCCCTTTCACTAAGTGTGGTTGGATTCGGATAAAAACTTAGTCATTTTGTTAACTCTCTCTCTCTCTCTCTCTCTCTCTCTCTCTCTCTCTCTCTCTCTCTCTCTCTCAAACACAGATATATATATATATATATATATATATATATATATATATATATATATATATATATATATATATATATATATATATATATATATATATATATATATATATATATATATATATATATATATATATATATATATATATATATATATATATATATACAGTATATTAGGGTGGAGTGAAAATTAGGGTCAAAAATCATATCACGGATTAATTGGATGTAACACATACCAAAAGTTGCTAATGCTATTACTCAGTAATAACGGAAAACTTTATTGAAATAGAACTAAATTTTTATGCCCTCTACCATCTGTTATTTATCAACCTGTGACACAGATGGCAGAAATCCTTGACACGTATTGTATTATACAGTATAATATACAATTATACATTATAATATGCAATGTACAAATGTACATAACCCAATATGTGCAAGCAAGCACATTTACAACAAATCTAAAAAGTTATTCTGTTGTGCGATATTCACTCAGTGTTAAATGTTGGCATGATAGCTCAGGCATGTATTCTTGCTCGAATAAAGCCATCCCTTGCTTCTTGTCCAACAACAGCTATTGATGCCTTTGTGACTGCCTTTACGCACCTTTCCACTGCTTGTGTATGATATGGAAAACATGGAATTTCAGTGGCAAGAGTTGTTTCGTTATGAACCACACTTTCCAGGTCAGCATCGGAGATTGATTTTGTGATTGGAGGTTCATTCAGGACACACTGCTGCTAGTCAGTCAAATCAATGTACTCCTCGACATTGAGACTAAGAGATGGTACTTGAAAACATCTGATACCACCTTGACATGACTTAGAGGCTCGAAATCTTCCTGGCTTGCTCCTTGAATTCGGTGACTTACTGTTCATACTGTTTATTTCTTTTCGACATTGGGTATTTCACAAGGTTTGAGATATTTATTGTTGTGATTTCGTATCAGCTGTATAATTTTGACAGCCAAGACATCAGACACTTCTGCAACAGTTGGTTCATTTTTTGAATTACTCTTCAGTTTCAGTCTGACCCACTGTTAGTCCATAAGCATGTCTTCAGTGGTTGGCAACCTGTGCAGGTTCATTCTATGAGGATTGCTGAAAATTTGGCATCCCGGAGGTTTTCTCGGATGACGCTAAGTGATCTTGTCACCATGTTCCAACACTCAGACTGCATAAGAAATGCAGCATTACACAGTAGGCTTAACAAACGAGAAGTATTATATGCATTATATAATATATACACTCAGGTACTCACAAAACACTTGAGATGCATGTATCTGAAACCTTATTTGCCCTGACCTCTAATGTATTTGATGTGACTGAATGTGTCCTGGCGTAAAAAATTACCAGTTTTGGCAGAGGGCAGAAAATGTTGGTTTTAGAATGCCAAATGTTACATGCAAAATATGTGGGACAAATGACAACTATCAGGGTGTTACACGTGATAATTCATTTTTTCATTTTTTGCTCCACCCTGATATATATATATATATATATATATATATATATATATATATATATATATATATATATATAAACCCCAACTATCCCTTGGATATAAACCTACACAGGCTTAATCCGATTGGAGCGGTTGAATTACCATTAAACAACCAGACGCCATAATTTGTTTATATGGTTACCACCCAGCGTAGCTAATAATTTCCTGGTGTACAGGAAACCATTTTGCTTGTCAGTGTAGTCACCCACAATCAGAAGGAAGAGGAAAAAATGAAGGAAAGAAAGACAGAGGAGGGAATGTAAGCCACCTGCAGGCAGAAGGAAGAGGAAAGAACGAAAAAAAGAAAGAGAGAAGAGGAAGGAAGGAAGGAAGAGAGGAGAGGAAAGACACCCAACTTACCACTTCATCGAGTGAGTGGACTGTGACTGCCCCACCTACCACCAAGTATATATATATATATATATATATATATATATCGTTTCCTGTGGCACCCCACGGGATGCATAGGGCCTCAATGAACTCTCCACCATATATATATATATATATATATATATATATATATATATATATATATATATATATATATATATATATATTGTTACGGAACAAAGAAAACTGTCCCGCAAAGTTCCAGGTTCAAAACAAAGAGTTAGGTAAAATTACAAGTTAAAGTTTAATGCTCAAACTAACAACAAAACATTCAGGACTCATAAGGATAATGTAATGGCAAAAAACAGGTTAAATATATAGTTAACTGCAATAGCCTCTATTAACACGAAATTAGCATGAGTAAATTTATCTAAGTCAGCCCTGATAAAATGAAATACCAGATAATACTCAGTGAATGCAAGATATATTATTACAGATACAAAATATTATTAATAAGGGCTGACACCCAAAACACATGAATCACAAAAACCTCACTAGGCTTACGAATTAACAACTTATGCTACACAGTACAAAAAAAAATGCAACAACACTTATACTCAAATCACACAGCTGCTAGATGGTTGGAGATTTCCTGAGCACTCACAATAATAACTGTACAGGGGAGGACAGAGATGTGAACAAAATGAGGAGTAGATCTAAGTGGCAATAATGCAGAGACTAAGCTCATTATCTAGGGGTGGGCAGAGCTTGATACAACTTGTAAGAAGGATGCGCAAATGAAGCCATGGGGACAACGAGTTGACAATCCTACTCTGAACAACAGAAAGAACGACTTACTCTACTATAACGGTAGAAGGGGGGACTGAGGTAGAACACGCTCGTGCTCAAACATGCAGCATACTGTACGTTAGAATTACACAAAGGATGAAGAAATCATAGGCTATGTAACACCTCCCCACAAAGAAAAAGAAATTTACAAAGGAAATTTCTTATTACTCTAAAACAATCTGTCTAAAGTCTAGATAAGCAATCTGCAATAACATTTTCTTTCCCCTTGACATATTGTATGCCTAATGAGTACTCCTGAAGAAGTAGACTCCATCTTGTCAATCTCTGATTTTTATCTTTAAACTTACTAAGGAATTTCAGTGGGTTATGATCGGTATAAATGACTATGGGGTCAAAACCAGAACACAATTAAAATGAAAAATGCTGTAAACCTAAAATCAAGGCCAAAAGCTCTTTCTCAATAGTTGAGTAGTTCTTTTGAGGTGGAGTGAACTTCTTACTGTAATAAGATACAGGGTGTTCAATACCCTGATCATCCTCTTGCAGCAAAACAGCCCCAGCTCCTGTATCACTTGCATCAACAGCCATCTTAAAAGGCTTAGCAAAATTTGGAGTTGCGAGCACTGGCTGACTTAATAGGATAATTTTAAGGTTGGTGAAAAAAGATTCACGGTTATCGGTCCATACAAATTTAACTCCCTTTTTCAGCAGGTCGGTAAGCGGTGATAAAAGAATTGAAAAGTTAAGAACAAATCTCCTGTAACAACCTACCATTCCCAAAAATCTTTGCAGCTCTTTCCTAGTTTTAGGTCTGGGAAGATCACTTATAACCTGAACCTTAGCTCCTGGTGGTGCAACATGTCCATCACCAATTACGTACCCAAGGTACTGAACTTTAGCTTGACCAAACTCACACTTTGATAAATTAGCTACAAGATTAGCCTGAACCAAACGCTCAAGAAATTTACTGACATGGCATAGGTGATCTTTCCAGTTGTCACTGAAGATTAATACATCATCAATATAAACAACACACCCTGCCAAACCCTCTGTTACAACATTCATGAGCTTCTGAAATGTGGCTGGTGCATTCTTCATACCATATGGCATTACAGAACATGCAAAAATCTTTCCTAGTGTTACAAAACATGAGATCTCCCTAGCACGTTCAGTCATAGGTACTTGCCAGTATCCCTTTAACAAATCAAACTTACTTATGTACCTAGCCTTTCCGATCCTGTCTATGCAATCTTCCACACGAGGGAGAGGGTAAGTGTCTGTTTTGGTTATCTGATTAACACGTCTGTAGTCAATGCAAAGCCGCTGTGACCCACCTGGCTTAGGGACTAGAGTGACAGGAGAACTCCACTCACTCTGACAGGGCTCAATCATCTTGTGGTCCAACAGGTAACCAAGCTCCTTCTGGATGAGAGGAACTTTCACTGGGTTCACACGGTAAGGAGGCAGTTTAATTGTCTTTGCGTCTCCAACATCGACATCATGCATCAACACAGTGGTTCTTCCTGGAGTGGCACGGAACACTTGTGGGTACTCCTGCAGTAATGCCGAAAACTCCTGCCTTTCCTCGGGAGCTAGATGAGAAAGCTTAGTCTGGAGATCATTCATGATATCAGGATTCTTCCCCAAACTATCACTCAGGCTCATACTGCATGGGAGAGCTTCACTTGCAGACTCGGGTGGAACAGCTACAGTGCAGACTGGATTATTTTCGTCCTTCCTGTGATATAACTTTACCATGTTGATGTGACAAAGTTGCTTGTTCTTTCTACGATCTGGTGTGGCGATGACATAGTTGACATCACTGAGTTTCTTCTCCACAAAATAAGGACCAGTAAACTTGGATTGAAGAGGTTGCCCATGCACTGGTAGCAGAATCAAAACCTGATCTCCTGGCTGAAAGTGGCGTAACCTGGACTTCTTATCATACCAAGTCTTCATCTTCTCCTGAGCAGCTCCTAAATTCTCTCTCGCCAGCTGTAAAGCAGTGGACAGCCGTTCTTTGAACTTCATCACATACTCCAGCAGGTTGACGTCATCTTCCTCCGACAGCCAGCATTCCTTGAGTAGCTTAAGGGGTCCCCTTACTTCATGGCAAAACAGTAGTTCAAAAGGTGAGAAGCCCAGTGATTCATTTGGAGATTCTCTTGCGGCAAATACAACGAACGGAAGACCTTTATCCCAGTCTTTCTGATGTTCCAAACAGTATTTCTTGAGCATAGATTTGAGTGTTTGATGATATCTCTCCAACGCTCCTTGGGTCTGGGGATGGTAAGCTGAAGACGTGATCTGGGTGATGCCCAACTCTTTCAGAGACTGCTTGAAAACATTTGACATGAAATTACTTCTCCGGTCGGACTGTACCTCCTTGGGCAGACCAAACTTTGTGAAGAACCCTAGCATTTCCTTAACCACGTTCTTTGCTGAGATATTTCTAAGTGGAATGGCTTCAGGATAACAAGTAGCCATATCAATCAGGGTCAACACATAAAAAAATCCTGAAGAAGTCTTAGGAAGAGGGCCCACAATATCCACCAACACACGGGTGAATGGCGCCTCAAAAGGAGGAATGGGAACTAGAGGTGCAACCTTTTCGGTCTGATTACACTTCCCCACAACTTGACAGGTGTGACAAGACTTACAATACCAGGAAACATCCCTGAAGATACCTGGCCAGTAGAAGTGTTTCAAAATGCGTGCCACAGTCTTCCTCACTCCAAGGTGTCCTGCCAAACTGGAATCATGAGCCACTCTAATGATATCCTGCCTACAAACACGAGGGATGACAACTTGATGTACAACCTCCCATTCACAGTCGGCTGATGCTGTTGGGGGTCTCCACTTCCTCATAAGTACTCCTGACTTTATATAATAACAAGGAGAAGCACCAGCTGACTCTTCCTCACTGCAAGCAGAGTTAGCTAGACCTTTCAACTCAGGGTCAGCAACCTACAACTCAACCAACTCTTGACGAGACATATTATCAACACTACACGGTACTGCCTCATCTGGTGAGTGGTCCAAATTAGCAAGAAAAGTGTCAGCTAGGATAACATCATCATCATCATTATCCTCTAAATCACCAGTAACTTTAGACTTAGCCCTAGTGACAGCACATGCAGTGAGCACATCAGGGACATCACAATCCCGGGTCGCAGCCACTGGCTCACTAGACAACTGAGGAGCTGGACACACTTGACTTCCACCAATATCATTTCCAAGTAAGAAAGTTACACCTGACATTGGGAGTGTCTCAACCAACCCAACCATAACGGAACCATTAACAAAACCAGACTCTAAATTCACTCTGCACAGCGGGACAGAGAAGTAATTATTCCCTACACCTTGTAGGATTACAGTTTCATCAGAGGAATTAACATTAGAGCCTAGAACACTGGTCAGCATAAGGGATTGGCAAGCACCTGTATCACGATATATTTTAACTGATTTCCTGTCATTACTGTCCAGAGGACTGACAAAACCATCAGACAGGAAATTAGCACATGAACTCTTGAGAGTGTCACCCACGTTACTGCTCAAAAGAGGAGCTCCATCATTAGAATTTAAGTTACCCCTCAAAGCAGGTTCAGTTAACCCAGTTAAAGAATTCTGGGAACTCTCAAGAGTGAACACTAGACCAATTGACTGAATATTTAAAGACTCCTTTTTCTTCACATCACGCTGTCTCCTGAAACATTTCTCCGTAGTATGACCAAGCTTACTACAATAAGTACATTTACTTTTCTGAAATCTAGAGGTGAAGCTGGTATTTACTTCCTGAGAAACATCATCTTTATTCTCTTTCCTGTTACCTGTACTCTGAGTAGAGGCAACGTACTTACTATCAGCTTTCCTTTTTTCTCTAGAATATCTCTTGTGAGTGAGAACATATTCATCAGCTAAAACTGCAGCATCAGACAAATTATCTATTCTTCTCTCATCAAGATATAGGCTTACATCTTTATAAATACACCTTTTGAAATCCTCCAGCAAAATCATCTGCTCTAATTTGTCAAAATCAGAATCCACATTCTTAGAATTTAACCACTGCTCTAACAGATCTTCTTTGATTTTTGCATACTCAACATGGGATTGCTTATCTTGCTTATAAGTTGTCCTAAATTTTACTCTATAGGCTTCAGGAACAAGCTCATAGGCCTTAAGAATCAAGCTCTTAACTACATCATAATTATCAGATTGATCCTGAGGCAAAGATGCATAAGTTACTTGAGCTTTACCGGTGAGAACACTCTGAAGGAGTACTGGCCAATACTTTTTGGGCCAATTAAAACCTGTAGCTACCCTCTCAAACAACTGAAAATACTTTGTTAAATCAGATTCATTAAAGGGAGGGACAAGTTTAACATTTTTAGCCACATCAAAATCATCAGAGCTAGATGATCCAGTTCCACCTTGTTTCATGCGATACTCATGGTCTGCCTGAATCCTAGCAAGTTCAACTTGTGCCTGAAATTCAGCTTCCTTAACACGAGCCTCTTGCAGGGCTAGCTGTAACTTAGCTAATTCAATCTGCGTTTGCTCATTTGGAGGAGTTACATTAAACAAGCATTCATTAATCATGTCAACAATTTGATCTTTACAATGATGAGAGCGAACAGCAATTCCCAATTGTTGAGCAACAAGCTGAAGTTCATTCTTTGTTCTGTTTTCTACATCCAACACTGTTTGCACATTTGACAAAAAATCTTTGGCTTCATCAAGCGTAGTAATAGTAGACATCATGAATAAATCACAGTCACAAAATATCAAGCAATATCCTTATGATAATATCCTGAATATCCTGATAAGAGGTCGCCAAATTTATGTTACGGAACAGAGAAAACTGTCCTGCAAAGTTTCAGGTTCAAAACAAAGAGTTAGGTAAAATTACAAGTTAAAGTTTAATGCTCAAACTAACAACAAAACAATCAGGACTCATAAGGATAATGTAATGGCAAAAAACAGGTTAAATATGTAGTTAACTGCAATAGCCTCTATTAACACGAAATTAGCATGAGTAAATTTATCTAAGTCAGCCCTGATAAAATGAAATACCAGATAATACTCAGTGAATGCAAGATATATTATTACAGATACAAAATATTATTAATAAGGGCTGACACCCAAAACACATGAATCACAAAAACCTCGCTAGGCTTACGAATTAACAACTTATGCTACACAGTACAAGAAAAAATGCAACAACACTTATACTCAAATTACACAGCTGCTAGATGGTTGGAGACTTCCTGAGCACTCACAATAATAATTGTACAGGGGAGGACAGAGATGTGAACAAAATGAGGAGTAGATCTAAGTGGCAATAATGCAGAGACTGAGCTCATTATATAGGGGCCGGCAGAGCTTGATACAACTTGTAAGAAGGACGCGCAAATGAAGCCATGGGGACAAAGAGTTGACAATCCTGCTCTGAACAACAGAAAGAACGACTTACTCTACTATAACGGTAGAAGGGGGGACTGAGGTAGAACACGCTCGTGCTCAAACATGCAGCATACTGTACGTTAGAATTACACAAAGGATGATGAAATCATAGGCTATGTAACAATATATATAATCATCATCATATGGACCTCCTTTCCCACACTAGGGCAGAGTGAGGAGTAGCAACGTCCAGACAGCCCAAGTTTGCCCAGTTCAATGGGCCACACTTCCATTCACTCATCATTGAAGCCCAGCGAATCCTGGCTCTATCTGATAAGCCAAAAACAATCACCACATTCTGTAGTATCACATAAACGTATCCGATAGAGTTAATCAGGACGTTGTCACGTTTAAAAGGGGTGCCAAATCCCTGATCATATATATATATATATATATATATATATATATATATATATATATATATGTGCGCTCCTGACTGGGAATCAAACCCTGGACCTCTTAGATAGAAGTCAGGCACTGATACCACTCGACCACGGCGTGATAAAAGTTATGGCAACCTGATTTTTTAACGAACCAGCTAAATTTATTATGGAAGGATATATTTCAGTCACAACACATCAGGATTATATCACAGCCGCACGCAACTCGGCAAGTGACAGAGCAGTTTTAATCTATCCCAGACACAACACGAACGTCTTTATATGTTATAGAGACACATTACACGCGTGTGTACAAATATATTTGTACGCTCCGGACTGGGAATCGAACTCTGGACCTCTTAGATAGAAGTCAGGCACTGCTACCAGTCAACCACTGCGTGAATATATATATATATATATATATATATATATATATATATATATAAAGAGAGAGAGAGAGAGATAGATTCACACGGATGATTCAGAAGGCTGGCATTCCAAGAGCGTTGGAGATAGACACTCGAAATTTTCAGGTGTGATGTATCTTGGTTGCAGGCTACTTTTGGATTTTTTTTTCCTAGCACTAGCGCCGGACAAGTGCCCTCTATGTTTTTTTTTTTCTTCAGTTTTTGCTCTCCTGTGCAGCAAAAACCACTCAATGGATGGCTTTGCAAATGTTCCAAATGTAGTCGTCAACATACACTAGTGCGCCTCGTTTTTGACATTGAGATCCAACAGATACTGTTCTTTTTGAGATATTGAGAATAATAAAAATGGTCGCCTCATCCCTGGAAGTGCTAAATCAGAAAGTCCTAAGCCAATTTCGACCAAACTCGGTGGAAATGTAGTGGATCATGAGGGAACATGATTTGCACAGAATTAATGACCGTGACCTTGATCTCAAGGTCACCGGTTAAAATATGAGAAAAGTTTTGCATCGTACCAAAAGGCCCGAAATATTATGTATTGAATGGTAAAAGTATTTTCATCTTGAATGTGAACTTCTTTGATAATGATGATGATGATGATGATGATGATTATTATTCTCATTATTACCAAATTATCATTATTATTATTATTATTATTATTATTATTATTATTAATCATTATTATTAATATTATTATTAATTATTATTATTATTATTATTATTATTATTATTATTATTATTAATCATTATTATTATTATTATTAGTATTATTATTAATTATTATTATTAGTAGTAGTAGTATTATTATTAATTATTATTATTATTATTATTATTATTATTATTATTATTGTGATTATTATTGTTTAATCTTTATCTGCCAGTATCCAGTGTTAACCACCAATATCAAAATAAGTTTCTTCTTCACCACCGCCACCACCACAAGAAATCACCACCCACCTCCAACATTTTATTGAATCCATAATCGAACACATTCCACCACCAACAACATAACAGCAACACATCATGACTATCACCATCACAACAACACATAGATACAACCACCACAATCACAACCACAACCACCACAACAGCAAAAGCGACGACAAAAATGGCAAGAGCAACAATAATAACATTAACAACAACAGCGCCACCAGCAAAACATCACATCCAAACCAACCTTAAACACGGCATCACAGGTCATCGTCAAACCATTGTTTACAGTCTCTCACAAACCAATTTCTTCATCCTCAACCACAGTACCACAATACCACCACAATAATACATCACCACCACATCACACTACCACCAGTATATCGTATTACCACCACCATATCACATTAATTCTACCAAACCACACCATCATCACCATATAAAACCACCACCACCATACCACACTACCACCATACCACAACACCACCACCATAACACACTAACACCACCATATCACTCTTCCGCCTCCCCACGACACCACCACCATACCATATTACCACCTCCATACCAAGTAACTACCAGCATACAACAGTACCATCACCATACAGTACTACCATCACCATATCATATTCCCACCACCATACCACACTACCACCACCACCACCACCATGACACACTTCTACCACTATACTACACCACCACCATATTATTACCACCTCCATACCAGAACACCACCGCCACACTACACTACCAGTTCTTTTTCCAACCAACTACTCTCTAACTGCCCTAATAACCGCTGACCTACCACTACCGTCATCATAAATACTTCTACCAACATCTTGCCATACCCTTATCATTCAAATTCTGCCATAAACTGTTACTATATACCATCCATGTGCCACAACTACCACCATATCCTACCATTTGCCCACAATTTCCTGCCACCATTACCGCCATTACATCTCGGAGACACAAATGACACCATACGTCACTCTTGTCCAGAATCGATGATGGAAATGGGACTCTCTCTCTCTCTCTCTCTCTCTCTCTCTCTCTCTCTCTCTCTCTCTTTCTCTCTCTAATTCTCCTGGTCCTCAGACCTGGACAAAAACATTAGATGTCCTCACAGCCATCTGGGGAACACAGAGAGAGAGAGAGAGAGAGAGAGAGAGAGAGAGAGAGAGAGAGAGAGAGAGACGAGTGATGTATGCTGGAATGAAAGAAATAAGACGACAGGAGGCTGGATCATGAGACTGGAGGGGACCATGAGAGGGAAGGAGAAGTAAGGAGAAAAGGAAAAGCGGAGTTAAGACGAGAGGAAGAGGGGGAGAGAAGAGGAGACTCAGATAGAGGAAGAAAACTGAAATTAAGTAGAGGGGAAGAGAAGAAGAGAAATGAGAATATAGGAGAAGGGAGGTGTAGATGAGAAGTAGGTACAGTAGTGAGAAAGGAAGAGAAGAGAGGATGCAGTTAGATAGGAGACAGAAAGCAACAAGAAAGGAAAAGAAGAGAAGAAATGAGGAAGTGACGAAACAGGAGGGAAAAAAAGAGAAGAGAGAATGTAGGTAGACAGGAGAGAGGAGATAGGTAGGCAGGAGGAGAAGAGAGGTAGCATGTACAACACACAGGATAACAACAGAAGAGAGGAAGTGGGCAAAGATGAAGAGAAGTGAGAAAGTAAATATAGAACAGAAGAGAGGAAGCTGGCAATGAGGAAAAGGAAGGAAGCAGAGCAGAAAGACGGAAAGACGAGGTTGAACGTTTAAAATGACATGGAGAGAGGTACAAAAATCAGCAAATGAAACTGTAGAAACAAGAAAATGATCGGTGTAGAAGTAATGGTGCGATGGGGGATTTGCGAGGAAATGGGAAGACATGAAAAAGTGGGGAAGGAGAATGTAGACTCGTAAAGAAAAAAGCAAGTTTGAAAGAGAAATATTGCAAAGGGAGAGAGCAAGAAAAAATAAGAAGGAAAAAGCAGAATATAAAATAATGTAATCACAATTGAAATCGGACAAAGAATAAAGTCAATGAGAAGAGAGATAAAGTTAAACCTGAAACGGTAAGGAGAATAAGAAAAGAGTGATCGGATGATGCTTGTAGACAATATGTTATGCAAAATGATTAGGAAAGAAACGGAAGGATATGAAATGTGCAGAGCAAAGATGATGTAAGACAGGTATGAACAGAAATTGTGTAAGAAAAATGGAAATTGCAGGGAATGAAATGGAAGAAGACGAAAGACGACGACAAAACAGGGAGTAAGGGGCGAAGAAAGAGAAGAGACTGTGCGAGATAAAAAAGTGCAAGAGGAGGGGAAAAAATGCGAGAGTGAGAGGAAAGAGAAAACTAAATGAATAGAAAGAAAACATCAGAATATGAGAAGATGGAAGAACAAGGAATGTAAAGAGAAATAGACGAGAATGTAGGAGCCAGAAGGTGTAAGAAGAAAGTGATCATTTGAAAGGAAAGAGTAAAGACTGGAATTCAAATGAACAGAGAGAAAAAATAGAACGATAAAAAAACAGAGATAGAAAGAGAAATAAGATAAAGACGAAGAGGAGGAGAATGTAGTAAGTGTAAAGTGTTAGAGGAGGAAGAGAAAGCAGAAAGAGAAACAAGACTGTAACTAAGAAGTACTAGGAAGCATGTGATACGAAAGAAGTTGAGGAATGACAAAGTGAAAAGAATGTCTGAGGTGGGAGAAATGAGAGAAAGAGATCGAGAAAGATGAGCGAGACTGGAAGAAGAAGAAGTTAAATATGGAAGAAAAAGAACATAGACAGGCTATGAGGCAGAAAGGAGGAAAATAGATGATGTAGGAGGGGTATGTCTGAGAGGGGGAGACTAGAAAAAAGAAGAGAAGGGTGAAGAAAATGAGAGAAAAAGAAGGAAACAGCAGAATATACAGGAAAGGAGGAGGAACACAGTTTGTAAAGAAATCATGTCCTTCTGGAAAGGGAAATGATGATTTAGAAAGGAAGGCGGGAGAAACGAATAACAGAAAGGAATGATGTCAAAGATGAATTTTAGTGAAGGAAACTGCGTGTTGAAGGAGAAGACGTCGTGTGAGGGGAACCGTTGGGAGGGAGGATCTACCGAAGAAGGAGGAATATCATGAAGAAAAAGAAATATCAAGGAGGGAAAGAGTCGTGAGGAAAGATATATTGTGAGCAGCCACGGATTTAGAGAGGGTTTTGGGGCGTGCGTCCCCCCATTCTCTTCAGGTAATTATTTACGAATAATATATGATATTACTTACCAAAATACATGCAACATAATGTCTTGCATGATCGTTGTCATAAAATGATTTCAAAGTAAAACAAGATTCAGACATCCATTTTGAGAAACTTGGTAAAGAGTTAGCTTGATTTCACGCTTGTGTTACTTCCACCAAAAATTAGCCCACCTTTTCCAAAGGGCTGAATCGGGTTCTGGAGGGGATAGACAGATGTCATTCGGGATGAATTATTAGGACACTGTCAAAGAGGAACACCTTGTAAAATTTATCTTTGGAAATCAGTCATGGAATATGAAGAAGAGTGAAATAACTCACAGGAACTAAAATAATCAAGGCTTCGGAAATGAGAACCAAAGTAACAGATACGTAAATAATCATAAAATAGGAGCATTCGCAGTGAGGCGCAGATACTAGATACTGCCAGAATTTTCAATTTCCGATTTTATTTTGCGGGCAATGAAGAATGCTCACAAACGGGTGATTGTGCATAATAATCTCTCTATACACCTGGGCTGCTTCCCACAAAGAAAGGGAGATAGCCGAGATAGGACGACACTCCCAAATTACTCATCCAAAAACACATATTAATTCGTATCTTAGCCCCAAGGGAAGAAGGGACAGATCCTCACCGCACGAGGGTCAACTGCACAGTGCAGTCGGTGACATCCGCAGCAGGGCCCAACAGCAGAGGTGGTTTACCTCTGCCACATCATAATGGGTCCTCTTACCTGCACCTGACCTTATCAGCTGAGCAGACCAAATGCGGGAGAATATTCCCTCGGGGCCGTGTCATCATATATTCATTCAAAATTTCTCGCAAATCATTCTTATAATGCACAGCCACCCTTCCTTGCTCAACAAACATCCCCCTCACATCCAGTGCCCTCTTTACATTATCCATTCATTCTATTCGTCGTCCTGCTCTCAGCCTTACACCTCACACATCTGATCCAGTTATCTTTTTCACCAATCGCTCATCATCCATTCTCTCCAAATGCCCAAACCATCTCTGCTCAATTTGATCACCCATCTCCAGCATAACTCCAGTTCTCCTTCGCACCTCATTTCTCACTCGATCCATACATATCACTCAACACATACTCCACAGACACCTCATCTCCATTACATTCAAACTTTTCCTCTCTGCTACACCCATATTCCATGTTTCAGCCCCATATAATGTAGTTGGTACCATTACACCCTCATACAGCCTTCTCTTTACCTCCATGCCAAGTGAATGACATCTAAACATTTTTTTCATTCCTCCCAGCACCTTTCCTACTCCATTCATTCTAAACTTCACTTCTACATCTATTCTTCTATCCACAGCAACATGTGACCCTAAATACTTAACCCGCTGCGTCCCGGCAGATTTTTCACCACTGATCCCCCCCCCCATCCCGGCAGATTTTCGAAAAAAAATTTTTGGCTAAAACCTCCACTTTTAATGAGAAACATCGAAAATTCAGAGGGAAAGTGCTCAGTTCAGTTTAGAAATATGGTAGAAGTAAGCATACCTTTACCTTGTTACCGTGTTCTCTCAGGCTAGGCTCAAGAGAAAACGTTTTCTATGGGAGGGGTAGCTATTCCAAACCATTCATAACTGGTTAGATATTTATTTGGTACGAATTTATATGTAGTACAAGAGTATGCTGGTTTTCAGACAATAATGTAGGTGATATAAGCGTTGTTCACTCATCAAAAACATCAACATATGGCACATTCTTTTACAACGTTACCATCTCATCACTTTTGCTTGTTTCTTCCCCTGGCTTCGTTTGTCCTGTCCTCCACCTCAAGAATCAGTTTCGCCTTGAATTTCGTCATTGGAGAGACCGTGGTGCAACATGTCTTTACTGGCCAGGTCACTGCTAACAGGTGAGTTGCCGGGAAAATGGTGTGCAGGGGTGGAAGAGGGAGTCAGGTGGGGCCAGGCATTATCCCGGCCTGGTGTTCGGTAGAGGAAGGTCTCCCACATATACCTACCAAAAATCACCTGTGAAACTTGAAAAATGTGCAAATGATGGACCTCGCAATTGCATAACGTATAGATACGTCGTCGGCTGTCACCGTGACAAAACATGGTGTTATATCCATACCTCATCGGGACGCGGCGGGTTAAAACACTCTACCTCCTCAAGCAAATCAACATCCAGAACTGAATTCATCCTCCTACCATTAAGTACAAATTTTTTCATTCATTTAAGTTAGCCCCATGCCTAATAATGAGGCCACAAAATACTTTGTGATGTTCTTTGAATGTTTTGTGGTGTTGGCTATGTATACGACAAAGGATGAAGATTTATCAGTTTTACACATCTGCATGAATATTTTTTTATTTATACTTTTAGTCAAATACTCTCAGTGGTCACCAGCAAAGGTATTAAAAGAAAATGCATTGTTTTACTGCATAGTCCTGCCTGCGGTACGACATGCTCTACAGATCAACACACAACCACATGTTTTATGAGATGTTTCCCACACTTTTCTTCTTATTGGCTCCTTCTTGGCAGATGGGAACTTGGCCCAGCCTCTGACATCTCTTGCACCTTTCTTGTTATCTTTTTTCCTGAGTCCGATATGCAGTCAGCCACAACACATACAAAGTATATTAAACTGAATGTTTCAATGTCTGTTGATAAACACTTGTACGCCAGGCACCTTTGGGCTCTAAAGCCGAGATTGCAGACTCCAACTTTGTACAGCAGATACATGTTGATTTAGACAGCAATATCTGTGACTTTACTGTGGTGTGAGTTCATATAAAGACAAATACTAGTATAGTTCCTTAATCGTACTGATTGTTATTTAGCCTATACACAACAGATTCTTTTAATGGTTATAATGGTTGGTATCTATGAAATACATGCTCTACAGATCAAAGCACAGCCACATGTTTTCTCAGATGTTTCCCACACTTTTCTTCTTATTTGCATATATGAGTTGAGAGATAAATCATAGATTCTTTGCCGAGTTTGTTTCTTTGCCCCAGCGATCTCTGTCCCTGGGAACCAAAGTCTCTTTGAGGAAATTTTTTTTTCTTTTCAAAAACTTTGCCGGTGACCACTGGGAGTATCTGAATAAAAGTGTAAATAAAAACAAAAGAATTGTGCATATGTGTACAACCAATAAATCTTCATCCCTTGATGTCTATAGAGCAAACATCAAAAAACATACTAACATCACAAAGTAGCCTACTTTGTGACCTCATTATTAGGCACGCGGCTTATCATAAATGAAAGGGAAAAATTTGTACATGATATTAGGGAAAAAAAAGCAATATGTATGTATCCTACATTGTCCGCAAAATAAAATCGGAAATTAAAAATTCGGGCGGTATGTAGTATATGATGTGGCATCCCCTGTTGTACAGTGAAAAGAGAAAATCTCTCTCTTTCCTCAGAGAGCGTCTTCATCAGCATAATAAAGTCGTCAAGCTTTGATCAGTCTGAATTTAGTGGACTCATTCGGATTAAAGATGATGGTAGAGATTTCTAATAAGCAATTCAAGCATAATATATTCTGATAAATTAGCTATAAGCATGTGGCGTGCAAAACACAGAAAAGAGACCTGACAGTGAAATGAACAAAATAAATCGCCTACGAAGTAGTATTACCAAGTCTGTCACGCCATCCAGAATACAATTAGATAAAGAGCGAAGGATGGTTTGAGGTGAGTGAGAGACTGGTAAAGGATATGGAAAGCAGACATAGACTGGTCTGAGATGCATTTGTCACTGGCTGTAGGAAGGAGGCCAGTGTGGGGAGAGAAACGAAAGAGAGGAGGAAAGAGGAGATGGGAGGAAGTGGGGAGAAGGGAAAAAAGTAGAAATGAAAAGAAGGTAGGTAAGGAGTTAAGGATGAAACAGGCGGAAGGAGGAGAGATGGCAGGGACTGGTGAGATAAGAGATAGAAGAAAAGGGGGGGAGAACAGAAATAAAAGAAGGAAAAAATGAAGATGAAAGCAAACGGAATAGCGAGGAGTATGAGGTGGGAGGTGAGAGAATGGAAATAATAAAGAAGTAGGAAATGAGAGAGAGAGAGAGAGAGAGAGAGAGAGAGAGAGAGAGAGAGAGAGAGAGAGAGAGAGAGAGAGAGAGAGAGAGGAGGGGGGGGCGAAATGAGGAGCGAGAAGGGGGAATGATGGATATGGAGAACAAAATTTGGATGGCCTCAGGGCCGAGGGCCACTGAAGTTGAAAGAAGAGGGAAGCAGGGACAGGAGGGGCGATAATAACGTATAGAGGAGAGAAGGAAGGAATAAATGAGGGAAGGACGGGATCTTTATTCTTGTTGCAGAAGTTTTAGCTTATATTAAGAAAGGTACTGTTGAGCTGGAAGGTTAGACTTCGCTCTAGTAGTCTCCTTGTTTCATGGGGATTTATTTTAGGAAAAATTGAATAGAAATATGAATTAAAAAAAAAAAAACAGACTAAAGGGATAATATGCCTCATTATCACCAGTTTGCTTGCATTAGCAAGAGTAATCTAAAATAGGTCATAGCAGTGAAGGGATTAAAGCTCACCTTCTAATCATCTTTAACCTTTACGCTCAGGTCCCGTCCAGTGAACGTACACTGAATAGGGTGGCGCTTAGTCCAGGGCGACTCCAGGTCCAGTCTCTGGATGGGACTGCTCTCGCGCCTTTGTCTGGACTCCTGTCCGTGAATTTTCCCCACCCTTTCCCTCCTCTATGATCAGCTGACACAGTAGAGCACATCACTTCAACCTACCGGTTATTGTCCCGCCACGAGTGATTGTCATGGAGCAATTGGGCACATTGTCCAATTAATCGCCCGCCTGCCCAAACCAAACAACCTCTACTTCCACAAAACAACCTATGCTTATGACAGTACTTCTTCAAAGGCTGTGAGGTAGTCTTGTTCACAAAGTTCTACTCTGATTTTCATACACTGAACAAATTCTATTACGAGATGTGTGTTGGTAAAAACGATAGTGGCAGGGGTGAAGTAATAACGATAGTAATGGTTGTGAAACATATTGCTGAGAAGCGGGATTTGGTAGTTAGGTAGTCTGGAAGTTTCTCAGTATTTCTAGCATTTTACCGTAAAGTTGCCAGTTAGCCTGCTATTTGTGACTGGAGTTATTGTGTAAGTTATGCATTAAATTTAATGCTCTTATTCTCTATACTGTTTTATTTATGTGATTGTTGGTCAAATTATGTAATTTTATATCAGTTTGTAAGGTAAATATTTTGGAGTGTTATGCAGTGTAAGAAAACTCTGGATATTTTGGATATCTCCGAGTTGGCAACTGTTGCTTCTCCTAGAATGTGCATCAATCTAAAACAATGCAAGCTTATACAGGGATGGGGAAGAGACTAAGTTCAGTTTAGTCTGAGTTTAGTTCAGTGTCAGTGCAATGAAGAATAGTTAGCAAGCATTAAAAGTTATTGCAGTTACTGAAGTTTGTATGTCTTCGGTACTTGTGAAAATAATGAAGTGTTGTTGGCAAGCACTAAGTGTTATTGCAGTTAGTGAAGATTGTATAGCTCCGGTATTTGTGAAAACAGAGAAGTCGGCAAACATTATGTGTACTTATTTGGAAAATAAAGACAACGAACTTAAGAAGCCAGTGTTTATTTACAACGCCTGTGCTGCTGTGTTGTTGTACACCAAAAGGCTATCTCTAGGAAGAACAACGTACTGGGCAACATCCTTCTCATACTTTACTACTGCTGTTGGAGCCTGTGGCAGTGTGGGACAGGGAAGTAACTGTGGTGTCAGGAGTGGGATCATAAGGTGCTGCATTGAGACTTTGCTTTGACATGGAGGTAGAAGGTGTACGGACAAGAAGCCAGGCTAGGCAGGACAAGCTTTCATTGGCTGCAATCATGAAGCTATTGCAAGCACAAAGTGTACAACTAAAAGTACAATTACAGGCACAGAATGAAGGATAGAAAAAACTCAGTCAACAATACCAAGCACAGAATGAAGGACAGAAAGAACTCAAAGAACATTTACAGACACAGAACACAGAACAGAAAGAATGATATGAACAGCTTCAAGAGGCATTACAGGAGCAACAGAGGGCATTACAAATGACGACACAAGGACAGCTAGACGATTTCATGAAGCAAATGAAGGAAGAACAACAGCAGTTGAAGGAGGAAGTATACACTGAGCTACAGCAGCAGAAGTATGAGATAAGAAATAATATGAAGGTGTGCAGACAGCACGTAGACAACCAGTTAAGGATTAGTGAGGGAATAGTGACGGAGAGCAGACAGCATGTAGATAACCGGTTGAAGCATGTAGTTGACCATGTGAAAATAATTATGGGAATATTGAGGCTGTAGAGAAATATTGAACTGCTGGGCCTCCGGTTAGTGTACACGGAGCATATGAAAAGAATGGACAGCGTAGGGTGAATCTTGATGGATCCCAAGCACCTAAAGGTAGCACTGCAGAGTTGAATAAACAGAATGCAGAAGTTTTTAGTCCTCGACTTAATTATGATGACCCAGTTTTTTGGCCCCAAATCAGTGAAGTGTGTGGCTATAATGGAGGTCCAATTAAAAAGAAACCTCAGGAAGTTGATGGCAAAGTATCTTGGGAAGCTTAATGTGCTCAGTCTGAGTTGCTTGCAGATCAAAATGGTTGGGATGATAGACAGAAGGCATTGCAGCTTGCTACAAGCCTCAAAAGTGCTGTAATGGAGATTCGTGTCCAAATGTCAGTAGAGGATAGGAACAGTGATCAGTCCCTAGTTGAAGTGCTGGAGCACAGATATAGGACCATACTCCAAACTGAAAGTTACTGGGCAAGATTCCGGAACCATGTACACCATGTATGCACGAATCCCTCCAGAAGCTTGCTCATGACCTAGAGAGTATGGCATACAAGACATACCTAGGAGTAGCACCTAACCTGTTGGCTATTCTTCTGAGGGACAAGTTCATCAATGCTCTTGATAATGCAGAGTTGAAAGTGCAAGTGAAGCAGGCACAACCCAAAAGCATGGAAGAAGCATTAGCCAGCACTCTAGAATTTGAGTCCTACATCAGGCGTAGTACATCCGCTTTTTAGGCAGGTTGTAGTGCAGGATTCAAGGCAAGAATGGGACAGGTATGCAAAATGGAAAATTTTTTAAGGATGTTGCTGGAACTGTGAAAATCCAGGACATGGGAAAGAGGACTGTTACAAGTGGAAGAGGGAACTGGAGAAGACTGGAGGAGGTTGATGGTTCTGTGGGAAGCCAGGACACAAGATGGACGATTGTTACAAACGGAAGAAGGAGCAAGAATAGAGCAGTACAAAGAAATCTACAATTGTAACAAAAGTATGTTGGACATGTAGTGAGGGGGGACACGTCAGTTCTGAGTGTCCAATGAAGAAAAAGGAGGATAAGAAGAAGGCTGCAGAAGACCAGAAAGAAGTGGAAAACTAGTGGAGGCTGGTGTTAAGGGGCAACCACCAACCGGCTTTTCCCAAGTAGCCCCACAACAAAGAAAATGCAAGAGAACTGCGATCGACAGTATGTGAGTAGAAGAAAAGACAGCAAGAAGTGTTCCCTGCTGAGTGATTCAGCCTCAGAGCAGACTTTTGTGAGGCCTGATGTGTTACTTCATCAGTATCTGAATGAGTCATTAGAACAATTGTGTGGAATAACTGGACATCGCACAGAAATGAGGGAACCCTTGGATGTCCAGATTAAAGTTGCAGGGCAACAGGCCACACTTCCAGTCTATGTAGCCGAGATGGAGGATCCATGCCTTCTTGGTCTGGACTATCTAATGTCCATGGGATGTGAGCTGGACTTCTTTTCAATGAAGCTGAAGGTTCAGGGAAAGTCAATTCCTGTCATGACAGCGAGATGTACAAGTTCTGGTGGTGAGGTGAGGGTGCGCTGAACTACAGTGACACCCCCAAAATCAGAAATATTGCTCCAGTGCAAAGTGAGTGGCTCTTTTGACAGCTGTCTAGGGGTAGTGGAGCTTGATGTACGGTGCAAGACGAAGGCTGAAATGATGGTGGGGAGAACTTTGGTGGAAACAGGTGCATGTGAAGTGCCGGTTGTGGTGGCCAATTCGTCCCGTGAGCCACAGAAGATCTATCTATCTATCTATTGCCAGATGCCTCAATCCCGTTTGGGGTGACCACAAAAAAATCGCCTCCACGTCGCCCTGTCCCCCGCCATTTCACTGCCCTGCTCCCAACTCACATCTCCCTCTCTCATATACCTCTCCACCCCATCCCTCCATATTATCCTCGGCCTCCTCCTTCCTCTTCCCCCCTCCACCTCACTCACATACACTCTCTTCGTCAGTCTCTCACCTTCCATCCTCTCCACATGGCCAAACCACCTCAGTGTGTTCCTCATAATGCTTCCAATCACATCCACATCCACACCACAACGCTCCTTTATATCCTCATTCGTCAGCCTGTCTCTCAATGTGACTCCACAGGCTCCTCTTAAATAACTCATTTCCACTGCTCTCACTCTTGACTTGTGTCCTTCCAACAACGTCCAAGCTTCACTTCCATAGGTTAGAGTTCGTATCACAATACTGTCATGTAGTAACTTTTTCACTTCCATGCTCACTTCCCTGTTTCTTATCACTGCTTTCAAAGAACCAGCAACCTTTCTTCCCTGCTGTACCCTTTCAAGCACTTCACCCTCCAAACCTCAAAACATTACTCATCACACTACCCAAGTACTTAAACGTACTAACATTTTCCAATTCCTCACCATCCAACCTCGCTGTACATTCACTGACTGCACCTCTCTCAAAGACCATCACTTTACTCTTCCCTACATTCACCTTTAGATTCCGTTTCTTACACATTCTCCCAAACTCATCCACCAAGCCTTGCTGCTCCCCTTCGTCTTCACTCAACAACACAGTATCATCTGGAAACAACAGTACAGGGGGTTTCCAAACACTAGCCTCTCTCACCAGGGCCACTCCAACATCCACTACCCTACCTTGTACCTCTTTTATTACCCCATCCATGTACAGATTGAACAACCATGGAGACATGACACATTCCTGTTTCAACCCAACCTTCAAAGAGAAAAATTCACTTAGTTCACCATCCACACGCACTGCAGCCTTAGCACCATCATACATACTCTTCACAGCATTCAACAACTTCCCATCTACTCCATATATTCTCAATACTTTCCACAATCCTTGTCTATCCACCCTGTCATATGCTTTCTCCAAATCCATGAAAGCCACATACAACTTCTTTCCCTTCTCTAGAAACTTTTCCACTAATGATCTAAGAATGAATATCTGATCTACACAACCTCTTCACTTCCTAAAGCCTCCCTGTTCTTCTCCAACTAATTCCTCTGTCCTTTAACTCTGTCATTAAGTATCCTACCATACACTTTTCCTATTATACTAAGAAGACAAATGCCCCTATGATTACCACACACTTCTTTTTCCCCTTTCCCTTTGTACAGGGGAATAATTATACCTGACTTCCAATCCTCCGGGACTCTGCCTTCCTCTCAGGCCAATCTGCACATCTTCCACATCCATTCTACTACTATCTCTCTCCCATGCTTCAGTATTTCACCACACACTCCATCAATTCCTGGGGCTTTCCCCGATTTAATTTCTTCATTGCTTCCACAACTTCTATCCTACTGATTTCTTCCTGTCTTCTCACCTCCCTCCTTCTCCCAGCCATTCCCCAGCCACTTATACTCGCATTACTTCCATCCTCTATGTTCAACAATTCCTTAAAGTGTTCTCTCCATCTGCTCACTTTTTCTCCCTTCTCCACTAGTAATCTACCATTTTTATCTTTCACTCCCCTGCTAACCTCACTTCCACCCTGTCTTACTCTCTTCACCTCTTTCCAAAACATTTTCTTCCAGTCTCTCCACTTTACATTCAAATTCCTTCCAAATTCCTCATCCACTCTCTTCTTACTCTCTCTTATTAATCTTTTCACCTCTTTCTTTCTGCATATAACTCTATCTTCCGCCTCTCAACTTCTTCCACACCCTTATTTCTCATCCATTCATTGTATGCTTTCTTCTTTTGTGCCACAGACTGTCTCACCTCTTCAGTTCACCACGCTGTTCCTTGCACCCCCCTCCGTCTTCTCTTCCTCCCACACACCACAATACATGCTGCACATATTTCTTCTGTAAATATCCTACACACACCTTCCACGTCCCCCATCTGCTCCAATTCATATTTGCCCAATCGTTCCTCCACTTCTCTCTTATACTCTGCCTTTTTCTCATCCTCTTGTAACCTTTCCACTCTCCTTGCAACTACTCCTTCCTCTCGTCTTTCCCTTCTACTATTCCTCCATCTTACTTGGATCCTAATTCCGGCCACCACCAAGTACTGGTCAGAAAGTCCACTCCCCCAGCCTCTATAAACTCTTGCATCCATTACATATCTTCGCATCCTATCATCCACACACACATAATCCATCATTGCCTTCCTTTCATTCAGTTCACCACCCACCATTCTCATCACTCGCCATATATACCTGTGGATCATTTTATGCCTGAAGAGGGTATTGGCTATCACCAACCTCCTCCCAGCACAAATGTCCACTAATGCACTGCCATTCTCATCTATCTCAGCAGGCACACCCCACTCACCAACTATTCCATCCACCTTCACATTCCCTACTTTACCATTCATATCACCGATCAAAAACACTCTCTCATTCCTTCCAAACTTTCCATGCACACTTCCACATTTGTCCTGAACTCTTCTCTCACACTGCTAGCAAGATCTTGCGTTGGCGCATACACACACACAATTGCCCACATTTGTATTCCAACTTTCAACTTTACCCACACAATCCTTGACCCAACTGATCCATACTGTCTTATGCTCTTCTTCCATCTTTTACTCACAACTACACATACTCCTTCCTTTGCCCTCTCATTCTCACCTACTCCTGCACATATACCCCATCCATACTCCCATTCTCTCACACTTTCTCCTCTCCATTTTGTTTCAGTTATTCCAAATACATCCACTTTCGCACCCTCAAGCACCTGGACAATCTCTCTCTCTTTCACCTCATCATTCGCTCCTCTTACATTCCATGTAGCCATTACCAAGTCCTTTGTCTGGTCCTGGGTCGTCATCATTATGTCAGTCCTTGTCCGAGGCTTGTTTGTTTTTTCAGTTAGTTGTTTTCCGGGGAGGGGCACTAACCCTCCGCCAACCCTTTTAGTCGCCTTTTACGACAAGCAGGGATACTGGGGGAGTAGTCTTGAAAACCCCCCCTACCCCAAGGGGTAGGACTTGGCCAGGTGGTGGACCCTGAGTGGCATCAGAGGAAGGCCTGTAAAAGAAGTGTAGTCAAAGGCGATTGGTATCTGCCAGACCACTTACAAGACTTATCTTCAAGGAGTTGCCAATTTCTGGATGACTCACGAGTGCTGAAATTGAGGCAGCTGCTGACGATGTTTGTTGATGTCTTATCCACTGGGGACCTAGACCTGGGGCACACTGATCTGGTGGAGCTTTGTATAGACACCGGGGATCACCACCTGATTTAACCCACCCCATCAAGTCCTATTTTTAACTAGTGACTTTCCCCCTTCTCGGTTGATTTTTTTTTGGGGGGGCTAAAATTTCTGCCTTTTATGAGAAACATCGAAGCTTCATAGAGAAATCGCTCACTTGAGCTTTAACCCCTAAACCGCGGGGTTGTTTTTGCTTGACTTGCGTATCTTGCGGGCATATTCGCGCTCCAACAGACTCTCTAAAAATATTTGCCAAAAATCAGTTACTAGTCCTAGAATATTAAAATTACATATGCGTATGGCACATACTTTCAGCTTTCTCCTTGGATGTTTGTTGAACCTTCATCGAGTAACGTAGGACTTGTGGAGACCTCTGAAGTTGGGTACCAAAGTCTCCACTTTGCACTTCCCGACAACCCATACTATGATTACCACAGCCTGATGTTATCTCTAGAAACACTACTCTATAATTCTCAAATAGTTTGGAATCCATATTAAAAAAAAAAACACTGTGAAAGCAATGAAAATTACGAGCACGTATGACCTTCCCACTTGCGATCGTTTGCCTCTGGTGTTCTGTCATTTATTTTTCATAAAAACACTCACACTTTATATTTCCACTACTATATAACACTTATATATATCTACAGTCTTTATCCATAAGTTTCCTTCAGTAATAGTAGTTTATTGTCACTGCAGGCATTCAATTTCTCTTTCAGTAAAATACGTAGCATTCACTTTCTCGTCCTGTATACTAGCATTAAGAGTGAATCTGTCACTTTCACTTCCACTTTCATAACTCACAGTATTCATACATGCTAGAGTGAAACTTTCACTTTCATTACTCCTAGTATATATACTCGTATTCTTATATTACTACTCATTTACAATTCTGTTTATATTTTCTATTTTATTTACGTTATTTACATTTCTATTTTATTTTCACTGTGTTATGCACTGTCACTTGCAGTAACTTATAAAACTATTTTCCACTGTTCACTTACATTTACATTCATTGCTTTCACTTGCTGTTTATACATTATTTACATTTCCACTTGCACTGTTTTACTCACCAGAAAGATCGTAGTCACTGTCTATCATTTTCATTGACAAATTAGCCAGTTGACATTCCACAGCAGTCACTTAGCCATGTACCCCTCTCCACACGAGGTTTAGTAGGGGTAGTGATCACAGGGCCCTTTGCATGGGGCTAAAAAGTGGCGGAATTGGACAGGCGCGAATCCAACGTACTTTCACCTTGAAAGACGACAGTAAACTGAATACAGTGTGGTGGCCTGCCTAGGGGGAGTGCAATGCTGCCAATGTCAGCGTGGTGACAGCTGCTAATATATACGCTATGAAATGATTGGCAGGAAATCTAGACAATACATCATAAATTAGGTAGTTCCAGGTGAATGTAAATATCACTTAGGCTTCTCCCTTCCTTTCTCATATATATTTTTATTACGAGAATAGATTAAACGGCATATTTCAAGGGGAAATAAACAGCGAAAATTAGCGAACGAGTGCACGTGAGGTGTTGTCAGGTGATAATTAGCCAATTCCAGGTGTATGGCACTATCACTTACCTTATTTCTTTTTTGTATATATTATTTGGTATAAGAATAGGGCATAGGGCTTATTTCAATGGATGAAATCAGTGGAAAATTCCAGGGAAGATTTACTAAGTGTAGCACAGCCGGGCAGGCGAGAGGAGAGGGTAATGGAGGGGAGGTAGGGAGGGGAGTCAAGAATGGGGAGAAATGACTAAATTGTCAACAATGGGTGGGAGTACAGATGAGATTAGGAGTGCTGACTAGTGTTGGACATTGGCAGTACTGATAGATGGTACAAGCCTCCACTTGAAAGCCCGGGCAAATTCAAAATAACAGAATCACAAAAGTGATGCCCCGCAGTTAAGGGGTTAAAATGCCGGTACAGGTAACAATACCCTCACCTGGCTGTCTTTTCTGTGGGGCCTGGCTCCAGAGAAAATGTGTTCTATGGGAGGGGTAACTATTCCAAACCACTCATAAAAGGTAGATATTTATTTATTTGGTACGAATTTATATGTAGTACAAGAGTATATTGGTTTTCACACAGTAATATAGGCGATATAAGCATTGTTTCACTCACCAAACACATCACAACATACCACACCTTTTTTTGGCGACATTACCTGATCATCATTTCTGACTATTTCTTCCTCTAATGCTATATAAACTTTGTCCTCCACTTTCTCATCAATTGGGGAATCACTCTGGCCTTGAATTTCGTACTGTGGCACGACATGTCTTTACTGGCCAGGTCTCTGGTAACAGATGAGTTGCCAAGACAATGGCATGCATGGTGGTGGAGGTCACGCAGGCTAAGGCAATGTCTCTGCCTGGTATCGGGTAGAGGAAGATGTCCCGTGTATACATACCAAAAATCACCTGCAAAATTTGAAAAATATGCTAATGATGGACCTTGCCATTGCTGCATATTTATATACTTCAATGAGAGTCACAGTGACAAAACGTTCGGGAGCATATATACGTCAAAGGGAGTCTGCAGCTTAACAGCTAGCCCGGAAGATGGTGCCAGCCCAACGTCAAGAAATGGAGAATGTGATGGAGAATCTCCCAAGTCAAGCAGTGATAAAAAAGTCCAGCAGTCCTTGGGCATCATCAGTGGTTCTGGTAAGGAAAAATGATGGCTCAGCAAGGTGTTGCTCAGATTATTGAGCCCTGATTGATATGACAGTGAAGGATGCATACCACATGCCAAGGACTGATGACACGCTGGATGCTCAGATGCCAAGTGGTTCCCACCCTAGATATGAAATCAGGATAACATCAGGTCAAGCTTGCAGAGAAGGACAAGGAGAAAACAGTCTTTTTGTACAGGCAGGATTTATGGCAGTTTAAAGTGATGCCATTTGGCTTGTGCAATGCCCCAGCTACTTTTGAGCATCTCATGGGTCGTGTGCTGGAAGGCCTGCACTGGCAGTCAGCTGTCATTTACCTGGACGATGTAATTGTATTTGGACGGACTTTTGGCCAGAAATTACAGAGGCTGTCAGAGGTGTTCAGCGGGATCTGATAGGTGCACCTCAAGCTGAACCCGAAGAAGTGCTACTTATTTCAGAAGGAAGTGAAGTACCTGAGATACAATGTAGGCAAGGGCAGTGTCTGTACCGATCCAGAGAAGGTGGCAGCTGTGAAAAACTGGTCAGTTCCAATTTGTGTGAAGGAACTACAGAGTTTCCTGGGTTTGTGTACCTACTACCGGCATTTAGTCAAGGATTTTGCAATGGCAGCAGCACCTCTGCACAAGTTGTTGGGGAAGAGGCAGAAGTGTGTGTGAACAGCAGTGACTCAGAAGGCTTTCAATGAATTCAAACATGTGTTGGCAAGCTCTCCAGTGTTGCCATACCCAGACCAGAGTCAGCCATTTTTCTTGGACTGTGATGCAAGTGACCATGGTATTGGTGGAGTGCTGTCACAAAAGAAGGATGACAAAGAGCATGTGGTGGCATATTACAGCAAGGAGCTCAGCCCACCGGAGCGGAACTACTGTGTTACCCGTAAGGAGCTCCTGGCAGTGATGAAGAGCCTTTATTTTATCATCCCTACTTGTATGGATCCTACTTCATTGTCAGGACAGAGTCAGACCATGCAGCACTCAAGTGGCTGAAAACATTAACCCGTCACGTCCCGAGCTATTTCACACCTCCGACACCCCCCAATCCCGAGGTATTTTTGAAAAAAATTTTTTGGGCTAAAACCTCCACTTTCGGTGAGAAACATCGAAATTTCATAGAGAAATCGCTCACCTGAGGTTTAAAATACTCGATCCAGGTAGCAATACCTCCTTACCTGACTGGGTTTTCTAACAGGCTGGCACCAAACAAAACGAGTTCTATGGGAGGGTAACTATTTCACATCACTCATAAACGGTATTTATTTATTTACTTGGTACGAATTTATATGCAGTATGAGAGTATATTGGTTTTCAAACAGTAATATAGGCATTATAAGCATTGTTTCACTCATTAACTCATCTCCATTCCTGACCTTCTTTTGCCACATTAGCTGATCATCATTTCTGACTGTTTCTTCCTCTAATGCTATGTAAACTTTGTCCTCCACATTGTCATCGATTGGGGAATCACTCTGGCCCTAAATGTCTTTATTAGCCAGGTCACTGGTAACAGGTGAATTGCTGAGACAATGGTGTGCGGGGGGGGGGGAGGTTATGCGGTGTAAGGCATTGTCCCTGCTTGGCATCTTGTAGAGGAATAGAGGAAGGTCTCCCGTGTATACTATGAAAAATCACACGCAAAAATTAAAAATTGTGCAAATTATGAACCTTGCAATAGCGCGACGTACCAGTACGTCGATGGGACTGGCAAATGCAAAATGTTGCAATGTACCCATATGTCAACGGGATGCCTCAGGTTAAAGAATCCAGAAGGATAACTGGCATGCTGACTCAGGAATCTAGACTAGCACAATTATGAGGTGCAGCACTGTCCTGGGCAAGTATATGGCATTGCTGACAGCCTGAGTCGTTGGCCTTGTAGCCCAGATTGCAAGCAGTGTCTTAAAAAAAAGGAAAATCGTAGCAAGAAATGCAGCCAGTGTCAGATGTAGAAGACCTGAAGAGGATGCAGATGGAGGATGAAGATTTACAACCA
Source organism: Coenobita brevimanus (assembly GCF_032717465.1). Taxonomy (NCBI): domain Eukaryota; kingdom Metazoa; phylum Arthropoda; class Malacostraca; order Decapoda; family Coenobitidae; genus Coenobita; species Coenobita brevimanus. Next base: position 25,397,394 of record NC_136960.1, read on the forward strand.
GTGCTAGAGTGGCTGCAGCAGAGTATGGTGTGACCATCATGGGAAGAGGTTTCCCGGTTCAGCCCTGTGACCAAGAGTTGCTGGAGTCAGTGGAACCTTCTTCGTTTGGACCACACACTACTGGAGCATCAGTGGGGGACACCCAATGGCCTCAGCAAGTATTGGCAACTGGTGGTTCCGAAGAAATTGATGTCCGAGGTCTTGGATCAGTTCCATTACCAGATCACTAATGGGCACTTGGGAGTGAAGAACACTCTAAGCTGCCTGCGACAGAGGTTCTACTGGACTGGCATGCAGCAGGACGTTGAAGAGTGGTGTCGGGCCTGTGATGTATGGTGTGCCAAGAAGGGCCCCAGGAAATGTGGTTGCACCCCTCTTCAGCTGTAACAAGTGGGTAAACCAGTGGACCTTTGCCACTCACTGAAAGAGGACAATGGTATACAGTATACTGTATGTGTTGCCATGGAGTACTTCACAAAGTGGCTACAAGCCTATGCAGAGATTGGTCTCTGCTATCCCCGATCAAGAGGCTGTGACTATTGCTCAGGTGTTGGTAGACCAGTTTTTCTGTAATTCTGGGTTGCCACAAGAGCTACATTCAGATCAGGGTAGAAACTTTGTGTCAGGTGTGTTCCATACGCTGCTCAACTTAGACTTTCTCTGAAGATAATAAATCAAGATTAACTCCCTGTATTCATCTTTAACTCCTGCTCTTCAATTAACTCAAGACTCACCTATTACAAGAATTAAGAGTTACGTATATAAAAATGTTGGCTACAAAGCTTTTACATTAAATGGTGGCAGCAGTGGTCAATCAGTGTGAACAGATCTTCATCAAGAGACATATTAAAGCCGAATAAGAGATAATTGCTATTTTTTCCTCTTGCATTACCCAGGAAAGATGTCCAGCAGGTGACTTACTAAGGTCAGATAAGCTCCTCAGAGCTAAGACATATGATGAATTTCAAACTGAATTTTTGAAGAAAATTTCTGGAGGTATGAACTTCTTGCCCGATATAATCCCAGAATTACATAAGACTGTAGATCTTGTAAGGGAGCACACTACAAATCATGTGCTCAGTGAAATAACTGCTGATGTCTCCACGATCAAAAGGACATTATTAGCTACCTTAGAAAACTCAAACTGGATAACAGGAGATGGGAAGATGTCCCCAGACCTCGTCGTGGACATCATTGGTTATGTAGCTGCCTTATGTAAATTACCTGATAGGACCCTTAAGATCGCCAAGACGACCGCGTGCACCCCAGGTATGTGCTTACTAAACTTAATGAACGAGGTAGAGATGCAGTGTAGCAAAACAGGGATGATTGAAACACAATCACATTCTAGTAGAATGAGAGTACCTGAGACAGTATCAACTGTGAAAACAGCTACAACTACCCCAAACAGAAAACAAAATCGATCACGAATCGAAAGCAGGCAGAGTAAACAACTAAACGTGTCAAGGGTAAGATCACAAACACCAGGTTACAGGCAGTCTCATAAGTTTCCACGCAGCCCAAGCAAATCTCGTGCCACAGACACCACTAAATATGGGAAGTCACCTCGTAGATCACAGTCAAGAGATAAGTCCATTTTATGTCATTATTGTGCAAAACCAGGACACACTAGGAATGAATGCTTTATCAAAACAAAAGAGGATAGACAAAAGACACAAGGCTTTGGTCCCTTCTGTGGACATCATAGCTGCCAAGGGCACTGAACCAGTAACTGCAAAACAGTAGAAAAATCAGTGTCTGTGTTCAAATCGGGGGAAGACCAAGTCACAACAAAAAACGAACAAACGTAAAGAAAAGCAAGTCTAAAATTCACATAGGAGGCATGTTGGGAAATGAGTGTATCTTGATACCAGCAGTATGTGAGGATCAAAACGTTTCCTTATTTTTAGACACAGGCTCTCCAGTGAACTTAATAATACAAGAAGAAATAAACCAAATTTTTAGAAATAAGAAGAAAGTAACTTTCTGGAAGAATCTGATTTAGACATATGCAGTAGATGGAAAACAAATCACAGTAAAAGGTATGATACGATCAAACATCAGTTTCACAGAGACTACAAGACCAATCTCTGCATTTTTCTATATTGTTGAAAACTTAGAATTAAAACTCATATGTTACTGGGCTTAAGATGCATGAGAACAGAGAAAATAACTTTACTCCCACAAATGAATGGAATAGACTTTGGCAATGAATTCATAGAGGAAATACCATCAGAGCCCTCACCGATTAGTAAAAGAGAACCAAAAAGAATTGGTAATATTAAAAGCTTAAACAAACATACACAAACAGATGAGTGTATAGATCCACTCACACCACCTCCCCACCCCCCAGCCTCCAGGATTAGAGACCCAGGTAACAGTACTGATTTACCAATTTTTCCCGCCCATCTCGCCAATGATTTAGTTATACCACCTAACTCCTATATGAAAGTTAGCATAAAGAGCATATTTCGGAATAGTACTTTTCTTGTCTTAGAAGAATTATGTAAAGTAAAGGGATCGTCAGTAGAAAACGCATTATATCAGATGAACGATGAAGGGCAAACTCAGATATTCATAATTAATTACATGAATGGAGAAGTGCAGTTGAAAAAGGGGACTTGCATTGTTAATACTGAAAAATGTCCAGCCCCTGTGAAGGAAATAGTTGTACCTGATATGACAAGTGAGATAAAATCTACAGATAGAGAAAGCATAAAAGAGAATTTAATTCATTCAGGTGAATCTGATGAAGAAAATGATTTGTTAACCCTGTTGGAAACACACTGGGACACCGTAGCATTACCTGGAGAACAATTAGGGTGTACCAACCTGATTAATCACAAGATTAATGTGCACCCAGATACACCACCAATTTTCATACCGGCCTACCGGATCCCATAATCTCAGCGTACACTCGCAAACCAGTATGTCGATGAAATGTTAAAACTTGGACTTATTGAGCCATCAGTCTCCCCGTGGAATGCCCCATTATTCTTCGTGCCCCAATGAAATGGAGAAATGCGTGCGGTAGTAGATTACCGTAAACTAAACAATGACACAATCCCAGACCAATTTCCCATGCCATTACTAAACAACATCCTACAGAATATTGGACCAGAAAATAATGTATTTTCCACGATCGATCTGCTAAGTGGATATTACCAAATTCCTGTAGAACAGGAGTCATGTAAATACACTGCCTGTTACACAAATAGAGGACACTATCAGTATAGAAGGGCGCCCATGGGACTGAGGACAGCTCCGGGCACATTCCAGCGTCTTATGAATTACATATTGTCCGGAATTTTAGGACAAGGAATATTTGTTTATCTTGATATTATAATCGCAACAAAAGATATCACACAACATCTCCAGAAATTAGACCTACTCTTACAAGAGCTTGGTGATCCTGGTTTATCTGTCTATCTATCTATCTATTGCCAGACGCCTCAATCCCGTTTGGGGTGGCCACAAACAAATCGCCTCCAAGTCGCCCTGTCCCCCTCTATTTCACTGCCCTGCTCCCAACTCACACCCCCCTTTCTCATATACCTTTCCACCCCATCCCTTCATCTCATCCTCGGCCTCCCCCTCCCTCTTCCCCCTCCACCTCACTCACATACACTCTCTTCGTCAGTCTTTCACCCTCCATCCTCTCCACATGGCCAAACCACCTCAGTGTGTTCCTCATAATGCTTCCTATCACATCCACATCCACACCACAACGCTCCTTTATATCCTCATTCGTCAGCCTGTCTCTCCATGTGACTCCACAGGCTCCTCTTAAATAACTCATTTCCACTGCTCTCACTCTTGACTTGTGTCCTTCCAACAACGTCCAAGCTTCACTTCCGTACGTTAGAATTAGTATCACAATACTGTCATGTAGTAAGTTTTTCACTTCCATGCTCCCTTCCCTGTTTCTTATCACTGCTTTCAAAGAACCAGCAACCTTACTTCCCTGTTGTACCCTTTCAAGCACTTCACCGTCCAAACCTCCATCCTTACTCATCACACTACCCAAGTACTTAAACGTACTCACATTTTCCAATTCCTCACCATCCAACCTCGCTGTACATTCACTGACTTCACCTCTCTCAAAGACCATCACTTTACTCGTCCCTACATTCACCTTTAGATTCCGTTTCTTACACACTCTCCCAAACTCATCCACCAAGCCTTGCAGCTCCCCTTCGTCCTCACTCAACAACACAGTATCATCTGCAAACAACAGTACAGGGAGTTTCCAATCACTATCCTCTCTCACCAGGGTCACTCCAACATCCACTACCCTACCTTGTACCTTTTTTATTACCCCATCCATGTACAGATTGAACAACTATGGAGACATGACACATCCCTGTTTCAACCCAACTTTCAAAGAGAAAAATTCACTTAGTTCACCATCCACTCGCACTGCAGCCTTAGCACCATCGTACATACTCTTCACAGCATTCAGCAACTTCCCATCTACTCCATATATTCTTAACACTTTCCACAATCCTTGTCTATCCACCCTGTCATACGCTTTCTCCAAATCCATGAAAGCCGCATTCAACTTCTTTCCCTTCTCTAGAAACTTTTCCACTAAAGATCTAAGAATGAATATCTGATCTGCACAACCTCTTCCCTTCCTAAAGCCTCCCTGTTCTTCTCCAACTAATTTCTCTGTTCTTTCTCTAACTCTGTCAATAAGTATCCTACCATACACTTTTCCTATTATACTAAGAAGACTAATGCCCCTATTGTTACCACACACTTCTTTTTCCCCTTCTCCATTGTACAAGGGAATAATTATACCTGACTTCCAATCCTCCGGGACTCTACCTTCCTCTCAGGCCAATCTGCACATCTTCCACATCCATTCTACTACTATCTCTCCCCCATGCTTCAGCATTTCACCACACACTCCATCAATTCCTGGGGCTTTCCCCGATTTAACTTTCTTCATTGCTTCCACAACTTCTATCCTACTGATTTCTTCCTGTCTTCTCATCTCCCTCCTTCTCCCAGCCATTCCCCAGCCACTTATACTCGCATTACTTCCATCCTCTATGTTCAACACATTCCTTAAAGTGTTCTCTCCATCTGCTCACTTTTTCTCCCTTCTCCGCTAGTAATCTACCATTTTTATCTTTCACTCCCCTGCTAACTTCACTTCCACCCTGTCTTTTTCTTTTCACCTCTTTCCAGAACATTTTAATACAGTCACTCCACTTTACACTCAAATTCCTTCCAAATTCCTCATCCACTCTCTTCTTACTCTCTCTTACTAATCTTTTCACCTCTCTCTTTCTTTCTACATATAACTCTCTCTTCCGCCTCTCAACTTCTTCCACGCCCCTATTTCTCATCCATTCATTGTACTCTTTCTTCTTTTGTGCCACAGCCTGTCTCATCTCTTCAGTCCACCACGCTGTTCCTTGCACCCCCCTCCATCTTCTCTTCCTTCCAAATACCACATCACATGCTGCACATATTTCTTCTGTAAATATCCTACACACACCTTCCACGTCTCCCATCTGCTCCAATTCATATTTGCTCAATCGTTCCTCCACTTCTCCCTTATACTCTGCATTTTTCTCATCCTCTTGTAACCTTTCCACTCTCCTTGCAACTACTCCTTCCTCTCGTCTTTCCCTTCTTCTATTCCTCCATCTTACTTGAATTCTAATTCTGGCCACCACCAAGTAGTGGTCAGAAAGTCCACTCCCCCAGCCTCTATAAACTCTTGCATCCATTACAGACCTTCGCATCCTTTCATCCACACACACATAATCCATCATTGCCTTCCTTTCATTCAGTTCACCACCCACCCATCTCATCACTCGCCATGTATACCTGTGGATCATTTTATGCCTGAAGAGGGTATTGGCTATCACCAACCTCCTCTCAGCACAAATGTCCACTAACGCACTCCCATTTTCATCTATCTCAGCAGGCACACCCCACTCACCAACTATTCCATCCACCTTCACATTCACTACTTTATCATTCATACCACCAATCAAAAACACTCTCTCATTCCTTTCAAACTTTTCCATGCACACTTCTACATTTGTCCAGAACTCTTCTCTCACTCTTCTAGCACGACCTTGCGTTGGCGCATGCATACACACAATCGCCCACATTTGTATTCCAACTTTCAACTTTACCCACACAATCCTTGACCCAACTGATCCATACTGTCTTATGCTCCTCTTCCATCTTTTATTCACAACTATACATACTCCTTCCTTTGCCCTCTCATTCTCACCTACTCCTACACATATCCCCCATCCATACTCCCATTCTCTCACACTTTCTCCTCACCATTTTGTTTCAGTTATTCCACATACATCCACTTTCGCACCCTCAAGCACGTGGACAATCTCTCTCTCTTTCACCTCATCATTCGCTCCCCTTACATTCCACGTTCCGATAACCATGTCCTTTGTCCGGTCCTTGGTCTTCATCGTTTGGTCAGTCCTTGTCCGAGGCTTATTGTTTGGTTTTTTTAGTTACCTGTTTTCCGGGGAGGGGCACTAACCCTCCGCCAACCCTTTTAGTCGCATTTTACGACAAGCAGGGATACTGGGGGAGAATTCTTGAAAAAAAAACCTACCCCCAGCTTTCTAAATGCAAATTTTGCTTTAAGGAAATAAATTTCTTAAGCCACAAATTAAGTTCTAATGGTATTTACACCACTGATGACAAAATTCAGGCAGTGAGAGATTTTCCTGAACCCACTACGAATGACGAAGTTAGACAATTTTTAGGTCTAGCTGGGTACTATAGGTCATTCGTACCACAATTCTCTCATATAGCCTTTCCTCTATTCCAACTACTCAAAAAAGATGCTATTTTCCAGTGGGAAGAAGAACAAGCCAAGCTTTTACCAAACCAAAAATTAAACTAACAAATGCACCTTGTTTGGCATATCCGGATTTCACAAAATCATTTTATTATATGTACAGATGCATCAGTTAATGGATTAGGGGCTGTACTGATGCAGGAAGATAAAAGAGGAAAGAATCAACCAATTGCATTTGCCAGCAGACAAATAAAAGGTGCAGAGAAAAATTATTACACTACAGACTTAGAGGCACTTGCAGTGGTTTTTGCATTACAAAAGTTTCGAGATTTGGTATATGATTACGAAATACACTTATTCACCGACCATAAATCACTAGTGGGTATGTTTAAAGAAAAACTCCTCTCTGGGAGGAGAGCAAGATGGAAATGTACAGTCGAAAACTACAATGTACATATTCTTTATATACAAGGCAAAATGAATATAGTAGCCGACGCATTATCTAGGAACCTGAACACAATTCAGGTCGAGGCTTTAGATCTCAAAGGAGACATCCCAAACCACGATGATAACGCAAAAGCACAAAGACTTGACCCAATATGGTCTTAAGTTATATACAAGTTAGAAAGTGGAGATGACATACAATTACCCAAACTACATGTACCACTCGAACAATTCACAATAGTCAATAATACTTTATACAAGCTCAACCCAGGACAACCAAAACGCCAAAGAAATACTAACGAATTGGCAGTACCTAATGACATGATACCCGCAAGTATTACGAACGATACATGATAGCCAACATGCAGGACATCCTGGAAAAGATAGAACATTCATAAAAGCCCAGTTGTTATATTACTGGCCTTCATTAAGAAAAGATATAAACAATCATATTGACAGATGCGAATCATGTGCAAAACACAAGAGGATACCCAATGTCACCTGCACCGATGGGTAATTACCCTGTACCACATCAGCCATGGGACGTTGTCGCTGTTGATTTACTCAAGATGCCATTATCATACAATAATAACCAGTACCTATTCGTACCAACGGATCATTTTTCCCGTTATGTAATTTTAGCTCCAATTAAAGATAAAACAGCAGAGACAGTAGAATAGGCAATAATAGATAATGTAATATGTCGCTTTACTACCCCAAAGGTACTAATAAGTGATAATGGAGGAGAATTTAATTCTGATATCTTACGAGAAATATGTAAACAATACAATATCAAAGAGGTTAACGTTTTGGCCTATCGCCCAGCATCTAATGGGTTAGTAGAGAGACAAAACAAAAAAGTATTAGATGTGCTACGACACATTCTCAATGAAAATTATGCAAGGTGGGATGATTGGATTCCCAGAGTAGAACCCTCAATAAATGGATCTATAAATAAATCCATAGGTGACACACCACATTTCATTATATATGGGACAGATAAAACACTACCATATGAGCTCCTAGAAGGTGAGAGCCTGCCCATATACAATTACGATCATTACTCTAAACTCCGTTTACGTGAATTCCAGGACATACACAAAAGAGTAAAAAAACAATTGACGATGTCCAAGGAAGAAATGACAGAGGCATTTAATAAAAAGGCAAGAGAATCGCCTATCAGCTTAGGAGACATTGTCTATAGTATCATTCATACGAGAGACAATGAATTATTTAAAAATTTGAGGGCCCCTACAGAGTAATTAACATATAAGAAAACAAAGTTTTAATTAAGTCACTGTCAAGTGGCGAAGAGAAACAAGTTCATATTGACCATTTGAAACGAGTTACAAGGGAACTATCCAATAATTATTCAGCCTCGGATACAACCGAACAAGCGAACGTAACTCTTGAAACCAATCAAGAAAACAACAATAATTACACAAATAAATTAAGGTCATTACCAAACAATCAAACATAGGTGCAACTGTTCCAATAAAATCTACAGTACATTAACGAGATTTAAATATCTATTTTATGAAATAACAATCAAGTTATTGTTCTACTTTAGTCAACCGTAACGCACATCATCATTATCATCGACCACAGCATGACCATATTAGAAAATTAAGATTATTTTTTCAGTAGGTAGCAATGAAGGGACTTATGCTATGGATTCTCCTCAACATAGCAAGAGGATATGCTCACTTAGACCCCCAACACATAGTACGGCAAGGATGCCTCATAGCTCCAACGGCCACGACGTCAATCGTAAAAGATGTCATGAGTACTGAAATAAGTCTGGATTACTTATATGAATTACTTTCTTATCTAGAAAAAATCACAAGACCAATGAGAACCCTGGACTTCATTATAGGAGGCTATGTTTCACAAGCACATAACACGAAGGAAGTGGATGAAATAGTGAAGTTTGCGAAATGGAAAATAGAACAGGCAAAGTCAACTATGCTCATCATGATCCAAGATCTCCCATCTCATGGAACGGAGGTACTGAGCGACAAGAACAACATTACACGTACTTGCCAAAAGCACGGTTTGTTCGACCTGGGTGGCGAAGTTCTTGGGAACATCTTTGGATTGGCTACAGAGGAAGACCTTCAAGAATTAAACAACAAATTTAATAAAATAGCTCAGATACTAAAATACCGAGATAAATTCATCACAGGACATAACTCAGCAATGAAGACAATCGTGAAAAATCTGAAAAAGGCGGAAAACATAGCTCTCGAAAATGTATATAAAATAAATGACATGGAAGGGAACATAACACTTTTCCAACACTTCTCCATCATCACGGAACACATTGACACAATTCTACTCCAATTAGACAACACTAGAGTTCGTTACAGGGCACTTATGCAAGGAATTTCGAATGCCGGTGATGGCAAGATCACGATTGACTTACTTCCAGTTCATGAGTTACGTCAGATAATTAGTCAAGGCATACATAATCATAAATTGAAGCCTTTGTTCCGAAGTAGGGAATTCATGCAATATTATCCATATTTAGAAGCAACACTAACACCAACATCAACAGTAGTTCATGTACCATTCATAACTGACGACCTGTTCACAGTATACGAAACACACCCCTTCCCTTCTAAGAATAATAACACTTTGGTCATCATCAACATCAACACAGACACCGAACTCATCATGGTCTCCAAGAGACAGAACACTGTCACTTTTGCAGGTGAATCAATGATTGAACGAAATTGCCGCACATCCTTACATGCGGTTCACATTTGTCCTGCGTACATTTTCACGTTTCAGCCTACTGATACAGTCCCTTGTGAAATGGCCATCATAAGATATCACAGTATTCATAATCATTGCAACTTAACTTTTGCTCCAGATAAGCTTGTACACCATCATCGCATCGGAAACTCACAGTTTTTTTATTTCACTCATAATACATCAGTTAACATAGTCTGTCCAGATATACCACCATCTCATACTTCAGCATCAGGATTATACATAGCACCAGACTACTGTGCGGTATTTACACCATCCATGTCCACTTTATCCACCATCAATCACTATGCCATCCTCAATCATACACACAAACATTTCCACCCACTGCCTGATATGGACTTAAACATGAACATAAATATTAAGTTGACTTCACCTAAGTTTGAAACTATGCAACTGATCAATGAAACAATGAAGCCCTGGGAATAATTGAGTTTGCGTATGTTCAACCCATATTATGTTTATAGCCCAGCCATTACTGTCTTTATAATCTTCTGTATTGTATTTGCAGTAGTGCTGTTCGCAATGCACAGAATGCATGCAAGAATTGCAAATTTGGAGTCAAGATTTAGTGGGGGTAGAGTTAGCATCCAAGCCAACCCCCTTCTATGAAGTGTACATATTTTGTATATAGCATTAATTTAAAAAAAAAAAGAAGAATGACCCCGCGATATAGAAGTATACCAGTATCATTATCTCAATATGAAATATTAATAGCTCTTACCATAATCTTAACCCGTCACGTCCCGAGCTATTTTGCACCTCCGACACCCCCCAATCCTGAGCTATTTTGGAAAAAAAAAAAATTTGGCTAAAACCTCCGCTTTTGGTGAGAAACATCGAAAATTCATAGAGAAATCGCTCACCCAAGGTTTAAAATACTCGATACATGGAGCTGTACCTCCTTACCTTACTGGGTTTTCTATCAGGCTGGCTCCAAAGAAAACGAGTTCTATGGGAGGGTAACTTTTCCACACCACTCATAAACAGTATTTATTTATTTATTTGGTACGAATTTATATGTAGTACGAGAGTATATTGGTTTTCAAACAGTAATATAGGCATTATAAGCAATGTTTCACTCACTAACTCATCAACATACCTGACCTTTTTTGGTGACATTACCTGATCATCATTTCTGACTGTTTCTTCCTCTAATGCTATGTGAACTTTGTCCTCCACATTGTCATCGATTAGGGAATCACTCTGGCCCTGAATGTCTTCATTGGCTAGGTCACTGGTAACAGGTGAATTGCTGAGACAATGGCGTGCAGGGGGGGGGGGAGGTTTTCGGTGTAAGGCATTGTCCCTACCTGGCATCTTGTAGAGGAATAGAGGAAGGTGTCCCGCGTATATGTACCAAAAATCACGTGCAAAAATTTAAAATTGTGCAAATTATGAACCTTGTAATTGCGCAACATATCAGTACGTCGACGGGACTACCTGTGACAAAACGTTGCAATGTACCCACAAGTCAATGGGATTCCTCAGGTTAACTTTGAACTTTTTTTTTTTTTGCATATATGCATTTTACTATTTTACATACACATTTTACAAAATGTAATACAATAACCAATTTAACCATATTATATATACAACTTGTTTAAAATGTAATATTACCGGATCACTGCAAGTTATTGAGGATCAAGAAGACCAGGGTGACCCCATTAAGGCCACAGTCAAATGGGATGGTGGAGAAATTCAACTGGACCCTGGGACAAGAACTGACCAAGAACTGCATAGAGGGACAGACAAAATGCAACCAAAAATTTCCTGCGTTGCTGATACATTTCGGTCTACATTCCATGAGTCTACTGGCTACACCCCTGCAAAAATGATGCTGGGCCACGAGTTACGTTGACCCGTTGACATGTTAATGGGAAGACCACCTGGTGAGGAGCTGCTTACAGACACCTCCAGCTATGCAAAGCATCTTCAGGGAAGGCTGGCTGAGTTACATCATCAAATGTGAGGAGCCCTAAAGTGCAAGTATGATGCCAAGGCAAGTGAGGGAGCTTCAAGGATGGTGACAGTGTTTAGTTATGCAATCCTCAGTGGAAGAAGGGACAGTCACCGAAGCTGCAGAGCCTGTGGGATGGGCTTTACACTGTTCGACCGCCTATCAGACGTGACATACCGGATTCGGGGAAGCAGGAAATCTTGCCCAAAGGTGGTACACGTGTATTGTCTGTGGCAGTACCATGGACCAGGACAGTACAGCTGGGATGTCTCTTAGGAATCATGCTCACCTACAGCTGAGGATGTTGAAGAGGACCAAGAATCTGAAGCACAAGGGGATGGTGACAATTCCTCGAGGGAAGAAGAGAATCAGGAAGAAAACCAAGACATTCCATGAGGAGTGGATTGTGTGGAGGAACAGGGATGTCGTCGGAAGAGGAATAGGAGAAGATCTGATAAGTTGATAGATTATTTTGTGTATAGTTAAATGTTTACTTTGAATTAATGATTATGTTTGTATACATTGTGTAGTTCTGTTGGAACGACAAAGGACTATGGAGGGGATAGTGTTGAGAAGAGGGATTTGGTTGTTAGGTAGTGTTTCTAGTATTTTATGATAACGTGTCAGAGTTGTCAGTTAGCCTGCTATTTGTGAGTGGAGGTATTTTGTAAGTTATTCATTCAATTTTATGCTTTTTTCCCCTATATTTTATTTATGTGATTGTTTAATTATGTAATTTTATCTATGTATGCTAAATAATTTAGAGTGTTATGCACTGTAAGAAAACTCTAGATAATCTGGATATCTTCGAGTGGGCAACTGTTGCATCTCCTAGAATATATATCATTCTAGAACAATGCAAGTTTATATAAGGATGGAGAAGAGACTAATTCAGTTCAGTTCAGACTGAGTTTTGTTCAGTGTCAGTGCAGTGAAGTTTACTGTAGTTAGCAAGCATTAAGTGTCAGTGCAGTTAATGAAGTTGGTATATTTTTGGTACTTGTGAAAATAGTGAAGTGCTGTTGACAAGCAATAAATGTAATTGCAGTTAGTGATGATTGTATAGCTCCGGTATTTGTGAAAACAGTGAAGTGAAGTTGGCAAATATTAAGTGTAATTATTTGGAAAATAAAGACAGTGAACTTGAGAAGCCAATGTTTATTTACAATGCCTGTGCTGCTGTGTTTTTGTACACCTAAAGGCTGCCTCTAGGAAGAACAACTCACAGGGCAACGTCCTTCCTATGCTGTACTACAGCTGTTGGAGCCTGTGGCAGTGTGGGACGGGGATATAACAGTATAATAGTGACGTGTGTTACACACATTTACGACAGTGACGATTGTGAAATATTCACGATTGTTAAGTTTATCTAGTATATATGCTAGTGACGTATGTGAAATATGTATGATTGTGGCTTTTGTGTACTATTAACAACAGTGACGTTTATGAAATAATTAAGAAAGTGGCGAGAAAGATGTTTTCCCATGAAAGATAAAGTGGTTGGTGAAATATTTATGATAGTGGCACTTGTGTTAGATTTACGATATTGACGTTTATGAAGTATGTACGATAGTGACGAAAGTAATGTGTTTTCATGAAAGACAAAGTGGTTGTGCATTATTTATCTCGATAGTGCCTGCTAGGAAAATAGTCAGTTGATTACTACGTCAATTAAAGTCATCTCAGTTGAAACAATGATAACCAGAAAACGGTAAGAGAGCTCAGACCTCCGTCAATGCCACTGCCATTGAAAAGGATCCGGATCCGGATCTGTGCATATAGAATCCAGATCCACTCCAAAATTTAAATACTTCTTTCTTGGTCCATGGCCCACCTTTTCACAAAATTTCATTGAATTTCATGGAGAACTTTTGGAGATACTGCAGGGGATACTCGGGATCCGGATCCAAAATTTAATTATTTCTTCCTTGGCACATGACCCACCCTTCCAGGAAATTTCATGAAAATCCGTTCATAACTTTTGTGTAATCCTGCTAACAACTGACAAACAAACCAGCACAGGGTAAAACAACTTCATTGACAGAGGTAATGACAGTGAAAAACATGTGGGAGTGATGCTTTTTGAAATCTTACGGTAGTGATGTTTGTGCACAGAAACTGTAAATAATATGTATAAGTGCCTGTATATAATAACTACACATTTTATAAAGTGGCTTAGTCATAAGTGAAAGGAAGTAAAATAAAGTAAAGTATGAAATTACTTTGATATACCACTGTGCTATGCAAGAGAATGGGAAGTGTTCACAGAAAAACTGGTGTGGGAATATTTTCCCTAATAATATGCATGATCATTCATGCTGTTCATTTGAAACTGCACATATCTCAGTGCAGAGTGTCACCATGGGAGCATAAAATGACCAGAAAACAAGGATGCAATCATGAGCTGAAGCATCAAGGTGATGAGACATGATCAAAGACAGTAGGAGGAGGAGGCAGGGAGTCTTGAGAATGCTTTGAACAAGAGGAAGGTCAGGGAGTCGGGTGCAGGCTCGTTCGGCTCATGCAAGAGTACACTGAGGCCGTAGCCTTGCGCACCCATCTGAAAGCAGGCCCAAGGAAAGCCAAAAATTACCTCCATGCCCCTCATCTTCACCCCAAAATGCCACTACCTAACAACCTGTAGACACTTTCATTGGAAAAAGGGAGAGTTGGTGAGTTATCCCTTGTAAGGTAACCCTACAACTCCAGTAACATGTCAGGTAACCCGGGGTCTGCCAGACTCCAATCGTTAGAAAATCACCAAAAATACTTACATCTTCATTCATACAATCACTTGTACACAATTTCTGTAGCCCTTGTCCTTCAATTTGGGGCAAAATGTGTGAAAATACAAGTGACAAAATATTGTAAGGAAAATTAAAATGAAAAACATTGACAAATTTTATACCAACTGAAATTAGTGGCTGCCATACCAAAACTGATATATTCCACCAATTTTCTATCAATGCATGCTGTAGACCAGTGGCCAATGCATCTTTATGAAAGAGAAGCACATGTCATAACAAATAATTTTTGGTATGGAAGACATATATGGGGAGAAAAAATCACAGGTTAGGTAACCTGGGGTCCAGTGGACCCCAAAGGCCCTTTAGCAAGAAATAGAGCCAGATCCCAAACTGACACCATCACTTCCCTAAACCAGTCTACTAGTCAGGAAGGTAGAGGGAAAAGCAGACCCCAAGACCTTATAGTAATATATAAAAAAAAAAAACAAGAAAAATTGCGTGGGGTCCAACAGACCCAAGGTTACCTTACAAGGGTTATATACTGTAAGCTTTATTTGAACTTCCAGTGTTGTATGGTTGCTGAGCTATGAGTGTGAGAAATAGAGCTATTTTGGAAAATTTGCCTCTAACATGTGAGTAAATCCGTCCATCCATCCATCCATCCATAGCCAAACATGGTAATTCCATAAAGGGTGGCCGTTTGTCTTTGACATAGTTGTTTTATGGGCAGGGGCAATAAACCTCTGCAGCCTCCTTGTTGACACGTAGGGACCACGTATGGGTTGCTTATATAGTTACCACCCACCAATGTAAATGGTTTCCTGACTTACAGGAAACCATTTGGCTTGTCACTCAGTGCAAAGCCACTTGAAAAAGAAAGGTGAAGAAAAAGTGACAGGAGAGATGTGAGAAATAGAAAGAAAGGAGGACAGACATGGGCAAAGAATGATTAAGGTGAAGGAAGAATTAGGCAGCACATCAAGTGAGTGGATAATGGTCGCCATCATCTAAAAGTGAGAAAAAAGTCTGAGCCAAAAGGTTTAAAGAGTCATTCCATAATTCCGGTAACGTATTACCTAGTTTATTCTTCCTGCCTCAGTGTGATATTACTGGACTTAGAGAGGATGTGGTGTAGTGAATGACTATCTATCTATCTATATACCTAGGTTGCTTCCCCAAAGGAAAGGGAGGTAGCCGAGACAGGACGACACACTCCCCATTTACTCATCCATTCAAACACATTCATTCGCATCTTAGCCCCAAAAGGGAGAACGGACCATATTAAGGTTATATTTAACCCCTCCATGGCCTAAGGTGTGGAGATTTCTGTGCCCCACCCGACTACCCTGCCGTCATTTTTCAATGTTTCGAAAATCGATTTTTTGTTATTGCTATATTGAAGAGCAAGTTCCGATGCACCATCCATTACAGCTTCCTAGACCCATCCTGTGGCATGCAATTGAACACGGAAGTTGCATAAATTTAGGCAGTTGATACAGGTCACACGTAGGTACTGAAGTGACGCAATATCACACATATTTTTCTGTTTTAACCATAAGCAGTGTCAATGGTGCTGAAAAGGTGTGGAATGGCTACTGTAGATATGTGTATTTTGGAGTTTTTCAGTACATAATATGCAAGGTTTGAATTTTAAAAAATATATTGAGTATGAATATATTTTGCATCTTTCAGCATTTATGGTAGTATTGACTTATTTCTGAAGTGTGGGTGGTGGAGTCTGTTCGAAAAGGGAGGTGTTTCTGTTTTGGTACCTAAACGAGATAAACATCTTCCCTTGAGTGTACAGGCTGGACAGTTAGGGTTGAAATGCGAGACGACCTGCCATTCACACCTCGCATGTAATGATTAGCAGGGAGGGCAGGGAAACCTTTACACCCAGGAAGGCATCACGTGAACACAGAAAACTTTCTTGTTATGCTTGTGAAAGGCAAAGATTATGTAAAATTATTCAGAACAGTGCAACAAACTTGAGCAAATAAGTAAAGATAGAAACTATATATTTTTCTTTTATTTTCCCTTTTTTTTTTTTTTTGCTTATGCCATGTTTATTTACAATCGTAAACAGGGTGGTTGTGTGTGTTTCGCAAGGGAGGAGTAAGATGATATTTTCTGTCTGGGTCGAGCTAATGGGTGTAAATGTGTGTTTAGGCATGGCCACGAGCGAAAAAATCGTACATCCACCTAACACGGAAGCACGTGGTGAACTGACGAATGAGGTGTGAGAATCTGAGAGGGTGAAGATCAGTCTCATGTCACAGATGTTCGTTCACTTCCCAAAAGTTTTCACAGTTTTCTACATGTTGCACTGCATCGAATAATCCAAACCAGTACAACAAACCTGAGCAAAGAAGTATAGATCCCAAAACAAAAATGTATTTTTCTCATCATCATGTCTTCTTTGTTTATGCCTGTATTTATTCATAGTCGTAAAGAGGGTGGTTGTGCGTGTTTAGCATGGGAGGACAGAGATGATATTTTCAGTCTGGGTTGAGATATTGATGTAGTTGTGGTTGTTTAGGCATGGTCACAAGTGAAAAAAAAAAAAATCCACTCATCACAGCAGCAGGCTCTGAACTGCTTGATGGGAGGTATGGAAGTGTAGTGTAGGTTAGTCTCAAGACAATTCAAAACGTTCATTCACTTCCCAAAAATTTTCGCCGCTATTTACAGGCCGCACTTAAATGACGCTGTCAGCCATGCTACGGTAAAACATCATTTGACGCCGGCGGACACAGACGGGTTAATACTTACATGTCAAAAAGTCTTCCCCATGCAAAGTAAAAACTCCTGGATGTAGCAAAACTAAATATTATGCTACAATAGCGAAGTGAGTAAATGCTTACCTATATTGGGATTTTCCTTTGCTGAAAAATCATCTTGTGACTGTAATAATAAAATAAACATAGCATTATCATATTGAAAGCATTGCAGCCTGCCTTGTAACCCTCTTTACTGGTACATTTTGCTGCGTCTGGCTGTAAGTGAGTGAAAGCCCGGCAGTTAACATTTACGGCACATTAACATCAATCATATCAGACAATTTTTGATCACCCCGCCTCCCCTGTCCTTACTCCCTGCCTTCCTTCGTCCATCCATTTCCTTCCTTCATGCCATCCAACTTGTGTTATACTCCTTTGCATATTTCCTCTCTCCCTCCATGCCACACTTTCTCTGCCTCCCACCATCTTTCCCTTCTTTTTCCCATGTGTTTTTTCTCCCCCACCCATCCCTCTGTTTTCTCCACCTCCTTCATTGCTCTGTTTTCCTCCCTCCTTCCTTGCCTTCGCGCCGTTCCTCTCTCCCTCCATCTCTCCGCATTCTTCCCTCCTTCGCTTCTTTCATTTCTTTCTTCACCTTTGCTTCTCTCCCTCCTTCCCTTCATCCATACTTCAGTCTCTTTTCCTCCTTCCCCTTCACCTTCTTTTCACCCTGATCTCCCTCCACCCTTGTCTTGGCAGATTTTTCACCAGTGACCTCCCCCAATCCTGGCAGATTATCGATTTTTTTTTTTTTTTTTTTTTTGCTAAAACCTCCACTTTTTATGAGAAACATCGAAGAGTCATAGAGAAATAGCTCACCTGAGCTTAAAAATGCCGGTGGAGGTGACAATACCCTTACCTTGAAAGCAGGCTGTGAAGCCTATGCACAGAGTTGGAAACATAAAAAAGAAAAAGAAAATGGCTGTTTTCTATGGGGCCTAGGTCCAGAGAAAACGTTTTCTATGGGAGGGGTAACCAATCCAAACCACTCATAACAGGTAGATATTTATTTATTTGGTACAAATTTATATACAGTACAAGAGCATATTGGTTTTCGTATAGTAATATACTGTAGGTGATATAAGCGTTGTTTCACTCACCAAACACATCAACATACTGCACCTTTTTTGACGACATTACCTGATCATCACTTCTGACTGTCTCTTTCTCTAATGCTATGTAAGCTTTGTCCTCCACATTGTCATCAATTGGGGAATCACTCTGGCCTTGAATTTCATACCGTGGTACGACATGTCTTTACTGGCCAGGTCAATGGTAACAGGCGAGTTGCCAAGACAATGGCATGTTGGGGGAGGGAAGTCACGTGGGGTAAGGCATTGTCTCTGCCTGGCCTCAGGTAGAGGAAGGTATCTCCTGTATACGTACCAAAAATCATGCACGAAATTTGAAAAATGTGCAAATGATGGACCTTGCAATTGCCGCGCATTTATAAACGTCAACGGGAGTCACAGTGACAAAACATTTGGGCACCTATGTACGTCAACAGGACGCAGCGGGTTAATATTTGTTCAGCTGCTAATTATTTCAAAATTCATTTTAACTGTAGATATGATATCTACATTTATACTGCATTCTCTGATTAAGTAATATTAAACATTAGTTTATTTGCTACCTATCTGACGTATATAATTTTTATATATGTATGAATGTATGTTTGTGTAATGCAAATATCTACATTAGTGTCCAGTTATATCAATATACATTTTATCGGTCGGAAACTGTCAGTCTGTCGATCTGACGTTCTACATCTCTGTCAATGTATAGCAGTAGCAGCAGTAGTAGTTGTTCCCTAGGCAGTCTGGCCGAACAGCCCTGAGTCCTTAAGGAAGGCCATGGCCGAGACTGGGCTTTCCCACATAACTTTCAAGGAGTGTATTTTGTGTTGTTGATGCAGGCAGTGGCGTGCAATGCAGACTCCCATAATGTGCTTAAAAGTATGAGGTGCTGTGTTGCATCCTGGGCAGGCATCAGTGATGGTGTCATCCAGCCTCTTCTGATAACTCAAGAGGGCTGGATGATGCCCACATCTCAGCCTGGCCAGGTGGACCCTGTCCTCACGAGGGAGGTAGGGTTCAGAAAGGTGGATAACAGAAGTCCGTGCATGCAGTTGTGTGTTAGCTCTAAGTGACTGAATGGAGCAACGAGTAATTTGAGTACGGATATGCTTCTGGAAGTTGGTTTGGGGTGGGTGAGGGGGGACAGATGACAAAATGTATATGATATCGTGTGCTGGGTGGTGTTTTCATGTTCCTTGGTGTGTGTGGATGTGCTGCCATGTAGTGTAGTGGATGGTGTGGATTTGTGAAGGCTGCAGCAAGAATTTGCGTGCCTTTCATGTCTAGATAATCCTTGACTATGAGGACTTTGGTTTCTTGGTGTAGGTGGTCTGTGGGTGTGGTAGCTGTGCAGCCTGTGATTATTTTTAGGGCCTTGTTCTGTATGGTCTGTAGAGTGTTGTAGTGTGTTTTAACCCGCGCCGTCCCGAGGACGTACTTCCACGTCCTCACGTTTTGTCACAGCCAGTCCCGAGGACGTACTTCAACGTCCTGCAATTGCAAGGTTCATAATTTCCACAAATTTCAAAATTCGCGGGAGATTTTCGTTTCGCCCAGGTACCCAAGCCTCCCCTACCTGCCGCCAGGCGGGCAGCGTCCTAGACCCCGCGTGACCCGCGCTCGCCCTTGTCTCGGTCACTCACCTGCCAGCAGTGACCCAGGTCAGACATGGCGCGGAAAGGTCTCTCAGATGAGCAAATTGCATCCGTCCTGGAAGCCTTCACTGGAGACAGTGATTCTCCACTCGATGATGATGTGGTGGATCGCGATTACGTCCAGCCAGAGGAAGAAATAAGTAGCAGTGATGAGGAGGTCCCTTCGCCCCGAAAAACGCGGTATGTGACATACCGTAAGGCAAGGGAAGGCCAGGCTGCTCCCCAACCACGTGCACAGCTATCTCTCCATCACGATTCTGATCAGGACGAGGATGAGGATGATGAGGATGACGGAGGGCTAGGACGTGATATCGCCGAGTGGTTGGGAAAGGAAAAAATATCACCACGTGGATCAGAAGGTGGGGCGAGACGACACCTAAGGTATGGTTCAAGTACTTTGTCTGGGGAAGTAGCAAGTGGTGTGGTGGGATTGCTGGGAGAAAGGGAAAGTGTTGTGGCAGCAGCGGGGTGAAAGTGAGAGTGGTGTGGGGGTAGTGCGGGGTGAAGGGGCCATTGGTGGGAGGGAGGCAGCACGAGCACGTGGTGCTCGTAGGCCTAGGGGAGAGGAGGTTGAGTCACTCCCCAGCACTTCTTTCGCCCCTGAATATGCCCAAACTTCCTCCTCACAGCCCCAGGATGTGAGGAAAGGAAAGAAAGGGAAGGGAAAGGGTAAAGGAAAAGGGAGAGGGAAGAGAAGTGCGAGTGATGAGAGGCGCCGCTCTCCACCTCCCCAACCTCCCCCACCACCCTCACCTCCCCACCCTGACGAAGGGGACGATGGTGACGTGGCTGGAGACGGTGGTGTCACGTGGAACTGGGAGGATGGGAGTAATTTTACTCCCATCATTCACCAGTTCACTGAGGAGTGGCGGTCAGGTTGCACGGCTCCAGGTGTAAATGCTGGGTCGTCACGTTTAGATTTTTTCAATTTGTTTTTTGATGAGGCGTTTGTTGGGCGCATAGTAGAACAGACGAATATATTTTCACAATCCCAGCGCCTTGAAAGTGAACGCCTAGGAACCACAAGCAAGCATGCAGAACAGTATGACTTTCCCGTGACTATATCAGAGATGTTCCTATTTTTGGCCCTGGTAATCTTGATGGGTGTGGTGAAGAAAAATCAAATTCCTGCCTATTGGACAACGGACCCAATCATCCTAACACCTTTCTTTGGAAAGGTGATGGGTCGTAATAGATTTCAGTTTATTCTCGGCTGCCTCCACTTTTTGATGCAGATGATCCAGCCAATGCAAATAACACCGATAAAATGAGGAGAATTAGGCTGGTATTTGATCATTTACGGGAAATGTTCCGCTCCTCATTTTATCCCTACAGAGACCTCGTCATAGACGAGAGTCTTGTGTTGTGGAGAAGGCAATATTTCCTTTAGGCAGTATATACCCAGCAAGAGACACCGTTTCGGGTTCAAGATCTTTGTTATGTGTGACTGTAAGACTGGTTATGTGCAAGACATAGTCTTGTACACGGGCGCACAGACAGATATAATAGAAGATCGGAGTATAGGACTCTCTGGGGCCGTGGTGAAGACAATGATAGAAGAGTACCTTCATCGTGGTCATGTTTTGTACCTGGACAACTGGTACACTAGCCCTCTTCTCACTAGGTTCCTCCACCAACACGACACCGGAGTCTGTGGTACAGTCAAGAGAAACCGTCGCCATATGGTCAAGATAGGGAGGAAACTTGACAAGAATGAGGTGGTTTTCTTCCAGGCCAATAACATCCTTGCAACCCTGTGGAACCACAACAGGGAAGTTTGCCTCCTATCAACTGTTCACAGCCCCCTGATGCACCGCACAGACTCCGTGGATCACCGTAGCGAGAGGAGGCGCAACGTATGGAAACCAGAGTCTGTACTTGCCTATAATCTGAACATGAGGCAAGTTGATCAGTCAGACTCGATGATTTCAAGTGTTGACTGTGCCAGGACCACGATGAAGTGGTACAAGAAACTCTTTTTCCACTTGCTCGACATCACGGTCCTGAACCCCCACTACCTGCACGCAATGACCACCGGAGTATCCGAGACCTTTGAGGGGTTTGTGAGGGAGCTGGCACGTGAAATAATCACCAAGCATGCCCAGGAAAGACCCCCCCACCGCCCCCGCGCCCCCCGTGCTGCTCAGACTCCCCTACGTCTTGCAGCCCGACACTACCCCAGCGCAATCCCTTCCGAACCAAACCGTCGTAAACCCCAGCGTCGCTGCCATGTATGTAAGCACTCGACAGTTAGACCATCAAAGCGGAGAAAAGACACAAGATACGAGTGTGTCGAGTGCAATGTTGCGTTGTGCCTTCAGCCTTGTTTCAGGGAATATCATAATCTCGTACACTTCTGAAACTGTGTGGGAAGGCGAAATGACGCTCATGATAATGGTAAGGCCAGTCAGTAGGTGCTAAGTGAAATATAAAGTTGAAACGGGTGTTATTTTTTCAGAAAAGTAATGTATAAGATGAGAATTAGTGTAAGTGGAAAGAATTGTTATCAAAACTACACCCACTGTGTAAATCTGGTCAGTAAATATGTGATAGCAAGGAAATAAAGTGGAAACGGGTGTAATGTTAGCATGAATAAAACGTATAAGTTGAACATTACTGTAAGTTGTCATAATTGATGTCACGATTACACCCACATTCTGGTCAGTAAGTATGTGATAGGAATTATATACAGTGGATGATGTTGTAATGTTAGTAGTAAGGTATTTATAAGTTGATTACTTGTGTAAGATGAAACAAATGATATCGCGATAACACTCCCTGTGTAAGTACGCGCAAATATGACGCTAAGTTCCATCTTACGTTCAGAAATGATGTAATATCAATTATATCAAGTGTTTACATGTGCAATGTTAGTGGAGAATAATTATATAAGTAAAAAAATAGGTTGTAAGTTGAATTAGTTGTCATAGCGACTTCACCGTGTGTGTTAATATGCGCTATTATTACGCTATATATTTACGTAAGGCCTGAAATAATCTCAAAACAGTTCTATAAAGTTGAAAAGTGTATAATAATATTAGAAAAGTATTATGTAAGTAGAAAAAGCACAATACGAGTTGAAACATCAGTCACAGCGAGTTCACTCACTACGTAAATTAGCGCTAGCATTACGCTAAATGTTATCAAAAGACCTGTGAATACGTAAAAACAGTTCAATATAATGTAAAATGGTATAATGTTATTGTAGAAGTATTATGTAAGTAAAAAAAATTATATGTATCATGATTTTAGAATGTTAGCGATTCATGGGAACCAAGTTGGCCGATTTTGCTCGTTTCTCACGATGGTACAATGGTTATTTCTGCTTTATTTTTGTATAAAATCCAATATACTCTTTTATCACATGTTTTTATGTTTGTAATAAATTCATTTCTACTTACTTTCATTGGTTTCCCAAACTTATAATACCATAGAAAACGTTTGATGCTCACACCGCATAGGGAGAACACGGGGCCAGGTGGGACCAAGGCATACCTGGTTAAGCTAATTAGGGACCCCAGGGACCACTTTCTTTGCCACCGGCCATTGTTTCTGACCAAAAGCGAAAGTTTAAGCAAAAAAAAAAAAGGTCGAAAATTGCCCGGGATTGGGGGGTACCAGTGGTCGAAAAGTTGCCGGGACGGGGCGGGTTAATGAGGCTAAAAACCCAAGCAGGGCTTTTATAATTCATCAGTGAATGTATGTACTGTTGTATACTGTGGTGGTGGTTTCTTTGTTGTGTCCAAATGTTGCATGGGCAAGTGACCTTAAGGCATTGAGTCTTGATGTTAATTTATCTTTAATGTTTGCGATATGTTGTTTAAATGACATCGACATACTGTATGTTACACCAAGGATTTTTTTTTTTTTTTTTTTTTGGGGGGGTGCAGTAAGGGGGTGTTGTTTATGATGAGGTGTGGAATGTGACTGCCTCTGCTGTCCAGTTTGTGAAATGGGTCACTGTAGATTTGGCTGGGGCTATTTTGAGTCTGTTTGTGGTGAACCATTCGGGTAACTTGTTGAGGTAAGGTTGGAGGATGTGTGTGTCTGTGTTTGCATTTTTTGTGTACGTGTGAGTGTTATGTCGTCTGCATGGGAGGCTATGTGTATTTGAGGGGTGTGGGGTGTGGGTATATAGGTTAAAGAGAGTAGGGGACAAAACAGATCGTTGGGGGACGCCGTTTGTGAAGTTTCTGATGTTCGATGACTGACCAGCAAATGTTCCATGTGCACATCTGCCTGCTAAATAGTTTGCAAGCCATCTTTTCGTGTTTTTGTGCCTGTTTGTGTTGAATATTGTGTTTGTGAGATTGTGGCAGGGGATTGCATCAGAAGCTTGGCTAAAATCTAGTATGACTAGGAGTGTTCTGTTCTGTGTGGTGGCCTAGCTGAGTTGATGCCATCAAAAACTCTCTGTGTATGGTCTATAAGAAAAATGTATGTGGCGTGTAGCGGCCTAAAACCACGTGATAGGGCTAAGGGGATGTGAGGTGTAACTATAGTCAGATTCAGTGAGTCTGACCCACTGATTTTGCCAGCTGAGGACAGGTGGAATTGATAACACTGCACGATGCTCTTGGGTGGAGATTGGTCAACTCCCGTCGTGTTTGAACGTGCACCAAATTGACTTTGTATTCCAACCAAAATCCTCATTTATTTGTAAGATACCGAATTACACAGATACAAATTAAAGCAATGATATCTTTGATGATATATATGTGCCTTTTTAATTATTAGAGATAAACCTGAATGACATTCACAACAAAGCTAAGTAAAGTCTCAAGTGGACGCATATGGACACATTTAGTGACTGTGGTGGGAATTCAGATGTTCATTGCAAGATGATCCCGAGGTCCTGTGAAGGCTAGAATGATTTTCCCACCACTAGTACACAGTGTCACAGTCTACAGTCTACACCATGCCCTTCATTACCTAACATACTAATAGACAACTTTACCCTAGATACACCTCACTTATCTTCTAACAAGCATGATTTGTGTGAGCGCACACACACACACACACACACACACACACACACACACACACACACACACACACACACACACACACACACACACACACACACACACACACACACACACACACACACACACACACACACACATCTCACTGGAGTCTATTCTCAATATACTGTACATAAACATTTTTATTACCTTCAAAGGTGACAGTAGCTTTAAATATATGTGTTTATATTTGTCTTCATAGTCAGATTCAGTTAAATTGTTTCTTACATTAATAAATTTGGTGTTTGATTCTCCTGAACCTTTTCATAAGTATCATCAGAGACAGACAGATACCCTATCCCTGGCCTCTATGCACCCTCTCCTAAAGCATGATGTATCTCTGTCCTCTCGACAGAGAGGAGCCGGGAAAATACTGGATTACATTATTGTAGAATGAACCGAATATTTGTTAATGGCAGAAAAAAAGAAACCAAAATAAAAACAAACCCTAATGAGAAAATAGTACTTGAACTATGCTGGTATAAAAAAACCGCATGCAATCTGAATGAAATTAAACATAATGAAATGATAATATAAACAAATAAATCACATCCTTAGGCCTGCTTCAGTCGCTGACTGCTGTCTGTATTTGTGCAGTTGAGACTTTACTTAGTTTTGTTATCACTGTCGTTCAAGTTTTGCTTTAATAATTTAAAAATTGCATATTTATCATTAAAGATCTCGTTTGATTTGTATATGTGTAATCTGATATCTTACAAGTAAATGAAGGTTTTGGCTGGAATATAATTTGGTGCACGTTCAAACACAACGGGAAATGACTAATCACCGCCCGAGAGCATCGAGCAGTGTTACGAATTCCATCTGTCTTCTGCTGGCAAAATCAGTGCATCACACTCCCTGAAACTGACTACAGTTGTAATACCAATCATTCAGTGACTTTGGAGGGGGTGCAGAGGAGTGTGATGGGGCAGTGTGAGGAAGGTAAAATGGGGTCTTTGTTGGGTTTGGGGATAGTGATGATAGGGCCATGCTTCCAGATACTGGGAATTATGTTGTGCGAGTAGCTGCAGTTTGATATGTTGGTGAGTGCTTGTATGCCTTGTGGTCCAAGGTGTTTAAGGTGTATGTTGCCTATGTTGTTTGGTCCATAATGAGTGCTTAAGGTTGCACATAATGTGCTTTGTCTGGTTGTAAGTGAAAGGTGCGAAGTCTGGGTCTGTGGAGAACTGTATCTTGCGTTGGATGACACATCGGTCGTCGCAATGGGGGTTTTGATGGCTGACATGTGAAAAGTGATTGATGAGAATGTTTGTTTTTTGTTTGTTTGAGGGTATGGCGTCTGTTGTTGTGCTGGCAGCGTGTGATTGCGTAGTGTTGCTGTTGGAGAGTGTAATGCTGTTTAGTGCTTTGTAAAGTTTGTTGGTATTTGTTTTGTGATCAAGTGTTTGGAGATAATTATTTTAATTTAGTATTTGCTGTTCTGATATTTTATTGTTTATCTGAATGTTGAGTTCTTGTATTTGTTGTGCGGTGTCTTGTGTATGGGGTGTTGGGGAGTGTTGTAGTGTGTCGCACTGACTGATGGGGCCTTGAATTTCTGGTGTGAAGCTGGGGTTGTGTCTCTGTTGCCTCTAGGGATGTGTCATTTATTTGCGTTTTGAATAATTTTATTGAAAGTGTGCACAACGGTGTTGATGTTTGTGATGGATATACTGGTTTTTGTTTCAAAGTGTTGTTCTGTTTCAGTTGTGAATGCCTTCCAGTTGGCTCTCTTATAATTAGTGTACGTGTGTCTGTGGCCAGCTGGGGTGATTCTGGTTATAGTAGTGATGATGACTGGGAGATGTCAGATCCAATGGTTTTGACCACTCTCCAGGATGTTTTGGGGGCAAGGTTTGGGGAGCAAAAGGTGATATCTGGGGATGATGGGAGGAAGAGAGCTTGGTGTGGGATGTGGTTATGTTGATGGAAATTGTTGAGGATGACAAGACTATCTGCCTGGGCTTGTAGTACCAGCTGTCTGTATGTGTTAGGGTTGCTGACATGCCAGGCCGACGCCTTGGCATTGATATCACCACCCAGGATGATGTTGGGTATGTTAGTGGTGTGGTGTATTTGAGGTGACTGTGTATAGCAGTCTGCATATCTGTTTGTCTCCCGATTGTTTCATCTCCCCTTCCCATTACAAAACCTCTGTTCCCACAGTTTACCTTAAATGACCGTGAAACAATGGATCGAAATTCCTATATCATCACTTTCTTTGTCCGACCTTTTTCTTATTGCTTTTCTTCTGTCTTTGAGCTAAAATGCTAAATTGTGTCCCCCTTTTCGCACACCCGGTTCCGCACGTTCCAACAGATGCCTAACATTCGCTGTTTCTACATGAAGTGCTAGTTCCTCTTATTAGGATTATAGAGCAATACGAATTTCGATGGGAGGTGTTATGACTTAATATCAGTGTTTATCCGCGCGCGCGTGCGTGCGTGCGTGCGTGTTTGTGTGTGTGTGTGTGTGTGTGTGTGTGTGTGTGTGTGTGTGTGTGTGTGTGTGTGTGTGTGTGTGTGTGTGTGTGTGTGTGTGTATTCTGCATCCATACTGTTATATTCAGTTAAGTACAGACATCTCGTAGTACAAGGGGAACACTTTCCACGAACTTCTTCATTACTGTGGCCTCATTTGTAATTTTTGCTACCACCAGACGACCTTATTCAGGTAAGGACACACCTCTTGTACTGTCGGGGCTAATATCGTTTCAGAGCACCAGTATGAAGTATTGGTATTCCTATGAAGTAACAGCATTAGTAAGTTATCGTTATTTTTACTATTACTCGTATTATTATCTTTATTATCATGTCCCCATGGTTGTTCAGCATATGTATGTGGATGGGGTGATGAGAGAAGTAAAAACACGAGTAATGGAGAGAGGGTTGGCGTTGGTAATGATTGGTGATGGATGGAATATCTCAAATTTGTTGTATGCTGATGATGCAGTACTGCTTGCAAATACCGGACAAGAGCTTGCTCGGCTAGTGCAGAGTTTTGCTGATATCTGTGAGCGTCGTGCCTTGAGAAACGAGTAAAGTGATGGTTACTGAGAGAGAAGGTGACTCCTAGTGCGATGTTACAGTGAATGGAGAAACTGGAATTGGTTAGAGAGTTGAAGTACCTGGGTACAGTGATAAAACAGAGAGGAAAATGTGCAAAAGAAGTTGAAAGCAGAGTGACACAAGGAAGAAAGGTGGCTGGTGCAATGAAGGCCTTGATAAGAAACAGAGGCTTGAGTGTTGCAGCTGCACGAGTGTTAGTGCCAACTTTAACACATAGATGTGAGACTATGGTCTATCTATCTATCTATTGCCAGACGCCTCAATCCCGTTTGGGGTGGCCACAAACAAATCGCCTCCACGTCGTCCTGTCCCCCGCCATTTCACTGCCCTGCTCCCAGCTCACACCCCCCTCTCTCATATACCTCTCCACCCCATCCCTCCATCTCATCCTCGGCCTCCCCCTCCCTCTTCCCCCCTCCACCTCACTCACATACACTCTCTTCATCAGTCTTTCACCCTGCATCCTCTCCATATGGTGTGGCATGAAAGTGAAAAGTCAAGAGTAAGAGCAATGGAAATGGGACTGCTGAGGAATGAATGTGGAGTACAGAGGGTGGATAGGATACGAAATAATGTGATTCGTGCAAGATGTGGCGTGAGAAAGTCGGTGGACACCAGAATCGAAGAGAGTGTACTGAGATGGCATGGTCGTGTGGAAAGAATGGATAACAATAGAATGATGAAAAAGGTGTACCTGAGCGAATCTGAAGGAGGGAGGAGGCGAGGTACGCCAAGGAGAAGGTGGAGAGTTATGGTGGATGACTGTGTGAGGAAGAGAGTTTGGAAGTCGGCGAGGCTAGGGAACTGACAAGAGATTAAGCTGGCTGGCTGGATCTTGTGAAGAGAAGTGCATGATCAGTGATTTAGTACCCCGTTTTAACTTGGCAGCGTCCGGATTGACTGCATCGGATACGTTTATGTGAAGCTAAAGAACGTGGTGAATGTTTTAGTATATCCGATAGAGCCAGAATTCCCGGGGCTTGAATGATGAGTGAATGGAAGCGTGGCCCATTGGACTGGGCAAATTTGGTCTGTCTGGACATTGCTACTCCTCAGTCTGCCCTAGGGTGAGAAAGGAGGTCCGGATGATGATGATGATGATGATTACTATTATTATTATCATTGGTAGTAGTAGTAGTAGTAGTAGCAGAAGTTGTAGTAGTAGTAGTAGTAACAGTCAATTATTATTATCGTTATTATTATTATTATTATTATTATTATTATTATTATTATTGTTGTTGTTGTTGTTGTTATTGTTGTTGCTGTTATTATTATTAGTAGTAGTCAATCAATCAATCAATCGTCTTTATTTCGTATCTCGTGATACATAAAATATAATACATTTCATCATCATAAATACTATAGATACTCCTTTACAATTGAATTTAATAAAATATTTACAATAAATAAATCCTTAACAATCAGATCGAGGAGTTGATCCAATTTCATTAATTAAAAAAAAATAAATAAATAAATAAATTCAATATATACAATTTGCATACCAACACATTCAGT
This sequence comes from Coenobita brevimanus, assembly GCF_032717465.1. NCBI lineage: Eukaryota > Metazoa > Arthropoda > Malacostraca > Decapoda > Coenobitidae > Coenobita > Coenobita brevimanus. The sequence goes on from NC_136960.1 coordinate 25,427,231, forward strand.
ATCAACTGTTATACATCTTTTTCGAAATTTACATTAACTCCACACCACTTATTTCCTCATGGTTCTGCACCCACTGAATTCTGGCATTTATAATGTCCACAGAGTTATCCAATATATCTATCTCATATTTATCATAAAAATATTTCAATAAATGAGGAACATGGTGGCCAGAGGACTGATAAAATAACCTAAAAACCGCATTATTCTTTCTACTTAGGGCTTTACAATACCTAGCTTGCACTAGGGCAACATGGTGTCTAAGTAAAAGTAGTCCTGCTGCCTTAGATATACTATGATTACTTATTAATCTTGGGACATTATATATTTTCTTAAGAGCATTTGCAAATGCACTTTCAAAGCTTCTGAATACATTGCTTTTAAGCATATCTTTCATATTCCAAATACTTAAACCATAGTCAGGGACACAGTATGCTTTAAACAAATACAGTAACGTCTGTGCATTAACGTTCTTAAATTTTCTAATTACTGAATTAAATTTAGCATAAAATGAGTTCAATCTGAAATAAATATCTTGATTATCAGAAAAGTTGTCTTGAATTACATGGCCTAAATATTTGTATTCATTTACCACTTCATAACAATTTAAATAACGGATACCTTGTGCCTGTTTCTTATTATGTTGAAATATAACAATTTTTGATTTATCATTGTTAATTCTTAAATTAAGACTATTAATATTCTGTTCAAATATGTCACACAAATATAGAATATGCTCTTCACTATCAGCTAGTAATGCTATATCATCAGCATATGCAATTGCATTCAATCTAACAACCCCAAGGCAGCAACCCACATCTGTTTCCGTCAGGGTTTTAAAACATTATCTATGTACAGTTTAAAAAGTAAAGGAGAAAGAACTCCTCCCTGCCTCACTCCTTTATTAATTATATGATACATTCCTTTACTCCCATTCCATGTAATTCTTGCTAACTGGTTTCTTAAATATCTCATTAAAGTTAATGTTAAGTCAGGGGGAACTCCTTTATCCAGTAAAAATATGACCCAATTTAAAATGATCAACATTATCAAAGGCCTTTGATAGATCCATAAAAGCTATGTATGATTTTCTGCCTCCTTTTTGTATATGACCTAATGGTTTCTTTTAATAAAAAACAAGCATCTCTTGTAGACATTCCATTACAGAAGCCAAATTGTTTGGAATCAAAAAATACACTCTCACTTAAAATATTTAAAAAATGAAGTTCTAAAATTTTTAAAAGACAAGATGAAACCATTACTGGTCTATAGTTAGCAGAGTCCGCTGCATTACCCTTCAGATCTTTCACTATGGGAGTGATATCACCCTTTAACATTTCAACAGGTATGTAACAATGAGTAAAACAACTGTTGATAAAATGTGTTAAAATATTTAAAAACTCCACTGAAGCATGCTTTAGTAAAAAAGAATGTAATCCATCATGCCCTATTCCATCATTCAATGACTTAATTAACACAGAAAGTCTTTCAACTGATATGCATATATGAAACTTTCTTTTAATTTTCCACCTTTCTTTCAATACTGTGAGAAAGGAGTCCTCTTCATCACCACTACTAACATCTCCAACTCCTCTGAGCATTCTTCCATTAAAAATGTTTATTATTTCCTTATCATTACTGGTCCCATCAACTACTTTTGATGACCTTATTTTATTACTTTGTTTCTTGATTTCTTTCCAAAAGGCTGTCATATTCTTATTTAAGAATTTTTTCTTCCACAGCCGTTGATCTTTCATTAATTTCTTCCTTCTTGCACTTAGAGAGTGCTAATTTAAATTCTTTCCTACTACCAACCATCTTCATGTACTCATTTGAATTTCTTTCTTTTCCTTTTCAACCATTCCATGTAGTCACAGCGTGATCTCTCATACAGTGTTTTAACATTTCTATTCCAACCAGGAATAATTCTGTGTTTATTTTTCTTACCCTCATACCCTTATATTTCTTAGTACGAGATGATAATGAAGAAATCAGTTGCTCATAAAAAATATCAAGTTCTTGTATATGCTGCTTACGTTGGCATCCAGTAACCTGGCAACTTAATGTTTCAAGAGCAATTAACCTTGTCAAATCATTATTAACATCTTTTTCTATTGTTTTAATATCATCAGCACTTAGGCTGTTCCAATTTAAAAAGTCATCACTAACACTTGTTTCTCCTGGCAAAAAATGTACCAAGGCATTCTTCAGGGCAATTTATGTACATACATACAACCATTGGTAAATGGTCTGATCCAATAAAAGAATATAACACCTGTATATTAGAAATTATAACATTTTTGGAATCTCTACCTATAATATGGTCTAACCATTTTTGTGTAGGAGTTGTTGTAAGGAATAAATGTAAATGTGTTAATATCAAGCATATCATAATCAAAACATTTCAGGTCATTTCTCCCAATAAAATTGCTGAGATTATTCCATGCTCTACCTATAAATGGGTCTGCATTAAAATCTCCCAAAAAATACACATTATCATAGCTATAATTAATTAAAACCTGCTCAAACATACTCAGTGACTCCAAATAAAGTTCAAATGTGACATAATCCCAAACATAACTTTAAACATATAAATTAACCAGTAATACTGTGAAACCTCTCACTGACAATTCCAAAATTATCATATTTGCTTCAAGAGATATAACTTTAACTTGAAAAGGAAGCATTCTTATTCCACAGACAAACAATCCCTACCTCACATCTTCCTCTAAATGATTTAACTGATTTCTCTGAATAGCCAGCAGCAGATCCCACACCCATATACCTTTCATCAATAAAAGCAATATCTCCTAGCCTATCTTCTTTAAGAAATGATTCTTGCAAAAAAATAACATCATAACTTCCATCTGCAAGTGACGCACCACATCTATGTTTTTTCCTTAATGAACAACAGTTGTAAGTACAAATAGTAATATCCATAATGATGTAGGGTACAGTATTATGCTTCTCTATACTACAATATTAAAAATGCACAGAAAAAAAAAAAATACAGACAATGAAGCTTAAAAGTACCAGAAAAAAGTCCAGTAAAAAAATAAAAAAAATAAATAAACTCCTATCTAAAATTATCTATGAAAGAAAAAATATAAAAAAGAAAGGTTCAATATAGGATGATAAAAAACTGAAGCAAAAGGAGGCAGATAGTGAAAAAAAAAATACATATACATATATATATACACATACATAGACACATACATACATATACATATACACACATACATATACATATACATACACATATACATACATATACATACACACACACACACACACACATATATATGTATATAAAACTCCAATAATAAAATACCAAAAGATTAAAAAATATGCAATAAAATAATAAAGTCTAAGATATTCTGTAACCATAAAATACCCACAGTATAACAGAATGCAAAAGTACACAGTAATGTTAAAAATACTATACACAGTAGTCAGTAAATCAACTGAAGACAAAAGTCAAGATAATAAAAAATATTAAAAGTTGTAGACAGTAAAAAAAATATCTATATATAAGTATCTAAATCGAATCTTTGTTTAAGGTCCCCCTAGACTTATTATAAAACTTATCTAAAACAATGTCCTCTGGCCATAAATCTCCGTTAAATAATTTATCTCTATCTGTAGCTCGTACAGTAATCTTATAAGCATGGAACTCCTCTGATCTAATTTGCAGTTTCTCAATGTTTATTACAGAAATATTAAAAACACTATAAATAAAATTCTTTATACTGTCAACAGAGACTTGTTTATCTACCCTCCCCAAGAATACATCCAAAGTTTTTTTCACTGCTTTAATATCATGCCCACCACTCTTCATTGAGCCTGTTACACCTCTAAACTGAGGTCTTTTCATTCTAGGTCTTCTTCTCTCAACAAGCTGCCACTCACCAAGTTTATCATCACTGGTATTATTCATGGTCTGCTTTTGAAATTGCTTTGCTTCCTGTCCAGTAACATTATTATCACTCTCTTTTCTCAGTTGTGATCTCTTTATTTTGGTTATTGCCCCAGCAGTGGAGTCTATGACAGGCATATTAGGAGTGCTTGTCCACCAACCTTCTGTCACACCTCTTCCCTTACTCCCTGCATCACACAGTCCACCACCTTCCCTGCCCATCATACCAGATAACTCTTTACTCTCCCTTTCTGCTCCACTTAACACTCCCCTACTTTTCTCAATAACACTTATCTCTTGCCTCCTCTCTACTATCATCGGCCCATCATCCTCACCATGAATTCTGCCAGATTTGCCTCCATCCATCTCTGGTCCCACCACAGCCCCAGCATCCCTCACCTCCTCCACCAACTCAGGCCGCAACCCCACATCCTGCTCCACCACCACCTTCCTTGCCGTACCCACCCCTGCTACTGCTGCTGCATAATTAAGAACAGGATCTGTACTATTTTCCGGCACCTTCATATGTTTGGGTAAGTTCACACCTAAATCCGCCATTCTCAAAGGAATCCAGATTATCTATTATGTGAGCATCTTCCATAGTTAAATCTTTGGCTGCTTCCTCCATACCATTAATAGCATAAGTAAACTTACTTCTTAAGTCCTTCATATCCATCTTAATTATCCTAACTGCATCAGCAGTATTACAGACCTCTGACTTAATATCTAAAATTTTTGGCAGTAACTCATTTATTTTAGTAATATCCTCAGCTAAGGATCTTAGCATTGGGCCAAATATTTCTAAACCTATTGGTGGCATTCTTTTATGAGAATCAGTTACATATTTCAAATGTTTGTTCTTCTTTACTGCCTTCTCATACAAATCAAACACATCTCTTAGGTCTTTCTTTTCTTCTCCGGATCTCTCCTCCACGATATATCAGTTTTCAATATATTACACAAGAGTTCCTTGCTTTTCTTAATCTCTTCATGAGAATAAAATGCTAAAGCTATTTCAAAAAAGAGAATCATGGGGGTAATCACTCTTTCCTGAGTTTATCAGACACAGTAAGCTGTTGACTATAATATTTTCTTCCTCCATATTTACTTGTTGGCAACTCACATCGCTGCCATGACAACCAACAAAGAAAATGGGAAGCACTAAGTTTTCAAACCACCATATGTTATCTATATTCTTCACTCTCTTTCAAAGAATACCGTTGATTCCAACAACAGATGCTTGAAAAACAATACCTTGAGCAATGATGGTAGTAAAAGAACTTCAGTCTGCCATTCGAAGAAATTTATATCCCGCTGTTGGCCGTCTCCAAACCTCCACATCCAGTCAGGACCCGGGATGACATAAATACTTCGGAAATCTCCCCTCAGCTCACATCTCCTCACATCAGACACGGGATGCTTACAGACTGTACCTTCATAAATCTGTTCTACACTACAGAACTGATGTGGAACAGCAGTGTAATGCAATAATGCTTGCAAACACAGAGAACTCCTGCCAGCTGCTGCTGCTCCCGGTAGTGGTAGTAGTAGTGGTAGTAGTAGTAGTAGTGGTAGTAGTAGCAGCAGCAGCAGCAGCAACAGTAGTAGTAGTAGTAGTAGTAGTAACAGTAGTAATAGCAAGAGTAGTAGGTAACTGTTATTAGTAGTATTGTAGTGGCAATGATGGTGGTGGTGGTGCTACTTACAATCCCAGGCTCATCTGATGTGGACATGGTGGACTGCAGGCTTTCTTCCGCAATCCATCATCCTCTTTTCTGGAGACAGGGAAGGAACTAAGGGACCTTTATACGGCCCGACATCTCCACCTCCCAGTCTTATCAGTACCAGCAAATAAAGGCGTTCTCAAGTTGTTGTAAATATTAAACCGTATGAAGTCAGTGACGTAATTTTCATTTTTCTTGCTTGTCCTGGACAATTTTATTTAGCTAAGGAACAACAGATTTTACTGAAAGGATTAATGAAGGCTACAGTTCACCGCTCTGGAGACAAAAGCCTCTCCAAAGCTGAAGAAAATCGTCGGGGGAAAGGAAAAATTTAAAGTCAGTGAGGTCATTGTGGTCAAGAAGTGAGTGAAGATTAAACCAAGGACATTCAGCTGATCAAGTCAAAGCCCCCAGGCAGAGAATTTCATTTTGTTGCATATTCTCTCCGTCACCAACTAGTTTTTTAACTTATGAAGTATCTCGAGAAGTGACAGGGTTAATGAAGGCTATGTCCAACTCCTCAAGGTGAAAAATTGCATTCTAAGTATAAGTTAGTCAATTAAAGTCATAAAGATTTATAAGAAATAACGAGAATGTAAATAAATCTTAAGTGTTAATAAGCCATTGAAATCAGGGTTTTCTTTTACTTATCGTTCTTATCTCCTGACGATATATTTTGCTTAGAATAAACCCCTGGTAATGGAAGGATTAGACATTGCATTAATATACTCCTTCAGGACAAGAAGCTTTTTCAACACTGAATAAAATCGTCCAGTAGAAACAAAAATAAGCCAAATTGTGACGTCACCCGGATTTAATAAGAGGTAAATAGAAGTTCCTCCTTAACAGTACGGTTTCTAACCCAACACAGCCATAAATAGTAACCCCTGCAATATGATGGTGCCTTATTGTACTACACAGGTCTATATATCTATCTATCTATTGCCAGACACCTCAATCCCGTTCGGGATGACCACAAACAAATCGCCTACACGTCGCCCTGTCCCCCGCCATTTCACTGCCCCGCTCCCAACTCACACCCTCCTCTCTCATACACCTCTCCACCCCATCCCTCCATCTCATCCTCGGCCTGCCCCTCCCTCTTTCCCCCTCCACCTCACTCACATACACTCTCTTCGTCAGTCTTTCACCCTCCATCCTCTCCACATGGCCAAACCACCTCAGTGTATTCCTCCTAACGCTTCCTATCACATCCACATCCACACCACAACGCTCCTTTATATCCTCATTTGTCAGCCTGTCTCTCCACGTGACTCCACAGGCTCCTCTTAAATAACTCATTTCCACTGCTCTCACTCTTGACTTGTGTCCTTCCAGCAACGTCCAAGCTTCACTTCCATACGTTAGAGTTGGTATCACAATACTGTCATGTAGTAACTTTTTCACTTCCATGCTCACTCCCCTGCTTCTTATCATTGCTTTCAAGGAACCAGCAACCTTTCTTCCAGGCTGTACCCTTTCAAGCACTTCACCCTCCAAACCTCCATCCTTATTCATCGCACTACCCAAGTACTTAAAAGTACTCACATTTTCCAATTCCTCACCATCCAACCTCGCTGTACATTCACTGACTTCACCTCTCTCAAAGACCATCACTTTACTCTTCCCTACATTCACCTTTAGATTTCGTTTCTTACACATTCTCCCAAACTCATCCACCAAGCCTTGCAGCTCCCCTTCGTCTTCACTCAACAACACAGTATCATCTGCAAACAACAGTACAGGGAGTTTCCAAACACTCTCACCGGACCACTCCAACATCCACTACCCTACCTTGTACCTCTTTTATTACCCCATCCATGTACAGATTGAACAACACAGGTGCTGCCTTCATACTATTTTATTCAGCTTAATAGAGAGCCCCTTGGTAGTGAAGGAGTCAGTGAAGGCTGAATCTGTCTCTCAATCTGAAACGTCCCCCAGGAGCTAAATAAAATTACTGGTGATGGCAATAAAATAAAATGATAAACGTTACTGTAATGAAATGCTATATTTTTTAAGTATTTATTTCACAGAAATTCCTGGTTATCACTACCCTAAATAAGGCGACAGTCATAAAAATTAGCAGTATCCATGCAACTTCACTGTGTAATGTAAATGCTGATTTTTACTCGAGAGGGTGTAGGTGTTATGTTTTCCTCGCATGGGATGACTTGTGTAGGTATTGTTTATTTTTTTACCTCCTTTGACATACACAGGTCATTGCTAGCACAGTTACAGAGACAATTTTCGTAAGGTGTCCCCTTGTTTTTCAGTATGATCAGCCTACTGCCAGATTTTCTTTTTTTTCCATGTGATCAGTCAACCACCTGATTTCGTCTGTTTTCAAAATTCAGTATGATCAGCCGACCACCATATTTTTCCAATATGATCACACAACCACCTGATGATTTTCTTCGTCGTGGGATCTTTGGTAATGAAGGAGTATATTAAGGTTATACCTAGCGCCTCTAGCTCAGCAATTTTGCCTCAAGCTGCATAAATTCATCGGAGATATAATAGGCGAAATAACATCCACAATTGTGAAATGGTCAACAGAAGCAGCTCCGAGACGTCTACGTATACTAATAATAATAATAATAATGATAATAATAATGATAATAATAATAATAATAATAATAATAATCTCTATCTATTGGCAGACGCCTTCCTCCCATAAGAGGTGACCACAAAGACTTCGCCTCCATGTCGTCCTATCCCCCGCCATTTCACTGCCCTCTCCCAGTTCACACACTCCTCTCTCATATCCCTCACCTTTCCATTCCTCCATCTCACCCTCGGCCTCCACCTCCCTCCACCCCCTCCACCTCACTCACATACACTTTCCTCGTCAGTGTCTTGGTCTCCATCCTCTCCGCATGGTCAAACCACCTCAGTGTATTTCTCCTAACGATTTCTATCACAGCCTCATCCACACCACAACGTTCCTTCACTTCCTCGCTTGTCAGTCTGTCTCGCCACATAACTGCACATGCTTCTCTCAAATAACTCATTTCCACTGCTCTCACTCTTGACTCGTGTCCTTTCAACAAGGTCCAAGTTTCACTTCCATACGTTAGAGTTTCTTATCACTGCTTTTAATGAACCAGCAACCTTTTTCCTTGTTACACCTTTTTAAGCATTTCATCCCTCAAGTTTTCATCCTTACCCATCACATTACCCAGGTACTTAAATGCACTCACATTTTCCATTTCCTTATCATCTAACCACACTGTACAGTCAGAGACTTAATTTCTCTCGAAGACCATAACTCTACTCTTCCCTACATTCAACATTAGATTCCGCTATTTACACACCCTCCCAAATTCATTCATCAAGCCTTTCAGTCTCCCTTCCTCCTCATTTAACAATTCAGTATCATCTGCAAACAACACGACAGGTGTTTCCAAATGCAGCCCTCTCTCATTAAGGCAGCTCCAACAGTCTCTGTCTTACCTTATATCTCTTTCACAATTCCATCCGTATACAAATTGAGCACCATGGAAAAATTACACATCCGTGTTTCAGTCCAACATTCAGATCGATCAATTCAGTTAGTACACTATCCACACGCACAGCAACCTTGGCACCCTCATAAACATTCTTGACGATATTCAGCAACTTCCTATTTACAATAATAATAATAATAACTATGATAATATTAATAATAAGAATAAGAATAAGAATAAGAATAATAGTAATATTAATTATAAATGTTTAAGTCCGAAGGGTCAATGGGGTTTTTTGCTTACATGATGCCACTCGACTGCTAGCGAGGCTGATCACGCTCTCCTTAATGTTGAGAGTGAGTAATGTACCTCTGACACCTACTCTGCTGACAAGGTAAACGCCAATACTGTCTTATGTTCCTCATCTTTATCTCTTATCTGTCATGCACTTCTCCACACCACCAATGTCTGCTGTTACTGTTTCACCGTCTATGCCTTGTTTCCATTCTATTCTCATCCACCATACCACAGTTTTTTGCTTCACTGTCTGTTTCTTCTTTCCATCATGTCCTCCTCCAGTATACTACAGTCAGATATCCTCATCGTCTGTTTAAACGACTGTAAATTGAATCCATTATATCCTCCTCAAATATAGCACAGTTTATTTTAACCATCTTTTATATGTCTTTTTTTTTTTTATGTAAGAAAGAAGGAACCAAAGGCCAAGAACCCAGAAGACTGTTCCCTCCAAGAACAACCAAAAAGATAACAGAGCCAAATTCCAGATCCGTTCATTTGGAGATGCCTGGATACCAGCGTTTGAAAGAAATCATATGCAGTAGGAAATACAAACAGAGGGAGACAGTTTCAGAGTTCGCCTGTTGCATATACGAAGGGCTGGGAGAAACGGTTAATTCATGCTTTAGAGAGTTGCACTGAAAATGGGTGAGAGTTTGTTGCTAGATGGGTGCTGTGTGCCCACTACAGTGATGGAGGGATACAAGCAGACACTTAGGAGGAGTAGCATGCAACAGTAAGGTGAAGAGACAGAGGGTGTGGGGAGCCAGTAAGATGAGGAGAGTTAATAAGATGAAAAGCCATTGACTCCACTTTGTTGAGAATAGCTTTATGCTGGCAGCCTTAACACACATAAGAGTTGTACTCTACACTGGAACGAATAAAACCGTGTATAATTTCAACAACTGTGCAGGGGTAAAGAAAGTGCGGAGTCCACTTAACCCCTTAACCACGGGGCGTCACTTTCATGACGCTCGGGCGCAATGGATCATACTGCAGGGCGTCACTTTTGTGATTCTGTGTTATTTTGAATTATCCCAGGCTTTCAAGTGGTGGCTTGTATCATCTATCAGTACTGCCAATGTCCAACACTAGTCAGCACTCCAAATCTCATCTGTACTCCCATCCATTGTTGACATTTTAGCTATTTTCCCCCATTCCTGACTCCCCTCCCTACCTCCCCTCCATTACCCTGTCCTTTCACCTCCCCGGCCGCGCTACGCTAAGCAAATCTCCCCCAGATTTTTCCACTGATTTCATCCATTGAAATAACCCTATGCCCTATACTTATACAAAATAATATATGCCAAAAAAGAATAAGGTAAGTGATAGTGGTATACACCAGGAATTGGCTAATTATCACCTGACAACACCTCAAATGCATTTATTCACTACATTACCACGGTAATTTCCCCTCTGAATTATGCCTTGTAATCTATTTCTCTAATAAAAATATATATCAGAAAGGAAGGGAGAAGCCTAAGTGACATTTACATTCAACTGGAACTATCTATTTCTTTATGTATTGCCGAGATTTTCTACCTATAATTTATTAGCATGTAAGTTAGCAGCTGTCAGCCCCACTGTCACTGTCAACCCTTGCCTTCTCAGATAAGCCGCAGCATTTAGTTCCTTGTCCTCCGCTGTGGTCAAAGCATGTCGCACTCACACCCCGCCATTTCTGCCGCTTCTGCGCCCATTGCAATGGTCCCCGTGACCTCTACACCCAGGAAAACTCGTGAGGGAAGCAGGAAAGGACTAAGTGACTGCAATGGAACGTGAACTAGCGGAATTATCAATGGTGATGATGGATAGTGATTTTGATCCTTTGGGGGATTCGTGTGATGAGCCGGGTGAGGAAATCGTGCCAGAAAGTACTAGTACGAGTGCTTCAGTGTCCAGAGTTATCCCTAGCTCCAAGAGAAAGGAGCCATTAGTGCAGCAAGGGAAGGAATTTGGGAAGGGAGTGAAAAGGCAGCGTGTTAGCCCCAGAACAATGGCCCCGCGTGACCCAGCCCGCTATGAGTCCCGAGTTGATTCACCTCCCCATTCCCCAAGCCCCACTTCACTCATTTCTTCCTCTTCTTCTGCTGAATTATCTCCGGAGTCTTCATCGTCGGAGTCACCACCAGCATCAACAGTGAAGGCAGGCCGTAGAGGAAGAGGTAAATCCCTGACCCGTAAAAGTAGAGTTGCTAGTAGAGTAAGGGCTGTTAGTGCTGTACGAAAACCCAGGGTCAGTGCGAGTGACCTTGAACGTGGTAAATCTGCCTCACAGCCACCCACCACCCTCACCCACCCAACACCACCACGACAGGGAATCCTGGACGCCTTCGCGTGGACGGAAGGGTCCGATTTTGTCCGAGAACATCTCGATTTTGACGAGAGTTCCTCAGGAGTACAGCCTGCCTTCACTCTTGACGAGGATGCTGAGTGTGTGGACTTCATTTTGGCCTTCCTAGAGACGAAGTCATGCAGCACATATGTGATGAGACCAACATGTATGAATCACAACGTGCTGCAAGTGGTACAGGTGCAGCCAAGATGCAACAGTGATCCATGCTGGGAGTGCAGGAGCTGTATGTGTTCTTCGCCCTCATGCTGCTCATGCCACACTCAAAGAAGCATGAGTTGAAAGAATACTGGTCCATGGACCCCTTCCTACCCTCACCCACCTTCAATAAGTACATGGCCAGAGATCGCTTCCGGAACATCATGGGAAACCCGCACTTTGCCAAAAACGATGTACCCTCCCAAACCAACCCACTCTGGAAGATCTGGGAGATTCTGAGCAGAATGAAGGATAAGTTTATGACATTCTTCCACCCCTTTCAGAAGGTTGTCATTGACGAATCCTTGGTTTTGTTCAGAGGATGTCTTAGGTTTGTGCAGTACATTCCAAGCAAACGCCATCACTTTGGAATCAAGTTCTTTGTACTGTGCAACTGTAAGACGGGGTACATCCTTGACTTCGTCATTTATTCAGCCAGTACAGTCGATCTTAATAAAACACACCCCCTTGGCTTCTCAGGCTGTGTACTGAAAGTGCTCCTTGAATGGTATTTTGGTGGAAATCATGTGCTGTATACAGACAACTATTATACAGCACTGAAACTTGCCAAATACCTTTCAGAGCACGGCATCGGCTCCTGTGGCACTGTCAAGAGTAATCGTGCCCACTTCCCTAAATTCCCAGAGGCAGGAACCTCGCAGTGAGGAGACGTGCACCTACGCAAGTCTGAGAAGATGCTGGCAATACGGTGGCATGATAAGAGGGTCGTGCACATGCTCACCACCGTACATAAGGGAGAAATTACAGACAGTGGGAAGCTCGACCGTAGGACAGGCGAACCTGTGATTAAACCCGATGCTGTGTTAGACTACAATATCAACATGCGGCTGGTGGACAAGTCCGACATGATGATTGGAGAGATCGACTGCCTCAGGAAGAATACAAGGTGGTACAGGAAAATTTTTCTGCATCTCATAGACATGACGATGCTGAACGCCTTCATCCCGTACAAGATAAAGGTCAAGCCACCCAAGTCCTTCTCCCTGAGGTTGTTCGCCAGGACTTGTGTTCAGCAGCTGCTGGAAAGATATGGTAGGGTGACAGCAGCAACTCCAAGGCGCCATCCAATAACACTTCCCGACATACTTGAGCAGAGGGCGTACATGGATCAGCAAAGACTGGTGCAAATGCCTGCCACAGGCAAGAGGAAGGCTGCAATCTGCAGGTGCCAGGTGTGTGCACATACCACCCGACGCACACCTGAGCACAAACGCACCTCTTGGCAGTGTCCTGAGTGCCAGGTTCCCCTCTGTGTTACCTGCTTCTTTGATTACCACAGCCAGAAGCAGTTCTAAAAGTGCAAGTGGGAAAGGAAAGTAATGTGTAAATAATGCGTAAATAATGTGTAAATAGCAAGTGAAAGCAATGTATGTATAGTACATATGATTGAACAGTGAAATATAGTTTTATCTTACTGAAAGTGACAGTGTAAGTAAAATAGAAGTGTAAATATTGAAAATACAATAGAAAATGTAAATAGAAATGTAAGTAATTAGTAATATAAGAATATGAGTACAAATACTTGATGTTATAACAATGAAAGTGAATCCGTGGCTCTCTACGTATTTTACTGAATGAAAAATTGAATGACTTCAGTGACAATAAACTAATACTACTGAAGGAAACTTATGGATAAAGACTCCAGATATATATAAGTGTTATATAGTAATAGAAATATAAAGTGTGAGGGGTTTTATGAATAATAAATGACAGAATACCAACAGCGAACTAGCGCAAGTGGGAAGGTCATACGCGCTCGTAATTTTCATTGCCTTCACAGTGGTTTTTTTTTGGAGTATGGATCCCAAACTACTTGATAATCATAGAGTATTGTTTATAGTGTTAATATCTGGCTGTGGTAATCATATTACGGGTTGCCGGGAAGTGTAAAGTGGAGACTTCGTTACCCAACTTCAGAGGTCTCCACAATTCCTACGGTAAGAGACGAAGGCTCAACAGACATCCCAGAAGAAAGCTGAAGGTATGTGCCATAAGCATATGTAATTTTAATATTCTAGGACTAATAACTGTATTTTGGCAAATATTTTTTGAGTGTCTGTCGGAGCCCGAATAACCACGCGGGACTCCAAAACATTGGGAAACATGCCCACGGTGTAAGGGTTAATGCACCTGCTTTCTTGGAAGGAGATTTACAAGAGAGATAATATGATCTTTCCAAGATAAATCCCACTAGAATGAAACCCCTAGTATTTTTGAAGATTTTGCAGGATTGAGTTGTATATTGTTAAGGACCAGCAAGAACGAAACCCCAAGTATGTTTAAAGATGATGCAGGATTGAGCTGTATATCGTTAAAATTTAGGGGATACTGCTACAGAAGATTTTGTCGGGTTGAATGCTGTGATGACTGAGTTTTTGATGCAATATAAACTGCAAGATTATTTTTACCCCAGTCGGAGATAAGAGCCAAGTCAGACATTGGGTGTACCATAGCCTTTGTTGAATAACTACTGAGGTGGACACTGTGGAAAGCAAAGGGAATGGCGAAGGGTGGAGTCATCAGCGCATTAGTCAGTAGGATTAGATGTACAGCTTAGAAGATCATTGATGAATAAAATGAAGAGAATCGGTAATAGGACAGAACCTTGAGGAACACCAGTGTTGATAACTCTAGGAAAAGAATGGTGGCCATCTACAACAGCAGCTGTAGAACAGCCTGAAAGGAAGCTAGAGATGAAGGGGCAGATAGAAGTAAAGAAACCGAAAGAGGGCATTCTGGAAATTAAAGATTTATTTCAAACTAGATCAAAAGCCTTCGAGATGTCAAGTGCAGTGGCGAAGCTTTCCCCAAAGTCCCGAAAAGAGGATGACCAGGAGTCTGAAAGGAAGGTGAGCAGATCGCCAGTGGAGTATCCCTGGCAGAATCCATAGTGAGAATGGGAAAGAAGGTGGTGATAGGAATGATGCTTTAGATGTTTTTTTTTTTTTTTTTTTTGTTAAGAATAGACTGAAAAAAATTTGAAATAAAGGATGTTAAAGTAATTGGGCGATAGTTAGAGGGATGGGAATGGTCACCTTTCTTTGGGACAGGCTGAATGAGAGCAAACTTCCAGCAGGAAGGAAAGGCACAAGTTGACAGACAAAGATGAAAGAGTCTCCAGAGACAGGGTGAAAGCACAGAACCACAGCTCTTGAGGACAACAGGAGGGACCCTATCAGGCCCATATGCCCTCGTAGTTCGGAGGTTACTGATGGCAGAACATACATGAATTGAAGAAATTTTAATGTCAGCCATAAGGAAGTCAGAGGGGGGGGGAGTTATGGAGGGACAGCCCTGGAATCGTCTAAGGTAGAATTGGAGGAGAAAGTCTGGGCAAGGGGTTCTGCTTTATCAGTAGAAAAAAATAGCTACAGAACTATCAGAGTGAAAAGGAGGTGAGGTAAAGTTGTTAGAAAGGTGTTTGGCAAGCTGGCAGAAGGAGCAGGAAGAATTTGAGTTGGAGAGTTCAGACCATTTTGAATGAATGAGGTTATTTTCAGCAGAATGAAGAACAGACTTAGCACAGTTCTGGACAGAAAAATAAAAGAGATGAGATTCAGGGGTTGGTTGGCTCCGGTACCTTTTGTCAGCCTTTTCCATGTTGTGGACAAAATTAGAACAAGCGTGATTTAACCAAGTATTTTATTTTTTGCATTAGTCACAGGATATGAGAAAAAATTGAATGCTTCCATGCCCGAGAGAATAACCTCCATAATGTACATGGCACACTCAGATGGCTCTCGGCCAGAAAAGCAATAATCATTCAAGGGAAAATCAAAGAAGCACTACCTAAAGGCCTCCCAATCAGCAGCTCCAAAGTGCCACAGCCGCTGCTTCTTGGGAGGGTCGACAGGCCTTACTGGGGTAATAGGTCAGGTTAAGGTGATAAGGTTGTGACCAGAGGAGCACAAAGGAGAGAAAAGATTAGTAATGCAAGCAGAAGGATTATAGGCAAGAAATAGGTCAAGAATGTTGGAACTCTCTCCAAGGCGGTCAGGGATACAGGTAGGGTGCTATAGAACCTGCTCTAGGTCGTTAAGGATAGAAAAGATGTAGGCTTGCTCACCAGGTGGATCAGGAAAGGAGAGGAGAACCAAAGGTGGTGGTGAACGTTGAATCCACCTACAATGGAGATTTAAGAGAAATGAAAAACTGGAAGGTTATGTTCCATCTCAGAGGTAAAATAGTCGAAGAATTTTTCATACTGAGTTGAATTAAGGGATAAGTAAACAGCACATATATTTAGTCCGAGAATGACAGGATAGCCCAAGTCTGAGAGCAGAGAATTCAGAAGATTCAAGATCAGGAACACGAGAGCAAGATAAGTTGTTGCGTACATACTGTATGCACAACATCCAGCTCTGTCTTTGAAATGAGTGTTGGAAAAGCAGATTACAAATAAAAGTTTGCTTTCCGTCGCCTCAGACTGCTGAGACTCAATGAGGAAGAGAGAGTGAGGTTTAGAGGAGGGGAGACAGTGTTTAACAGAGAGAAAGTTAGGAGGAAGGCTGCGACTGTTGCAGAAATGAAGTGAGTCAGACAGTGGTTCCAGGCATCTGGCTTGGTCGTCACTGGAGGAGGGGTGGACGGTGTTCTTTAATTCCCTCCCCCCCTCCTGCGGCCTCCGAGGCTTGGTAAATTGATACCTTATTTTTTTTTTTTTTTAGGAAGTGCACTGTGTAATGTGCATATTTTGGTGTTGACAGTAAGAGGAACTTGTACTGGAGAGCATGCTGGCCTACTATCTATGTTACTGAAACACTGAAAAAGTTCAACAAAGGAGGGTGATGAGTGGCCAGTCCTGAGAGCTGATGAAACGGGAGCTCCAGTTCTGTCATCAGCTTTCCATCGACCTTGGAAGTACTGCCCTGTTCGAATGGCGCACAGTCTACTCCCTTGTATCCATCCTACCCACCTTCAACATACCACTGTTTTCTCTCGTTGTCATCTGTTTCTCCATCTCTGCCTCGTATCTTTTCTTCTCTCCTCCTACCCCTTTTAGGCCTTACCATTTTCACAGCCGTTCACAGCTGGCAAGGTCAGGGGGATCCTTGTAAAGGAATTGTGTTCCCGGGAATGTCTTGGTTTTTTAACCCAAAGCCATCCCGTGCTCCTGGCTCTGTCGTAAATAACCTGAATTACTGGATTATTCTGACGACCAGCTAGAAATATCAAAGGAAATATCAAGTGTAGTATCACAAATGTATAGGAATAAAATATATGCCGTAATCTCAACATGCACTGAAGGAAATGTTTTTCTAGGTAAATGGTCATGGACACAATATATTAGCTCTTTCAGTCCAATGACGATTTTTTATTTTTATTTTTTTTTTTAGGCCTTATTAACCACTTCAGTATGGGAACTCTTTCCAGCGTAAATTCATTTAGTAAATTAATGTCACCTTAGTGAAAATGTTAGGTCGAGAGTAGATGATTTCACTGGTAAGGCCGTAGCAGCGGTGCGAAACAATCTTAAGTCTACATACATCTGTGAAAGAGAATATGGCTGCTTTTACGGCCCATACTGTTATGCGAAGGGAGCTTAGCACGTCGTGCTGGAGGCAAGAGAAATTACTACGAAGGTCGAGGCTGTGGATGGGAAAGGAAAGTAAACGTTAAGAAGTCACTAGTGTGTGAAAGGGAGACGATTATTAAACGAAGCAAGAAATTAAAGAACAGGATTAATATATGGTTATTAAATGAAATTCACTTTGAGAAACTTGGGTAGATATTTATATATTATGAGGTGGAAGAGATAGCTATGGCTGGGAAATGGAAGATAAAATGTCATTACTGTTTAGGAGAAAGGGGGCAATTCCTGAACGAATCAAGGAGTCAAAGTGCGTGGATGTTATATGGTAGTTTTAGCTATCGTCAAAAATTAAAAATTTGTTAAGAAAAGTTAGACGATATTAGACATTACGAGGATGAAAGAGGTGACTCTGGTAGGATCGCGGCCCATAAAAGGTCCTTGGCGGGAAGGGGAACGAAAATAATAGCTGAAATATTAAAACAATCAAAAAGTGTGATTTCAAAACAGCAGTTTCTCAAAGCATTGCCAATGTGGTTCGTATTCACATATTACAGTTTTATATTTCCCTTAATCCAGCTGTTTCAGATATACAAACAGGAAGAACTGATTAGGTACACAGAAGAATCATGCAGCTAATAATGACATCAACGACCCTGATTCTTAAGTGTTCATTTACTACATCAACGCTGGAGAGGGATGCCATCGTGTCATGGCACTGGTAGGACCAAGTGCCTCCACTGTCCAAGTATGCAAACGTCATTCAGCTCCCACCCAAACCCCTTGAAAAGGAGGCTGGTGGACTACGGAAAACTTAAGTCTGTGGTATACTGGCTACAGGTATCACCTGAACCTGCGGTCACAACAACGAAAATCTCACTAAGTAAAAAATAAAACAAAACTAGGAATAAACGGAATATGAAGATACTGTAAGTAGGTATACTGTAAAAACTAATTAGGTGTACTGCAGAAACTGTTTGGTTATCCAGTAAAAATTGAGGAGGTAGTAAATACTGGGTGGATATACGGTAAAAACTGTGTGTCTGTACGGTAATAGCTGTGAAGGTATACGGTAAAAACTGTGTAAGCACTGAGTTGGTACATGATAAAAACACTGTAAGTGCAGCGTTGAAAACTGTGTAGATACATGATAAAAACAGTGTAAGTGTAGGATGAAAACTGTGTTGGTACATGGTAAAAACAGTGTAAATGTAGGGTTAAAAATGTGTTGGTATATGGTAAAAACAGTGAAACTGCAGAGCTAAAAACTGCGTAGGCACATAGTAAAAACAGTGCAAGTATAAAGGTAAAAACAGTGTAGGTACATGGTTAAAACTGCATAAGATAAAAATTGTACTGGTACATAAAAATAGTGTAAGAATAAGGTAAAAGTTGTGTAATTATGAGGTGAAAACTGTACTGGTACATGGTAAAAATAGTGTAAGTATAGGTAAAGACTGTACTGGTACGTGGAAAAAAATAAATAAATAAGGCAAAAATTGTGTAGGTACATCGTAAAAACAGTATAGGTGTAAAGTAAAAACTGTGTTGGTGCATGGTAAAAAAATGTGTAAGTGTATGGTAAAAACTGTAGGTATACTGTACTGTGTAAGCATGCGGTAAAAACCGTGAAAGTGTAGGGTGAAATCCTGCTACTCACTGCGTCTCTCCAGCTAACTTATTTCAGTGCTCTCTCGGGAGTTTGGAAGAGTTGTGGTTCCAAGTTTACCTAGTTTTCTTTTCATCAGGGTTCCAACTTTACAAGACATTTATTTCTTTGCAGGGCGAAATTTGTGCACTCTTTATATCTATCTGTCTATCTATTGCCAGACGCCATAATCCCGTAAGGGGTGGCCATTTGACTTTGAGTTATTTGATTTACGGGGAGGGACACTAACCCTCAACCAACCCACTTGTTGACACGTAGGGAGCACGTATGGTTTGGTTATATTGTTACCACCAAGCGTTGTAAATGGTTTCTTGGCCTACAGGAAACCATTTGGCTTCTCACTCAATGGAAAGCCACCTGTAAAGGAAAGAAAAACACTAAGAAGTGACAGGAAAGATGGGAGAAATAGGAAGAGAGGAAGGCAGGCACAGAAAAAGAATGATAAAGGCTAAGGAAAAAGTAGGCAGCACTACATCAAGTGAGTGGATGATGGTCGCCGCCACCACATTATATATATATATATATATATATATATATATATATATATATATATATATATATATATATATATATATATATATGAGGACTTTTTCTTACTTTCTGCATCTAAACCAGTTCTTTAAAACATAGGAATGGTTTGTTGAGGCGAAGGGGGTTATTGGACTCTAATTCTAACTTGTCCTATTCATTATCAAGGATAAGCTGTGCAGAATTATCAGAAATCAGAAAAAAACAAAAGATCAATTAAATATGGCCAACAATAGCAAGGGAATGCTGGATGGTCTCCATACAGCTACAGGCCCCTATCATACTTCTGTATAAAATTCCATAATGAATAACTGACGTACAACAGCATACGATCCCAGAATTTGTGTTTTTGTAGTTGACCTTTGACCCCATTAATTCGCAAATGAGGCCTAAACCAGTGTCTGAAGGCATTTGTTTAATGAACAGTTGTTCCAATTTTGAAGGGAACTGGTGAAGAAATAATGCTGCCGGTATGTTACTGTACTGAATTTTTCTTCGAAATAAGAAAAATGAGAAATGAATGAATGAATTATCTACTTAATTAATTAAGAAGAAGAAGAAGAAGAAGAAGAGGTGGAGGAGGAGGAAGAGGAGAAGATAATGGTGATGATGATGATTAAGAAAAAAAATAAGAAAGCAAGAAAGAAAGAAACTGGATCACATACAGTAGGTCTCCGTACTACGGTGTGACGACTTAAGTCATAACATTTTGTATAAAAAAAAAGAAAAAAAAAAGTAGGGGTAATTGAGACCTAAATGTTAAAGAGATACATTTATCTTAAAATATTATGTTTCCCTTAATAAAGCAGTAACATCTATGATTATTTTCACAAAAATAAAAAAAATCTTTTTTGAGGAGCAAAAGTGATCAAAACAAATAACAAATATACTGGGCACTTTTGATTTTCAGTGCAATTGCGCTCTTATTATAGCAGTAAATAATGCGTCCCTTTATTTGCTTTGTGCACAAAACGGATATAGACAGTTAGTCAGCATTATGAACTAGAGGCCCCAACAAGAGGAGAATCACACCAGCTGGGAGCTAATACATAACTAGCGCGACTCGGCATATGACCTTGACCTTGACCTACTTTCACCAATTTCGAAGTCGTAGATTTTCATCTCTACAACACACCAGCAAAGTTTTGTGATGATATCTTGAGCTTTTTTGAAGTTATCGTGATAACTGACACACAGACCTTGACCTACTTTCACCAATTTCGAACCAGTAGGAGATTTTCATCCCTTCTACACACCTGTAAAATTTTGTCATGATATCTTGAGCGGTTGCTAAGTTATCCTGCTAACAGACACACAGACAGACAAACAACCTGAAAACAATACTCGTAGGAGATTTTCATCCCAACTAAACACCTTTTTTAACGCTTTGTGATGATATTTAGAGCAGGTGCGAACAGGGATGGATCCAGGGGGGGATGGGGGGGATGCATCTCCCCCACCGGCCATGCATCATTGAATAAAGAGGCAATTTCAACATTGAAATATCAGTATGTCGCATCAAGTCTTTGGTTGAATCAGCGAATCAGACCCCCCCACCGAAAATTCCTGGATCCACCCCTGGCTGCGAAGTTACTGTGGTAACAGACTGACAGACCCTGACTTTCACCAATTTCCACCTCCTGATCGCTTTTTTTTTTCCCCCTACTACACACCTGTATAATTTTGTGATGATACCTTGAGCGGTTATCGTGCTAAAACACACACACACACACACACACACACACACACACACACACACACACACACTGAAAACAATATCAGCTTCGCTATCGCCGCTGGCAGTAAGCACGGCATCATGAACCGGCTTACCGAATATCATAATTGTATAGTTCAAAAATAATGTAAATGTACAGAAACTCATTCATTAACGATGAAGTATATTCCTAAAACAACTTGGCGATTATATTCAGCATAGGAGAGAATTCAATACAACAACTCCTTTTATTTTATTCTTGTTGCTTCCAGACGATTCCATTCAGCTGTGAAGAGAAATGACCCCAGGGACGTTTGTTAGTTTTATTCCTGCTACTTCCAGACGTTTTCCTTACGTACATGACAGTTTATAAACCAACGGGGTTGAAAATAACTTTCATTATCTCCTGGAGAGAGAGAGAGAGAGAGAGAGAGAGAGAGAGAGAGAGAGTACATTTTAAACAAAGCCATGAAATTTGGACTTGATAATTATCAAACAATATGCATGTTTATCATCAAAACACACACACTGCCGCCATCCTCATCAAAGATGAGTCTGGAACCCTTTGTGTGGCTCAGGCCTTTAAATGGTCCATCTGACAGGGGTAGATAGATAGAAAAGGAACAGTTACTGAAACAAAATTACTGTAAGTAGGCGGCGATTTCTTGATTTATTGAACTGCATGATAAAGATATGTGTGTCGAATCAGGTTCTGTCTGCTACTATTTGAGAGAGGGACAGCAACTCAGAGCTGTTCATATTTCACTGAGCTTACAAATACTCTGATATGGCTACAACAGAACTCCTAACAGCTACACTGTGAATTCGTGCAAGTACTTCATCCAACTAGCTCTACATCAATGGATATAAGTTACATTTCTCTCCTGGGCAGATGAAATGTCTCCTGGCATGTCATGGGAAGAAAAGACCATCAATGACGATTAAGTATCTAGAATAACGTTAATAATACCAATGGAAAATAATGTGATATAACATTATGAATAGTAGGTGGTCACAGTACTAGTAAGAAAACTATGCTAAGCTAACATGAAAGTTCTTAGGTGAAAAGTTAAATAGTAAATTAATGAGAAAATAAACGAAGTCCATGTGAAATTCAATATTAGGTAATAGAAATAATGTAATACATGCGAGCAAGCATATTAGAAAGACGATGGCAGTTAAATCAGTTAAAAATATGATGGAAAATGAGTCGATAACTATCATTTGTGTGACAACAAACATCAGTGAGTAAAGAACGATAAATGTAAGATGTTAGTACAGATTCTGCAAAAGAAATTGACCGCACAAGATACAATGTAAAATAACAATCACACTCCAGGGAATACGGTAATGAAACAGAAAAAAAAAAAAAAAACATGCAGCGTAACTACATCCTAGTACTTGGTCATGTTGCCGTTGGCCTCAAGTACAATACGGGGGCGTTTAATAAACATTTGGTCACCACTGGGAACAGTTACACTTTGTCCTAGCCTTATTCTGAATGAGTTTTGGGAATATTAGACAAATTACAGTGAACCATGCCGAGTTATTGTGCTGTTTTTGGATGTAATTCCAATCACAAAAAATATGAATCCATTACTTTCCACCATTTCCCCCAAAAGGATGGAATAAGAAGCAACTGGGTTCATCTTTGCAAAAGATGTGACAAATTTCATCCAAGCACGGTACGGATATTCGAAGATATCCCATTTCAGAGAAATCTCCAGTATGAGCTGCTCGTCCTTCCACTAACTAAAGGACGGGTCAGGTTAAAAGATGATGCTCTTCCAACCTTTCAGCTACCATTGTCAAATCACGGTAAGCCTACCGGTATACTACTTAGCCTACAGGTACATTAGATCTTTTACCAATATATTATACAGCCTACCAGTGTAAGATTCATAAGAATGTATTGTGGTATGAAGGCAATATTGGTCAAAAAAGTGTTGATGAAGTAAGGTACTATTGATAGAGAAAGACTGTGTTGGTGGAGTAAGGCACTACCGATGGAGAAAGACAAGTGTTGGTGAAGTATGGCATTATTGATGGAGAAAGTATTGGTGGAGTATGGCTCTACTAAGGAGAAAAACAGTGTTGGTGATGTAAGGCACAATTGCTGTACTTAGTCTATATATTAATTCTGGTATGTGTGCTTTGTTTGTTATTTAATTCACCACGATTTATCAATTGCATTAATACACCAAGCACTATTCTCTTTATGTATTTATCTCCCAAGCAATGCAGTGTTTTGCAAACATCTTTGCTTGATTACATATTATTGTAAAACTACACTACAAATACTCATTATTTGGGTAGAACTAATTAAAGTATAGAATATAGACTAACAGTAAACAAATAATATACCTTCTTCCAAAAAACAAAGTTTAACAAATCCAAATATATATTCCTTATTCCACAAATGAGTATATAGAATTACAAACAGTGAATTACAAGGAGAGAAAAGAAAAATCAAATTAAGGTTTGAATTAAGTCACCCATAAAAACTCGGCAGACTGGTCGAGCTGAGGGGGCCCTGTAACATCATCACAGCCCCGCAGGATGTGTACGAATTAACCTTAACTCTTGGGAGTGGGTGTCGTAGCGACTGACGTTTCGAGGTCTTTTTACTCACGTAATACGAGGACGAAAATATATAAAGATGCTCTCATGAGAGAACATCACCTCCCTCCAGTCTTCTAATGTCCAGTCTTTGTATTTGTTTGGAAAGGCAATCCGTTTTGGCGCATTTGTGTGGCCAGAAGTTGTTTCTTGACTGGCAAGCATGATGGCAGGTTCAGGTCCTTCTGTAGCCGATTTTAGATGGCACAGAGAGAGACACCTTGTAAGAGCATGGGATTATTAACTTTGAGATGTGCAGCCATATTATCAGGAGTTTTAAGCACCTAACAAATTTTCGTCGTCTTGTTTTGTCATACTAAAAGAGGTTTTTTCTTGATAGGATAGCAGGCCAAGAGCACTTTCCTAACTGACCTTTCTGACGGCCTAGTTCGTTGTGCTACTTCTTTGGTAGGGAGTTCTTCCGCCTCCAGACGACAATACGAGTCGTTTCCTCATTAGTTAAATAGGTAGCATGTATATCGAATCACTAGAGTGCACACAATAACATCGAATACACTGGTATGCAGTATACAAGGATTCTGGCTAGGAGCGAAATCTTCAGTTCTTCCCCAAATCTCAGCTTGTGGGTGACTGAGTTAGGATTAAGTTCAGCGTTCGCTTGAAGCAAGCCTACATGGAAGCCATATGTCATCAGACAGAAAACAAAATGGTATTATGGCGTGCAAGACAGGTGAAACAAGCCACTCCTGGCCAATGTATTTGGAGGCAAAGTGGCCTAATTCTTTTGCGGAGTCTGTATGACTAACAAAATTATTACTACATCACAGTGATCAGTAATAAAACTGGAACACTATATCGGATCCTCAGTGTCTTTGCAATGAGATGAGTCCTCATAAAAACTTAACAGCAAATCACACAGAATGATCAGAATGTGAAAAGTCTGTTCCTGTTTTTAAAAGAATGTAAATGAAATTTTCTACACTTTTCAGGAATGGCCAATGCACCATTTAATTAACTGTGAATGAATCTCCATAGAAAGCAGTGAGTCTCCACAGAATCGAACAACTCAAGCAGTTTTACAACTTTAGACACACAAAAATATCTATGTGTGTGTGTGTGTGTGTGTGTGTGTGTGTGTGTGTGTGTGTGTGTGTGTGTGTGTGTGTGTGTGGTTCAACAACTGCGTGCAGGTAGACGTGGAGGCCGCGGTGGTGCAGTTGGTAGTTGTCTTGGCACTGACGAATGTGGCTGGTCCGTGGGTGATAGTAGGACAGGTAATGTCAAATTCCCACTGTAAACCACCACAAATCCAGGATCAGGCTGTGTATTCTTCACATCATTTCCAGATTTATAAAATTTCCATTTTTTTTCATGGTCTAGCTAACTTTCCAGCAGTCTGGTTTTCATGGTGTCGTTTTTCCATACATTTGACACAGCAATGAGCAAGGACTGCTGTGTTCAGAAATCCAAGAAGGATGAACGCGATCGGAGAATGCACGAAATGAGGGCTCAAGAAAGAATGATGAAGGAAATGAGACATTTGAACGTTCATAATGCCAGTGCTGTTTGGGTAATCATGCATGCTCATATCCAACAGAGAAGAGGTAATATTTGCATCATCAATGAGGAATGTTGAAAAAATGTTAATAGGCCCAAAGATTTCGACATTATGAGAACGAATGGTGTAATGTTGTCGTGTCATGTATGTATAAACTGAATTTGACTTGATGGAATAATAATCTTGAGCAGTGTAAAGACAAGATGGCAGCGATGGTCCGATATTTAACACTAAAAAATAAACGAACCACGAAGATAGAAGTTGTGCACATGCTCCAAGTGAGACTGGAAAACTGATCCATTTCGAGCAGGTGTGAAAGAACATGCAGAAGAAATAGTCTTGACTGAAAGATTATGGACCAGAGCATTCTCCCTGGGAGCGCCCATGATTGGAAGAACCCTAAAGAGGAATGCAGGACAAAGATGAAGGGACTGAACATTTGACGAACACTAATGTAAGAAGTCAAACTGCACTAAAGTAATGGACATGTGGTGGAGAGATAGAGGAAAAAATTCATAGTACACAGATGCAGTGTACAGGGAGCCAATGAAGAGCAGAGGAAAAGGAATTTGTTGAAAAGGGTCATAGGTGAATAAGGAACTAACGAGGGATGAGAGCATGATAGTCGTGGAAAGAATGGTACCTTCTAATACAGGATAGTACAGTTCTAGGCTGGAGAAAGGGAAAATGGGATCATGATGAGTTAGTAAGAGCCCATTCCAAAACTAAATGAAGATCTGGCATTGGAACAAGGTGTGGAGTAACCTGAACACTGACAGCATCTACTAAACGGTGAAAAAGAAAAAAAATCCTCAACTTGCAATTTTAATGAAAGGAGAGTCAAGAAGGAAGGTCATATACAATATTTCTGTGGCAATATAATCTTATCATCCTGGCGGAGGGTTAGTGCCCCTCCCCGGAAAACAACTAACTAAAAAAACAAACAATAAACCTCGGACAAGGACTGACCAAACGTTGACGACCAAGGACCGGACAAAGGACATTGCAATTGGAACATGGAATGTAAGGGGATCAAATGATGAGGTGAAAGAGAGAGAGATTGTCCAGGTGCTTGAGGATGCGAAAGTGGATGTATGTGGAATAACTGAAACAAAATGGAGAGAAGAAAGTGTGAGAGAATGGGAGTATGGATGGGGTATATGTGCAGGAGTAGGTAGGAATGAGAGGGCAAAGGAAGGAGTATGTATAGTTGTGAGTAAAAGATGGAAGAGGAGCATAAGACAGTATGGATCAGTTGGATCAAGGATTGTGTGGGTAAAGTTGAAAGTTGGAATACAAATGTGGGCGATTGTGTGTGTGTGTATGCGCCAACGCAAGATCGTGCTACAAGAGTGAGAGAAGAGTTCTGGACAAATGTAGAAGTGTGCATGGAAAATTTGGAAGGAATGATAGAGTGTTTTTGATTGGTGATATGAATGGTAAAGTTGGGAATGTGAAGGTGGATGGAATAGTTGGTGAGTGGGGTGTGCCTGCTGAGATAGATGAGAATGGGAGTGCGTTAGTGGACATTTGTGCTGGGAGGGGGTTGGTGATAGCCAATACCCTCTTCAGGCATAAAATGATCCACAGGTATACATGGCGAGTGATGAGAAGGGTGGGTGGTGAATTGAGTGAAAGGAAGGCAATGATTGATTATGTGTGTGTGGATGAAAGGATGCGAAGATGTATATTGGATGCAAGAGTTTATAGAGGTTGGGGGAGTGGACTTTCTGACCACTACTTGGTGGTGGCCAGAGTTAAAGTTCAAGTAAAATGGAGGAATAGAAGAAGGGAAAGACGAGAGGAAGGAGTAGTTGCAAGGAGAGTGGAAAGGTTACAAGAGGATGGGAAAAAGGCAGAGTATAAGAGCGAAGTGGAGGAACGATTGGGTAAATATGAGTTGGAGCAGATGGGGGACGTGGAAGGTGTGTGTAGAATATTTACAGAAGAAATATGTGCAGCATATGATGTGGTGTGTGGAAGGAAGAAAAGACGGAGGGGGGTGCAAGGAACAGCGTGGTGGACTGAGGAGGTGAAACGGGCTGTGGCACAAAAGAAGAAAGCATACAATGAATGGATGAGAAATAGGGGCGTGGAAGAAGTTGAGAGGCGGAAGAGAGAGTTATATGTAGAAAGAAAGAGAGAGGTGAAAAGATTAGTAAGAGAGAGTAAGAAGAGAGTGGATGAGGAATTTGGAAGGAATTTGAGTGTAAAGTGGAGGGACTGTAAGAAAATGTTCTGGAAAGAGGTGAAAAGAGTAAGACAGGGTGGAAGTGAAGTTAGCAGGGGAGTGAAAGATAAAATTGGTAGATTACTAGTGGAGAAGGGAGAAAAAGTGAGCAGATGGAGAGAACACTTTAAGGAATTGTTGAACGTGGAGGATGGAAGTAATGCGAGTATAAGTGGCTGGGGAATGGCTGGAAGAAGGAGGGAGGTGAGAAGACAGGAAGAAATCAGTAGGACAGAAGTTGTGGAAGCAATGAAGAAAGTTAAATCAGGGAAAGCCCCAGGAATTGATGGAGTGTGTGGTGAAATGCTGAAGCATGGGGGAGAGATAGTAGTAGAATGGATGTGGAAGATGTGCAGATTGGCCTGGGAGGAAGGTAGAGTCCCGGAGAATCGGAAGTCAGGTATAATTATTCCCTTGTACAAAGGAAAAGGGGAAAAAGAAGTGTGTGGTAATCATAGGGGCATTAGTCTTCTTAGTATAATAGGAAAAGTATATGGTAGGATACTTATTGACAGAGTTAGAGAAAGAACAGAGAAATTAGTTGGAGAAGAACAGGGAGGCTTTAGGAAGGGAAGAGGTTGTGTAGATCAGATATTCATTCTCAGATCTTTAGTGTAAAAGTTTCTAAAGAAGGGAAAGAAGTTGTATGCGGCTTTCATGGATTTGGAGAAAGTATATGACAGGGTGGATAGACTAGGATTGTGGAAAGTGTTAAGAATATATGGAATAGATGGGAAGTTGTTGAATGCTGTGAAGAGTATGTACGATGGTGCGAAGGCTGCAGTGCGTGTGGATGGTGAACTAAGTGAATTTTTCTCTTTGAAAGTTGGGTTGAAACAGGGATGTGTCATGTCTCCATGGTTGTTCAATCTGTACATGGATGGGGTAATAAAAGAGGTACAAGGTAGGGTAGTGGATGTTGGAGTGGCCCTGGTGAGAGAGGATAGTGTTTGGAAACTCCCTGTACTGTTGTTTGCAGATGATACCGTGTTGTTGAGTGAAGGCGAAGGGGAGCTGCAAGGCTTGGTGGATGAGTTTGAGAGAGTGTGTAAGAAACGGAATCTAAAGGTGAATGTAGGGAAGGGTAAAGTGATGGTCTTTGAGAGAGGTGAAGTCAGTGAATGTACAGCGAGGTTGGATGGTGAGGAAATGGAAAATGTGAGTACGTTTAAGTACTTGGGTAGTGTGATGAGTAAAGATGAAGGTTTGGAGGGTGAAGTGCTTGAAAGGGTGCAGCAGGGAAGAAAGGTTGCTGGTTCTTTGAAATCAGTGATAAGAAACAGGGAAGTGAGCATGGAAGTGAAAAAGTTACTACATGACAGTATTGTGATACCAACTCTAACGTACGGAAGTGAAGCTTGGACGTTGTTGGAGAGACACAAGTTAAGAGTGAGAGCCGTGGAAATGAGTTATTTAAGAGGAGCCTGTGGAGTCACATGGAGAGACAGGCTGACGAATGAGGATATAAAGGAGCGTTGTGGTGTTTATGTGGATGTGATAGGAAGCGTTATGAGGAACACACTGAGGTGGTTTGGCCATGTGGAGAGGATGGAGGGTCAGAGACTGACGAAGAGAGTGTATGTGAGTGAGGTGGAGGGGGAGAGAGGGAGGGGGAGGCCGAGGATGAGATGGAGAGATGGGGTGGAGAGGTATATGAGAGAGGGGTGTGTGAGTTGGGAGCAGGGGAGTGAAATGGCGGGGGACAGGGCGACTTTGAGGCGATTTGTTTGTGGCCACCCCAAACGGGATTGAGGCGTCTGGCAATAGATAGATAGATAGATAGATCCTGTTTCAGAAAGACATTTGGAAATTAGTTCAGTTGTGTACCCATTTCATTTTTATGTGTGACAGTACTACTTAGTGAACTATGATGGACGTTCAGCAACCTTCTGTACCTCCAGCGCCTTGACCAAAGTTTCTAGTTGTGCATGATATGCTGACAAATCACTAGATGTTGCAAAGCCAAAAATACCACCAAGAACTTACCGAATTAAAAAAAAAAAAAAAAAAAAAAACGCTTCATACATGATCTTCCAACAGGGACGCTGAGAGGCAGTGAACCATTTAAACAGGCAAATAATTTTTCTATGAAAATAAATCCCACAGTAAGGGTCAGTACAGGGGTATCAAGAAGGATTCGTTGACATGTTTGTTGACCAGATAAGCGAGTAGGGATCATGCGGTTCACAGGTGACTAGCAAATTTTGAAGTTCTTGGGTGACTGTCATCAAGCTTTGATGATCATATCAGAGAGAGGCGATGTCCTCCACTAACATTACTTCACCCTGGGGCTTCACCGGTGCCACTATGAGGGGGACCCCACCTCAATCTCCATCACCCAGGACTGAAGAAAATGTGGCAAGCACCGGAAAGGCTGTACGAGTACACACTCCACAACATCGTACCTCTAAAAGAAATCGAAATTAATGGTAAGATCAGATAACTGGTCCCTGATAAATGGAAGAAGAGAGACAAGATTGACTGGGGTGAGATGCTGAGTGAATCTTCTGTCTATACTTGTTAACAGATGGAGCAGAAGGTAATGAACGGGTAATAAAAGAAGAAGAGGAAGGAGGTCTTGTAGAAGTAGGAAGGGCTATGGATAATTCATTACTGGATGTTCCCTTACTTTCCTCCCATTCGAGATACCTGGGAGGTCTTTAAGATTATCAGCGTGGGCCAATTTACTCAGATAATGACATCTTTAATCTCAGTTATGTTGCCGCTGTGAGACAACACACGGAGTGGGCCATTAAACTTCTCATCCAGTTTAGTAGTGTGAGTGTGCAAATGGGATAATGCTATATCTCCAACATCAATATTGATACATGAGGCAGAGCTGTGCTGGCGATGAAACATGTCGGCCTTAGTTAAAGCCAGATTGGCCCTCATGTACTGACATATTATGTGGAAATCTGACACTCTCAAGCACACACTGTCCTTAAGATTACAAAGTGGATTAGGTTTAGAATGTAACAGTGAATAGGACAGAGACTTATCAAATCCATAAAAACAATTGTGTCTTGCAAGCAGATTTATTAATGGAGCTTTTGAGAGAAATAGCAACTTACGGTATCCACTCATCCCAACAGGTGCTTTGAGAACCTAAGTGTCTCAAGCATTCTAATACCTTATGATCTTGTCTCTCAATAAGGCCATTGGAGACAGGATGATGTCGAATGACGATAAATTGGTGGTGTTTTACTGTTTGCATATCACAGTAAGAAGAATGCTTTTGAACTTAGAATCATTTTCAGTAATTACGGTTCATTACCTAGTAAATGGACAATAACATAATCCATGAAGGCTCGTGTGGCACTCTTATTGGTCTTATTTTGATGAGGTTTAATAACACAGAAACTGAAAAATAATCAGCCTCAAACTAGTTTTCTGCTTCAGACTCAAGAAAGAATAACTTAAGGAGAACAGTTGAAATGGTTTCCCATGGACCTGATGAAACCGAATATTGCAAAAGGGGACCCAGTTGATCCTTTATAACAGTAATGGGAAGCAGTAATCACAGTGAACGTCCATATCCTTACGCCCTGTATGCTAATAGAATGAAAGACGTGTTTGTCTCATACACAGAACTTTCCCAGGATGGGATATGTGACCTGTGTCATGAATTATATGGAGTATTGCAGGAATCAAATCAGTTACAAGAATGAGTTGACGGACCTCTGTATGTAAGGCATATACCTACCAGTAAGTTATGTCACCCAATGAAAGATATCGTCCAACACGAGCTCATCTACTGGCAGTGGCACAGTTGGTAAGGATGAAGCATCTCCTGACTCCAAGAAGTAAATAACATTAGACCATAGAGGGTCTATGTGGTGGTAACCATGGACAATATCAAAGGAAAGAGTGGTGCATGGAATGTCAGTAGGTTGTTGTGGTGAGACTGCAGCTACATAAGGTGAAAGGGCATCCGCACCTACATTAGATTTACTAACTCAAAAGTCGGATCATGGGTAATAACTGACCATCGTGCTAGACCCCATGATAGGTTTCTTCCTTTGAATGAGTCATAAAGTGGCAGATTATCTGGATGGGTGTGCACATGATATCCGTAAATATCTCTGAAATGTTTGAGAGACCAAACAATTGCTGAAGCTTTCTAATGAGTGACTCTATAGTTACGTTCAGCAGCATAGAAACCACGACTGACATACTCTGTTACACGTTTCCTCATTGCATGATCATCTTGCATTAATGTTGCGCTTAAGTCTACAAAGATTGTGTTTGGAGAAAGGAGGAAGGGTTCTTCTAATCTGGAAATGCCAAGACAGGAGCATTAACGAGTGCTGTCTTCAGTGTTGTAAAAGCATGAGACTGGCCATGAGCTCAAATAAAAGGTTAATTTTTCTCAAGTAATTTACTGTAGTAAGAGGGACAACAATCTGGGCATAACCTTGAATAAATTGCTGGTAGCACCCGTCGAGCAGGGCAATACTCCCAAGGTGGATGGAAAGCTCATGACAGGGAGAGCTGGAGCTCCAGTTTCATCAGCCCTCGGGACAAGGTCCCGACCATTACCCTTTGCTGAACTTTTTCAGTCTCACTAACACAGAGAGTGGGCCAGCATGTTCTCCAGTACAAGTCTCTCTATCAACACCAAATTACTTGCACAGTACACACTACACTTTCTTTTTCAAAATTAAAAAAATAAAATCATGGCAGCTCAACAAGTGGCCTAGGAGTCCCCGGAGGGGGGGGGGACCATAAATGCCCCCAACTTCCGCCCCTTTCCTGGTGCCGACTCGAGCTGCCTGGAACCACTGTCTGACTCTCTTCTTCTTCATTTCTGCAACATTCGAGGCCTTTCCTCTAACTTTCGCTCTGTTGAGCACCACCTCTTCTTCTCTAAACCTAACCTTCATTTTCTAACTGAGACCCAGCTGTCTGAGGCAACTGATAGCAGACCCTATTCTGTATCCTCATACTTTCTCTACACTCAGTTCAAAGCCAAAGGTGGCTGTTGTGTATATATATGCAACGTCTTATCTTGCTCTCGTGTTCCTGAACTCGATTCTTTTGAATTCTCTACACTCTGGCTTCGGCTTTCCTGTCATTCTCTGACTAAATATATCTGTGCTGTTTACTTATCTCCTAATTCTACTATCAAAAATTCTTCAACTATCTTACTTCTACGATGGAACACATTCTATCCATTTCTCCTTTCTCTGAAATCTCCATTCTAGGAGATTTCAATGTTCACCATCACCTTTGGCTCTCCTCTCCTTTCACTGATCCACCTCCTGAACAAACCTACACCTTTTCTATCCTTCATGACCTAGAGCAGCTTGTACAGCACCCTACCTGTATCCCTGACCACCATGGAGAGAGCTCCAATATAAATGACCTCTTCCTGACAACCAATCCTTCTACTTACACTGTTAATCTTTTTTCTCCATTGGGCTCCTCCGATCACAACCTTATCACCTTAACCTGTCCTATCGCTCTGGTGCGGCCTGTGGACCCTCCAAAGAAATGCTGTCTATGGCACTTTGGAGCTGCGGATTGGGAGGCCCTCATGCGGTACTTCTTTGATTTTCCCTGGAATGATTATTGCTTCCATGGCCAGGAGCCATCTGAGTGTGCCTTGCGCATTACAGAGGTTATTCTCTTGGACATGGAAGCATCCATTCCTTTCTCATATCCTTTGACTAATGTAAGAAAGCCTTGGTTTAATCACGCTTGTTCTAATCCTGTCTGCAACAGGGAGAGGGCCTATAAAAGGTACCAGTGCCAACCCACCCCTGAATCGCATCTTTTATACGTTTCTGCCCGGAATCATGCTAAGTCTGTTCTTCACTATGCTAAAAATAATTTCATCCGTACGAAATGCTCTCCACTCACCAACTCGAATTCTTCCCGCTCCTTCTGGCACCTTGCCAAAAACCTTTCTAACAACTGTACCTCATCATCCTTCCCTCCCCTTTTCTACTCTGATGGCTCTGTAGCTATTTCTTCTACTGATAAACCAGATCTCTTCACTCAGACTTTCTCCTCCAATTCCAGCTTAGACGATTCCGGTACGTTCCTCCATCACTTCCCCCCACTGACTTCCTCATGGCTAACATTAAAATTTCTTCAGCTGATGTATTTTCTGCCATCACAGGCCTCAAGACTAATAAGGCATATGGGCCTGATGGAGTCCCTCCTATTGTTCTCAAGAACTGTGCTTCTGTGCTAACACCCTGCCTAGGCAAACTCTTTTGCCTTTGTCTGTCAGTTTGTACCTTTCCTTCTTGCTGGAAGTTTGCTCTCATTCAGCCAGTCCCAAAGAAGGGTAACCATTCCCAACCCTCTAACTATCGTCCACTTGCTTTAACATCTTGTATTTCAAAAGTTTTCGAATCAATTCTTAGTAGAAAAATTTTAAAGCATCTGTCCTATCACAATTTTCTTTCTGATCATCAGTATGGGTTCCATCAGGGACGCTCCACTGGTGATCTTCTCACCTACTTTTCAGATTCCTGGTCATCTTCCTTTCGGGACTTTGGTGAAAGCTTTGCCATTGCACTTGACATCTCTAAGGCTTTCGATCGAGTCTGGCATAAATCTTTAATTTCCAAACTGCCCTCTTGCGGTTTCTATCCTTCTATCTGTGCCTTCGTCTCTAGCTTCCTTTCTGGTCGTTCTATAGCCGCTGTTGTAGACGGCCATCGTTCTTCTCCAAGATCTATCAACAGTCATGTTCCTTAGGGTTCTGTCCTATCACCAACTCTCTTCCTTTTATTCATTAATGATCTTCTAAGCTGTACATCTAACCCTATCCACTCATATGCTGATGACTCCAACCTTCATCTTTCCATTCGGTTCCCGCAACGTCCATCTCAGCAGTAACTTCAACAAACAAGGGCTGAGGCTATGGCACAATTAATGTCTGACTTGGCTCGTATCTCTGACTGGGGTAAAAATAATCTGGTTGTTTTTAATGCATCAAAGACTCAGTTTTACACCCATCAACCCGACAAAATCTTCCACAGGTATACCCACTAATGTTTAATAATATTCAGCTTAATCCTGCATCATCCTTGAACTTGCTTGGCGTTTCATTTACTCGGGACTTATCTTTGAATGATCATATTACATCTCTTGTAAAATCTGCTTCCAAGAGATTAGGTGTGCTAAGCCGACTCCATTCCTTCTTTACCCCTGCACAATTGTTGACTATATATAGGGGTTTTATCTGTCCCTGTGTGGAGTACAACTCTCATGTGTGTGGAGGTTCTCCACATACAGCTTTCCTCAATAGGGTAGAGTCAAAGGCTTTTCGTCTCATCAACTCTCCTCCTCTTACTGACTCCCTTCAACCTCTGTCTCTTCGTCGTACTGTTGCATCTTTATCTCTTTTCTAACGCTACTTCAATGGTCACTGCTCTTCTGAACTGTCTGCATGCATTCCTCCACCTTTACGATGGGCGCGTAGCACCCGTCTAGCAGTAAACTCCATCCCTTTACTGTCCAATTCTCTAATGCAAGAGTTAACCGTTACTCCCAGTCCTTCATATATGCAACAGGTCAACTCTGGAACTGTCTCCCTCTGTCTATGTTTCCTGCATCCTATGATCTCCAGTCTTTCAAACGCAGTTTGTCCAAGCATCTCGAAATGATCGGATCTTGAATTTGGCTCTCTCTTGTATTTAGTTTTTCTCTTGGAAGGAAAAATTATTGCGAGCTCGCGGCCTTTGGTTCCTTCTTCTTCGAATTAAAACAAAAAAAAGTCCAAGGAAACTCCTTATATCATCAGTACCGGTTGGTTTTAAGAAGTAGCAACTGCATCAGCCTTCTTATCTTATGTATAAACTCGCTGTGCATCAGCCCCATGTCCAAGAAATTTAATTTTCTTGAGAAGGAAATTGCTTTTACTGGCTTGACTTTTAATAGCTGCCGTTTTGAAACAACAAAAAATTTCTACAATTTTGCGAAATGTTCTGGAAGTGATTTACCCCCAACAAAGGTGTTATCTGGGTAAAAAGAGAATGATCATACCACTGAACACAGAATAGATTAGCCCCATGAACACTGATGGAGCATTTTCAAAACCAAAACAAGTGGTGCCAAGCACAACAAACCTCCTGACAGAAATTATTTTATTGATAAAAAATACTGACTTCTTTCTGCCAATTAGCGTCAGTGCACAATAAAAGTAATGGCGCAATTTTTTTTAAGTTACATCCTGTGAAAGTCCGTGATCTTGCGTTTGCCCTTTCAAGGTTACTCAAGGTCAAAGGTCATGCTGCCATATGATAGCCCATATGAGACTTCCTATATCTTGGTAATGGTAAATATCTATTATTAACGAGTTTCGAGTTATAGCCCCTGAATATGCGTGACCTTGAGTTTGACCTTTGAAAGTCACATACGGTCAAAGGTCAAGGTACCAGTTAAAAACCCATATAGGATTTCCTATATGTTGATAACAATAAATATCTCTATCTTCAACTAGTTTCGAGTTATAGCCCTCTGAATATCCTTGACATGAAGTTTGACCTTTCAGGTTCAGTCGAGGTCAAATGTCTTGGTGCCAAATGAAAGCCCATATTACGAACTCTTGTATGTTCCTAACAGTAAATATTTCTATCTGAAACCGTTTTCAAGTTATAGCCCTCCGAAAATCCGTGACCTTGATTTTGACCTCTCACGGTCACTCGATTACCTCCAAAATGTCATCACTTTCTGTTGGGACCAGTTCCCACATATCCTGGAAGTTTCATGTAATGTCATTCAGCTGTTTTTTTTCGTAATATTGCTAATAAACGAACGAACAAACAGACAAACAAACTCAACCAAAAACAATGCCTCGCCGATTCCCTCCTGGTGAGGTAAAGAAGTCCTTTTAGCTGTCTTTGGCCAGAAGGGGTAATGAAAGAAGTTGTATGATGAAATGACCCTTGCATTTCTACTTGCCAACAACCACCAAGTAGATCACGGAAATTAAAAACATTATTCTCTCTGAGTGATTCCAGTAAATCTGTCAATACTGGCAATGGGAATTAGTCAGGTACAGAGAGAGAAATTACTTTATAATACACAACTGTGGGTCTAAACTCACCTTCTGGCTTTGAGCCAAGATAGAGAGGACGATTCCATGGACTGTCGGGGTGCTCAGCGACGTCTTTTTCAAGCATACCTCGAACGAAGTTATATTCCACTGCATGTTGGCAAAGGGGTAGTCAGTAAGATGGCACATTTACTGGCTGAGTACCGGGAACCATCAGTGGTATGATTGAACAATTCTTCTTCCCCATGGATTCTTCAGGGAGGGGAACAACATCTCCATAGGTTTACAAAAAATCAAGTAATTGTGAATTTTTATCAGACTTATCACCAGCATCTACAGTACGTCAAATGCAATGTCAGGAGAAACAATCATGGTGAAATCCGTTTCCAATGACGTACACTGTATGTGCATCATCATCATATTCATCATCACCATCATCATCACCATCATCATCATCATCATCCATAACAATTACAAGTTCCAGGTAATGGCATATCCTTGCACACCATTACGGTTGATGGGTACATCAGGAAATCGCCAAACTTGTGTGCCACTTTTAAGCTTCAGTGGAGCATTGGTGACATTTAGTAAGTAAAGAAAACACAAATCATCCTGTAACACCGAAACGAAGACTGACTCGAAAGGTAAACCATCCACACAACACGTCTCAGGTAAGGTTAATGCAGCCACTGCTTTCTCACCTACACCATGAAATGGGACTTTTGTGAATTCGTGCAATAACAAAACACTGCATTGTTTTGTAACCTCCATTTTCATCTTGTTGCAAAATATCTTCCGGACTCTTTGAAATAGTAAACTGAGACATGGACGAGAAAACTGTTGTTTCACTACTAGAGGAGGACTTATGTGATGCTGCAACAACATTTTCTATGTTGCTTTCAATAACATTATATTTTAAATGGGAGTTTTCAAACTGGAATAGTTAAATATATCTGTCTTCTAACATTTCACAGCTTCGTGACTCCCTGAAATGTAAGTAAAGTCGTCTAGTTGCTGCAAGAAAATAATTTTGAAAATACTTGTGTTGAAAAGACTCAAAGGCCTCGATATAGGGTGCTTCAAGAAATATGTTGAGCCTTATGTGAAAAGTACTGAAATAACTTATTTTCCTTTGAGCTGAATGGAATGGCAAAAAAGTTGCAACTAAGAAGAAAAGAAAAATCTGTGAACATACAGTCACTATTGTGGTTTCCTGTACTCTCATTTCTATTCCATTACATTTATTGGTTTCATTAAAGGGTTAACATTTTTTTAAAGAGTCATGTACTGGTAACTGGGGGTAGGGTTTTTTTTTCAAGAATACTCTCCCAGTATCTCTGCTTGTCGTACAAGGCGACTAAAAGGGTTGGCGGAGGGTTAATGCACCTCCCCGGAAAACAACTAACTACAGAGACAAACAATAAGCCTCAGACAAGGACTGTCCAAAAGATGACGACCTAGGACTGGACAAAGGACGTGGTAATCGCAACATGGAATGTAAGAGGTGCGAATGATGAGGTGAAAGAGATAGAGATTGTCCAGGTGCTTGAGAGTGCGAAACTTGATGTATGTGGAGTAACTGAAACTAAATGGGGAGGTGAGAGTGTGAGAGAATGGGAGTATGGATGGGGTATATGTGCAGGAGTAGGTGAGAATGAGAGGGCAAAAGAAGGAGTGTGTATAGTTGTGAGTAAAAGATGGAAGAAGAACATAAGAGAGTATGAATCAGTTGGGTCAAGGATTGTGTGGGTAAGGTTGAAAGATGGAATGCAAATGTGGGCGATTGTGTGCGTGTATGCACCAACGCAAGATCGTGCAAGTAGAGTGAGAGAAGAATTCTGGACAAATGTAGAAGTGTGCATGGAACAGTTTGGAAGGAATGAGAGAGTGTTTTTGATCGGTGATATGAATGGTAAAGTAGTGAATGTGAAGGTGGATGGAATAGTTGGTGAGTGGGGTGTGCCTGATGAGATAGAAGAAAATGGCAGTGCGTTTGTGGACATTTGTGCTGGGAGGGGGTTGGTGATTGCCAATACCCTCTTCAGGCATAAAATGATCCACAGGTATACATGGCGAGTGATGAGAAGGGTGGGTGGTGAACTGAATGAAAGGAAGGCAATAATTGATTATGTGTGTGTGGATGAAAGGATGCGAAGATGTGTAATGGATGCAAGAGCTTATAGAGGTTGGGGGAGTGGACCTTCTGACCACTACTTGGTGGTGGCCAGAATCAAGATCCAAATAAGATGGAAAAATAGAAGAAGGGAAGGACGGGAAGAAGGAGTATTTGCAAGGAGAGTGGAAAGGTTACAAGAGGATGAGAAAAAGGCAGAATATAAGAGAGAAGTGGAGGAACGATTGGGCAAATATGAATTGGAGCAGATGGGGGACGTGGAAGGTGTGTGCAGGATATTCAAAGAAGAAATATGTGCAGCATGTGATGTGGTGTGTGGGATGAAGACAAGACGGAGGGGGGTGCAAGGAACAGCTTGGTGGAATGAAGAGGTGGGACAGGCAGTGGCTCAAAGGAAGAAAGCATACAATGAATGGATGAGAAATAGGGGTTTGGAAGAAGTAAAGAGGCGGAAGAGAGAGTTATATGTAGAAAGGAAGAGAGAGGTGAAAAGATTCTTTCATTTCACCTCGTCCCACTTCCTTACTCCATCTTTGTTTTACAGGGATCTCTTCTACCATAATTTATTCCTCTTCTTTCCTCTCTTCCATCAGTCCTTCTTTCCTTTGTTCTTTCCTCAGATACCTCCTTCCGTACTAAATTTTATTCTCTCCCTCCCTCCCTCCCTCTCTCTCTCTCTCTCTCTCTCTCTCTCTAGTTTTCCTTACTACTTATCATTACCCCTTTCCACGCCTTTTCTTTACTACTATTGCTGTCCCTCTCCACATCTCACTCATAGTTTTTTACTACTCTTGCTACCGCTCTCCATTTCTTTCTCTTTTTCTTGCTATTCTTCCTACCCCTATGCACTCTCCGCTCATTTTCCTTGCTACTCTACTTCTCCTAACTTCCAACACTTTTTCTATTCCATTTTCTTTTTCCTCAATAATCTAACTACTTCTCTCCACTCCTCTTTCTTCTTCTTTGCTTTCCTACCAATGTCCACCCCTGTGTCTTGATTCCTTACTACTCTTCTTACCCATCTGCACTCACTTTTTCTTTACAACCGTGCCCTAATGCTCTTTACTTCTCTTTTCTTTCCTACATCTCTTTCCTACCAGTCTCGACTCCTCTTTTTCCTTACTCATATTCCTACCGCTCTCCACTTCTCTCGTTCCCTGTTACTATGCCCTACTCCTTTTCACGCCTATCTCTTCTTCATTCCTGCTCTTTCCTACCCATCTCTACTTACGTCTCTTTTTCCTTGATAGTGTCCTCTCTTTCTTGCTCAGCTCGTCTCCTTCCAACAACCCCCCCCCACCCACCAACTTCCATCCATCCATCCATTGCCAGACACCTCAATCCCGTTCCGGGTGGCCACAAACAAATCGCCTCCACGTCGCCCTGTCCCCCGCCATTTCACTGCCCTGCTCCCAACTCGCTCCCCCCTCTCTCATATACCTCTCCACCCCATCCCTTCATTTTATATATATATATATATATATATATATATATATATATATATATATATATATATATGCAGTATATTTATTTTAGGTTTTCGACTCCTGGCATAGGCTTCACAGCCTGCTCCCAAGGCCCAGTTGTCCTCCTACATACTATACACCTCCACATGTCACCATTTCAGCGCTAACACCCGCCGTCCATATTGAATACATGCGCAGCTACGACTGTCTCATACAGAACTGATGTATTGGTATTAACGAAGGTATTTTTACGACATGTCGGCGGGTCTTCTGGTAGATCAATCTGATTGTAAGAAGTTCAAATCCTTAAACTGTTCCCTGCCCCACTGGGGATTTGAACCTTGATCCGGTAGGACTGCATGCCATCTCTTTAATAATGTTCATATATTTTTTGGTTGTCCAAACGTTTTCACACAAATCAACACTGTAGAGATGGAGTGGGCAATGTGGTTTGCCTGTTTCATTATAGTCCCACTCTATTATCTCCAGCTTCAGCGACAAGTTACGATATTTTTTCTCGCTTCTTCACATTTAACAAGTTTCACTGCTTTCACATTTATCAGGTTTCACTGTTTTCCCTGTTTCATGTTGTAACCAGATTTCATGGAGTCATTTTTCCATTTGTTTAACACAGCAATGGACAAAAATCATTATGAATATAAGCAAAAATCCTCCTATTGTGGATGTAATACGAGAATATACATATAAAATGAGGGCACAATAGAAAACTGATGAAGAAACTGAGATACGAGTGTCTGGACTATAGTATTCTTACAAGGAACAGCTATGATGGGGAAGATATTTAAACACAGGAAAAGGACGAAGGTTTCAACTGTGGCCGAACACGAATGTAAGAGATCAAATGGTACATATCGTGAGGCGGAAGAGAGAATTCAGAGTGAAAAAATGCAGTATAAAGTGACATTGTGAGGTACAGGGAAGGGAAATAGTTGAAGGAGATGAAGATGGCTGCAGAACGAACAAGAATATGATAATCGAGGAAAGGGGAGTAACTTCTTGTATAAGATATACAAACTTGAGAGAAAGAAAGAGAAAACAAACAAACACAGAATTAAGATTAAAGTTGGTGGGTGCCCTTTATAAAATTAAGTGAAGATTTGACATTGGGACAAGGTCTATGGTGACATGACAGTTGATAAATGCACAACTTGCAACATACAATATTGGAAGGTGATATACAATATTTCTAATAAAAATGATCTTACCTTTCACTAAGATATTCAAAACTTTGTACAATTGCACACTTGTTTCATTCATATATGTTACTATACTACCTAGTAACAGAGACGTAACAATGTATGTAATAATGCTGCCTAGTAACAGATATGTAATACAATATGTAACAATAATACCTGGTAACAGAGATGTAATA
Organism: Coenobita brevimanus; assembly: GCF_032717465.1. NCBI lineage: Eukaryota > Metazoa > Arthropoda > Malacostraca > Decapoda > Coenobitidae > Coenobita > Coenobita brevimanus. The sequence continues at coordinate 25,469,001 of NC_136960.1, forward strand.
ATACAGTATATGGTATAATCTATCTATCATCCAGAGATGAACCATGGACAGCTAATGCTAATAAGGTTGTCTACTCTCTTCGCAACATCTGACTTATAAAAAGAATCCGGATTAATGTTCTCATCAGCTAAGTGGTCCTGACAGGTGAAGGAATAGACATCAGCAACACTGGAGCGACTTGCTGAGCGAAGCTTTTGTCTGTACTCATTAGCAGGCAGAGAAGGTGATGAAGGGATTGACAGTAGGAGATGGAGGAGGAGAAGAAGAAGAAGAAGATGCATCACTTTCCTAATTCTCTTCCAACTCGAAGTACCTGAGAATTCCCTTAAGATCGTTTAAGTGGGTTCATTTTGCATGAACCCACTTACTCTCAGATGACAACTCCTTATCCTGAAAATTGTTACCGTTACAAAATATCACGTGGTATGGGCCTGTACAATTATCACCCAATTTAGAACTGCGTGTATTTGAACGAATAAAGGCTAAGTCTTCAACGTTAATCTTGATAGGGGGATGCATACTTATGCTGGTGTATATCATAATCATCTTTAAATAAGGCCAGGTTAGCCTTTACATACCGGTGTATTTTCTGGAAGTCTGTCATTTTCACTTTCACGTAATCATCCAAATTATAGGGTTGCCTAGGTTTCGATAATAGCATTGAATAGGGCATTTATTTATTTTTTTTTAATCAAATCCATATAAGGCAAAGAATGTAGTTTCGCCGATGGATTTATTGATGGAACTATATATTGACAAAGGCCGAAACTTGGGGTATCCACTCATCCCAACAGGTGCTTTGACAACTTAAGTACCTGATGTACTCCATCACCTTACGATTTTGCCTTTCGACAAGGCCATTGGAAGCCGGATGGTTGGGTATGACATTACATTAATTGATGTTATACTGCTTGCAAATCTCAACGAGAAGATTATTGTTAAACTCTGACCCATTATCGGTAATAGCAGTGGATGGTGTTGTGAATGGACAAATGATGTGATCAGTGAAGGCACGTGTAGTACACCTAACAGTCTTGTCTCGGAGATCTACGAAAACACAGTAACGTGAGAAATGATCAACTGCCATAAACAAATACTCTGCACCAGACTGTGCGAGAGGCAATTTAAGTAGGTCAATAGAAACAGAGTCCTATGGACGTGATTGAACTGGATATTGCAGATATGGAGCAGGCAATCCAGTTGCCCCTGTATGACAATTACAGGGAATAGGATCACAGTGGGCACTGATGTCCTTACACACAGTAGGCCAATAAAAAGAAAGACGTGCTTTTCTCAAACACCAATTCTTTCCCGGATGTGATGCATGAGGTGTGTAATGGATGAGGTGGGGAACTGCAAGTATTAGATCAGTGGGAACAAGTTGGTGTGTTGAGTATGTCCCTCCCGATAAGGATGCCTTCCTATACAAAGTATTATTGTCTAGCATTAGATCATCTACTGACACTGGCAGCCTAGGTAAGGCTGAAGCATCTACCGATTCTAGGAAATTAATAACCGTAGACCACAGAGGGTCTGTGTGCTGACAATTATAAACAACATCTGAGGTAAGAGTGGTGTAAGGAACTTTATTTGGCTGACATGGTGAGACTGCCCCCGTTACGTGACGTGAAAGAGCAGCTGCATCTACATTTGATTAACCAGGCATGTACTCAGAGGTTCGGTTGAAGTCTTGAATAATATCTGACCATCGTGCAAATGTCCGGTAAGATTTCTTCCATTGAATAAATCACAAAGTGGGAGATGATCTGTTTGCATATGCTCTGGATGTCCGAAGATTACGTATCGAAAACGTCTGAGAGACCAAACAACTGCTAAAGCTTATCAATCAGTAACACTGTAGTTACGTTCAGCGGCATTAAGGGGACGACTAGCATAGACTATTACACGTTGCCTCTGTATGATCAATTTGCATCTGTACAAAGAAGAAAAAATCTCTTATAATCAGGAAATGCCAGGACTGGGGAATTAATAAAGGAGTCTTCAGTGTTTCAAAAACATGAGACCGATCATTAGTCCAAAAAAAAAAAAAGGTTCATTATTCTTCAGTAATTTATTCAGAGGAGCGGCAATTCATACGTAACCTTGAATAAATCGCCAATCGCAGCCACTGAGTCCGAGGTAACTCCTTTCATCATCAGTACTGGCTGGGAAGTTAGAAACTGCCATAACTTTCTCGTCTGAGGAATAAGTTCCTTCAGCATCAACCACGTCCAAGAAATTTAATTCTCTTACGTAAAAAGTCACATTTACTGAGCTTAAATTTTAAGCCTGCCATTTGGAGGCGACCAGAAACTTGTAGCTTGGCAAAATGTTCATGGATTAACGCACTATAATGATGTCATCTGGATAAGCAAAAAGAGAAGGCCTATCATACCACTGAATACAGAATGAATAAGCCTTATGAATACTGATGGAGCATTTCTAAGATCAAAGGGAAGCCTTTTAAAATGATGGTGGCTAAAATGGGTACTGAAAGCAGTTATAGGGCAAGACGACTCTACCGTTTCTACTTGCCAGTAGCCACTGTGTAAGCCAAGTGAAGTGAATCGTCAAGCGATTCCAATAAATATGTTAAGACTAGTAATGGGAATCGATGAGGTACAGTGACAGAATTTAGTTTATGATAGTCAGCAATGGGTATAAATTCACCTCCTTTCTTGGGGACTAGGAAAAGCGGGCTATGCTACGGGCTGACAGTGTTCAGTGATGTCCTGATTTAGCACATCCTGTATTATCTTGTCAGCTAAGTTTGTCGTAAGCTATGGGGTAGTCTATATTCCGAGAAATAAATTGGTTGAATACCGGGAATCAAATCAGTATTATGCTTAATCATACCAGTCTTACCCGTAGGTTCGCCAGGTAAGCCACGACATCTTTATAAGTCTGCAAATGACTTATTAATTGTTCTTTCTAGTGAGAGCAGTTGCCCTGATCTACATGCGAGGTGAGACAGCTTAACGAGTCATAGCAGAATCAGTAGAGTTTTCAGTGGTATGTACACCAGGTAAGTCATCATCGTCCTTTGCAGAGTACAGAGAATGATGTATCCTGGCACACCATTAGGGCCGATGTGTACACCAGGAAATCTCCAATCTATGTACCACTTTTAAGTTTTAGTGGCGCATTTGTTACATTTAATAAAGATAACACATATTACCCACCAACACGGAACACAATGCTGACTCGCAGGTAAAACCTTTCACACAAGATGTCTCCGGTAATGATAATACATTCACTCCTTTCGCACCTACTGTACAACACGGACAGAGACTTTTGTGAATTTGTGTGGCAACAAAATTGTGTACTATTTTGTCACTACTCATTTCATCAATGTGTGATGCAAAATGTCTTTCAGATTATTTGAGGTAGTCAGATGAGAGGTAGATGAATCAACCATTGTGTCATTGTTAGAGGGAGTCTCAAGAGATACTATTAAATGATCCTCATTGCTTTATGTTGGTGGTGGTGGTTATGATAGACCGTGTGATCGAATTTACCTTTTGAAAGGACAGGGTGAAAGGAAATTCATGACTGATGCATAAAGACCCTGTAGTTTAATACTGCCACAAGCAGGTATCAGTTCAATTGAATGTTGAGCCATGGTGTCAGTTCCAATTAAAACATCTGCAGGGTACCGAAGTTTGTTGGTGACATAAAACTCAGCAGTGGAGGGTTTTTGTTAATTCATCAAGTTGTATCTCAAGAGTTACATTGCCTTTCACATAAAATTCTGAGCTGTCGACACCACAGAGACGAATGTCAGGCAGCCCAAAGATGCAAACTAATTTGATCCTTCCTTTAATATTGTTTAGAGAGGACTCTTATATTAAGTTCACCATAGACCCAGAGTCCATAAAAATTGATGTAGGGTCTCCTTCACCTTTACTGAAGAAAACTATACTCAACCCTCCCCGTACCCACAACGTATGATGCACGTTGCAACTTTTTTCACGCTCAGTCCCCACAATGTACGATGAACATTTTGCTATTGCAAGGTTTGTTGTTTGCACATTCGTCAAATTTCGCGCATGACTTGGTACATATACACTGGACACCTTCCTCTACCACACGTTAATACATTTTAGTACATTACTGATACTGTGTGTGCTTAAGATAATACTAGGCTCACTATAATAGTTAGGCCTGTAAATATGCGATAATATGACACTCACCATAACAGTAAGACCTGTGATGGAAACTGGTTTAATGTTAGTGGAAAGTATAATGTAAGTTAAAAAATAGACTGTAAGTTGAAACAACACTCATGGTGAGTCAATTGTGCAAGAATTTGGCAATTTTCACATGTTCATGAATGAAACAACGCTTATATCGCCTATATTTTTGTGTGAACACCAATATATTCTTGTATTACATGTAAATTTGTAACAAATTAATAAATATATAAATATTTTGAGTGGTTTCCAATAGTTATCCTACCATACCTCCCATAGAAATCGCGACAGTAGAAGAACGGTTACAGAAAACACACTAGATCAGGTGCTCAGAGGGTCACTTGTCTAGACCATTTTTAACCTCATGTGAGCACTTTCTTGGTGATCTTCCATTGTTTCTCACCAAAAGCAGAGGTTTGAGCCAAAAAGAAAAACAAGTTGAAAATTCGTCGGGTTTTGGGGGTGCGTTTTGTAATAAATTAGTCTGTATGGGGCAGGTTAAGTGAGTCAGTGGGCCAATATTGCGAATGAGGAGCTCAGAATTTTTTGTCATTATGGAGAATTCTGTTGGTACTGGCGAGAGTTCTCCACTGACTGTGTATTGCCAAAGGCACGGCATTCACTAGTGGAACGATAATGCCTTTTATAGTAAGTAAAGTACTTATTCCTGAATGATCATGAAGATGATCTACTATCACACCTGTGTCCTCGATCAACTCCTAGTCTCTTACAGCAGTTGGCTTCACGATGCCTGTAGATCTGGGTCTATTATGAGAGAAACTGCATTGTGATGCAGATGTTGCACTTAACATGGCTAGTGAACGTGTGTGATGTTCTGTTTGCTGAGTGAACACGAGACCTGTCTCTGACCCTGTGACGCCAAAGACTGTGCTGAACTGGTGTTTGGTCAAACTGTGTACTCCTTGAGAAGGTCTGATGCTGAGATTCTCTTCTATCTTTACAGCTAAAATGGATGTGTTATCATTTGCAGAAAACTGAATATCTAACACTGCATCTAATTCATCCTTACTGAGATGATTTAAGAATCTGAGATAACCAGATAACTTTGCTACATTCTTTAGTGGTAGGGTACTGTTTCCCTTATCATCAATTTCCGTCCATGGACTGTTTCGTAATGCCTTTGAAATTTCTGCTTCTGTTGCTGCTGACACCGCTGCTGCTTCTGACAGGGTATTTTGTTCTGAAGGAATGCACTTATCCTGTCTCATCCTTTGCAGTAATCTGTAAACACTCATGAAGCATCCTGCTTTCATGTGGTTACAAAAAAATTATACGAATTTGTTAAAGCATTCATCAAAGGAAGTAAAATTGTATTTTAAAAAACCCAACAAACTAGTAACCCCACTCGTGAGTAACCATCATCTAATAGGTTCCGAAGGCAAGCAATTTTAGCACTGTGAGTTGCAAGTCCTTTGTTTGTAACTGGAGACTTGACATCACTAAAGAAATCACACACGATAATTGCAGGAGTCATTCCAGTGATTTTGGGACGTGATGCATCTTCCAAAATAATTGTTTGCAGGGCAGGAGGGGATGCCATATTTTAAACAGTACAAATAGAGGGTAAATGAGAAATGTGTGATGTATTGGGGGTATGATAGCTGATTAAACTATATCTTGCAAATAAATCTTTCTGTTTCTTAACCTGCCCCATGCCAACGACATACATGTATGTCAGCCCCTATATGCATGGACATTGCCATTGACATACATGTACGTCAGCATTTTGACATATTTGCCAAAAATCGAAACTTCAAATTAGGCGCCAAAAAACCTGCTGGAATATTCCTGTGCCTCCCTACACCTCTCTAGGCCTTCCTGTATCATCTAAATACCCAAAAAGAGTGTTTTTGGTTCGAATAGCATAGTTACCGATGAAAAAAATGAAGCTCTACCTCAAGTCAATGGGGGTCAGAGGCGGCCAATAAAGTCTATAGGCATTACTCCGAAGTTTTTGGCCACCCGGTCAGGAAGAATCAACCCCAAAATTGACCCAAATAGCTTCTGTGAGTACTTTTATGGTTGTTCTCTATGCTTTCTCATAATTTCTAACCTATCTAGCAAAAAAAAAAAAAAAAGATCAAAAATTGACTTGCACCACAGCTCCATGAGGGTCCAAATTCTGCTGGCACTCGACAGGTTAAACAAGAAAGCTTGCATGGAAGATTTCAACCTTAGTGGGCTTTATTTCATTTCCAGAAGTATGTGTATCATCTTCAGATAAATTAAGTTTCCTAAAGAAAGGAAATGTCATTAAAAATGAGTTGGGGTGAAAAATATACAAGGGAAACATTAAATGAGTGAATATAAAGTAATAGATTTTTAAAAACTATCTCCAAAAGTATGAGTATCATCTTCAGAAAAATTAACTTTCTTAACCTTTAAATGTCGGGCTATTTATGGCACGTTATTTCTTTCATTATGGTCATTTTTTTTCTTAAATAGCCTGTTTTCAAACCTTAATATTTTGGAAACTGTAGCAGTTGTGGAAACAAATTAAAAACCTTATTTCTCAATAACTCTTCTTACGAATGAAAGTATCTCCAGCTCTGTAGGTCGTCACATCGATGAGTAATCACGTGAGGAAAAGTAATATTTGGCATGAGAGGCAGGATGTATTACTGCGTGTGTGCAGCCCTGACTATGCCTTTGGTCTCAGCATGATAACTCCTCCAGCACCAGATAAACTAGATACAGTGGCATTCAAGACATGTCCTATGGCACTATCACTAAGCCCTTCCCTAGTATCCTTGGAAAGAGGCATGGCAGGGGTGTATAAGGCAAAGCTCCACGTGAAGCTGGAATGGAATCGGATGAGAACGATTATGAAAGCATTGCCCCACACCTGGCAAAGTCAGAGAGACAACTGAGGTATGGTTGGCTCTCCCTAGCTTTTGGTGACGAGATACAAGTGGCAGCCACTTGAAACTGTGGCCCGAAAACAATTAATGCTGTTCCTACCGACACCCAGCCGCCTCCATCCACCTCTTTTGTGTCAGTCCATACCGACACATGGCTGTTAGATGTAAAGAAAGGAAATGTCATTAAAACTGAATTGGAGTGAAAAATAAACAAGGAAAATATTAAATGAGTCAATATAAAGGAAAATATTTTTAAACTATAATAAGCTATTATGTACAGTAACAGTTAATCAGTGATGTTTTTAATATATACTGTATATATAACATTCACAAAATATGAAATGTTCATACGGATGAAAATGATTAAAAATGAGAGTATGAACAATAATTTGGGGAAATTGCTTTCAGAATGGTATTTTAAATATGTAAGAGAAGTGAGAGAGAGAGAAAAAAAATACTGTATCAAAATTACTGGTCCGAAGATAATAGAAGGAACTTTTTACTAAATGGCTCGTAATCCCACCTATTTAAATATCTAGTGGAAGGCATGGTGTGAGCTGCTAATGATCGCTGGTGGTAGGTGAAGAGGGCAAGTTGTAGGTCTCTGGGTCACTGGAGGTTTGACAATCATCAGGATCCAGGCTGAGATGAAGGTTTGATGACAGGCTTTGCAGCAGACAGCAGGGATAGTGGCAGAAGACAGTTTTAGTGGGAGGCAGGGTTATAGACAGGCTTAGCAGCAGACAGACTTATTGACAGGTTGATTGGGGCAGGCTTGGTTGGAGACAGAGAGATTATCGGTAGGTGACAGGTTGGCTTATTGACGTTAGGCTTGGTTGGCGACAAATGTCAGACAGTCGGTATATAGGCTACTGGATTTAACAGTAGACAGACGAAGGCGTGTTTTTGCCCACCACTGCCAACAAAATGTGAGATGTGAACCCGTAGATTTACCATCAGGACTTCAGGTTGCTCTTAAAGACTCCATATGACTAATGGATGCTTTATTGAGAACTTAGATGTTACACCCATGGAGTGTAGTTAATCGTTAACTTCCCATACAGTCTTTCAGGGCACAGGGAGAGAGTTTCCTTTGTGCGTTGCCCAATGTCATCCCTACACTGTTTAGCAGAATTTGCAAGAGGTCTATTGGCCTCAACCTGAATCACAGATGGCTCAGCATGAAATCTCAGATTGCTTACTTTTACACATAATGACAAGACTGTAGTAAGCTTCACTTGCAAGATTTTAAAAATGTCAGTATGCAAAAACACATTTTGTTGGCATGGAAACTTGAAACAGTGTACGTTAGATTATTGCAAAACATGTGGAAGAATCACTGAAAAAAAAGTTATGAATCTCACTTCCTGTAGATTTTTTTTTAATAATTTTTTTTAGTGCAAGGATGAAGGAACCAAAGTCCGGGACTCTGCAAACTGTTCCTTCAAAAAAAAAAAAAAAAAAAAAAAAAAAAATACAAAGGAGAGCCATATTCAAGATCCGTTCAATTCGAGGTGCCTGGATATACTGCCTTTGAAAGACTGGCGATCATAGGAAGTAGGAAATACAGACAGAGGGACACAGTTCCAGAGCTGACCTGTTGCATAAATGAAGGACTGGGAGTAACAGTTAACTCTTGCATTAGACAGTTGGACAGAAAAGGGAGGAGAGTTTGTTGCTAGACGGGTGCTACGCGCTCGTCATAGAGGTGGAGGGGTGCAAGCAGACAGTTCAGAGGAGCAGTGACCATTTAAGTAGCGATAAGAAAGAGATATACATGCAACAGTGCGGCAAAGAGATAGAGGTTGGATGGAGCCAGTAAGAGGAGAGTTGAGACGAAAAGCCTTTGACTCCTCCCTATTGAGAAGAGCTGTATGTGGGGAACTTCCCCACACATGAGGGTTGTACTCCACACAGAGGTAAATAAAACCAGTGTATAAAATCAACAACTGTGCAGGGGTCAAAAGGTAGGGAATCAGCTTAGCACACCTAACCTCTTGGAAGCAGATTTTACAAGACATGCAATATGATCTTTCCAAGATAAGTCCCGTGTGAATGAAACTCCAATCATGTTCAAGGATGATGCTGGATTGAGCTGAATATTATTAAACATTAGTGGGTATTCCTGTGGAAGATTTTGTTGGGTTGATAGGTGTAACAACTGAGTCTTTGATGCATTAAAAAAAAACTAGATTATTTTTACCTCAGTCAGAGATACGAGCCAAGTCAGACATTAGGTGTGCCATAGGCTCATCCCATGTTTGTTGAAGTAACTGCCGAGATGGATGTACGAGTGGATAGGATTAGATGTACAGCTCAGAAGGTCATTGATGAATAAAACAAAGAGAGTTGGTGATAAGACAAAGCCCTGAGGAACACCAGTGTTGATAGGTCAAGGCTTAATGATGCCCGTCTACAACGGCGGCTATAGAACGACCAGAAAGGAAGCTATAGATGAAGGCACAGGGAGTAGAATGGAAACCGCAAAAGGAGAGTTTGGAAATTAAAGATTGATGCCAGACTTGCTCGAAAGCCTTTGAGATGTCAGGTGCAATGGCAAAGCATTCGCCAAAGTCCCGAAAGGAGGATGACCAGGAGTCTGAAAGGTAGGTGGGAAGATCTCCAGCTGAGCGTCCCTGATGGAACCCATAATGACGATCAGAAAGAAGGTTATGATAGGAAAGATTCTTTAAAATTTTTCTGTTAAGAATTGACTCTGAAACTTTTGAGACAGGATGTTAAAGCAACTGGGCGATAGTTAGAGGGTTGGGAATGACCACCCTTCTTTGGGACTGGCTGAATGAGAGCAAACTTCCAGCAAGAAGGAAAGGTACAAGTTGATGTTGGGTTAAAGGAGTTGGTAAAAGTGCAGGTGTTCCAGACATGATACTGGTAGGAGGGAGGGATGGCTATTGGGACGGGAAACTATAGAACGGATGTGGATGGAGGGAATGCATCATTCCACGCATAAAATGGGTGAAGAACACCAGTGATTTAGCAGACATCAGGAGGTGTTCCCTCAAACGACACTCTACATTGGCAGAGTGTCAGCATTCTGGTAAGTACTGTAACCCCCCCCCATATATATATATATATATATATATATATATATATATATATATATATATATATATATATATATATATATATATATATATATATATATATATATATATATACATATATATATATATATATATATATATATATATATATATATATATATATGTGTGTGTGTGTGTGTGTGTGTGTGTGTGTGTGTGTGTGTATGTGTGTGTGTCACTAAAAGACAAAATCGGTGAAGTCATTAAATGCAGAGATAAGCTGGCGAAAGAAATTTTAATAATTTTACAAAGAACTGTATGCTTGAAAAGACAGTCGTACCAATAGCTAACTTTTCAGTTGACACGAGTAAAATACCTGACGAAACACGAGACGAGGTAAATATTTCTCCTAAAAGTATGGAAAGAGGGAAGGCTCTGTGAGAAGAATATGGAATAGTAGCAGATTTACTGTTGGATGCAGGAATGGAAGTACAAAACAGGCTTGCTCACTTATTTACTCAATGTATAAAAAGAAGAAAATTCCCAAAATATGGCGTAATGCAATAGTTATTTCACTTTACAAAAAAGGGTGACTCAAAAGATCTTAGTAACCATCGACCCATTAGCTTATTATCAGTCATTTACAAACTCTTCACTAAAGTCCTTACGAACATAATAACAAATTTGTAGGAAAACCAACCTCGTGAACAGGTAGGATTCCGTGGTGTGTACTCGACTGCCACTCATCTACACACAGTAACTCAGCTAATTGAGAAAACTACCAAATAAACCACTGTGCTTAGTTTTTGTTGATTACAAAAGAGCTTTCAACTCAGTGCAGCACAGGGCAGGTAAAAATTCAATGCGAGTACAAGGAGTGAATGAGAACATTGTAAAACTGCTCGGAAAAAAAAAAAAAAAAAAATATATATATATATATATATATATATATATATATATATATATATATATATATATATATATATATATATATAGGGAGAACTGCTACAGTTAAATTACATAAGGACTCGGAAAAAATTAAGACTGAAAATGGCCTGTGTCAGTTAGATACAATTTCACCAAAATTATTTACAGCATGCCCAGAAAGTATTTTCAGAAAGCTCGGCTGGGAAAACAAAGGGGTGAACAGAGATGGAGCAAAGCTAAACCATTTAATATTTGTCCTTATCTCAGAAACAGCAGAGACATTGCAAGAAATGTTAAATGACCAAAACAGAGAAAGTCTTAAAGTAGGGCTGAAGATGAACTGAAGTAAGCAAAGTAATTTTTGAAGAAGCCGAGGAGTGCAATTACTTGGGGCAAATACTAAAATTAATGGAAGACCATGATAGCGAAATAAAAGATGCATTAAAATAAAATGGAAAACTTTCAGTAAACATAGAGACATTATGAAAAGTAGCTTGCCAGTTTGTATGAAACAAAAAGTATATAACGAATATAAAATTCCAGCTATGACGTATGGTTGTGAGACCTGGAAACTGACAAAATCGATGGAAAATTAATGAATCCGTTCTCAGAGAGCAATGGGAATATCTTTAAGAGACAGGAAAAGATCAACCTGGGTGAGAGAGCAGACTAAAGTCAAGGATATTATAGAAGTTATGAAAGAACAGAGATGGAGGTGGGAAGGCCATGTAACAAAAGGGATAACCGATGGAACAAGAGGCTGACAGACAGGACAGAAAGAGATCGTAAGCACAGCAGAAAAAGGCCAGAGAGCAGGTGGAGAGATGAGATAGAAAAATTTGCAGGGAAAACGTGACAAAGATTGGCTTAGTCAAGGAATTCGTGGAGAAGGTTGGGGGAGGCCTTTGTTCAGCAGTGGACTTGTAATAGCTGATTATGATGATACCCTATATATATATATATATATATATATATATATATATATATATATATATATATATATATATATATATATATATATATATATATATATATATATATATATATATATATATATATATATATATATATATATATATATATATATATATATATATATATATATATATATATAACCTATATATATATATATATATATATATATATATATATATATATATATATATATATATATATATATATATATATATATATATATATATATATATATATATATATATATATATATATATATATATATATATATATATATATATATATATATATAGTAAGATGGAGGAATAGAAGAAGGGAAAGACGAGAGGAAGGAGTAGTTGCAAGGAGAGTGGAAAGGTTACAAGGGGATGAGAAAAAGGCAGAGTATAAGAGAGAAGTGGAGGAACGATTGGGCAAATATAAATTGGAGCAGATGGGAGACGTGGAAGGTGTGTGTAGGATATTTATAGAAGAAATATGTGCAGCATGTGACGTGGTGTGTGGAAGGAAGAGAAGACGGAGGGGGGTGCAAGGAACAGCGTGGTGGACTGAAGAGGAGAGACAGGCTGTGGCATAAAAGAAGAAAGCATACAATGAATGGATGAGAAATAGGGGCGTGGAAGAAGTTGAGAGGCGGAAGAGAGAGTTATATGTAGAAAGAAAGAGAGAGGTGAAAAGATTAGTAAGAGAGAGTAAGAATTAGTGGATGAGGAATTTGGAAGGAATTTGAGTGTAAAGTGGAGGGACTGTAAGAAAATGTTCTGGAAAGAGGTGAAAAGAGTAAGACAGGGTGGAAGTGAAGTTAGCAGGGGAGTGAAAGATAAAAATGGTAGATTACTAGTGGAGAAGGGAGAAAAAGTGAGCAGATGGAGAGAACACTTTAACCCCTTAACCGTGGGGCGTCACTTTCGTGACGCTCGGCTACAATGGATCATACCGCGGGGCGTCACTTTTGTGATTCTGTGTTATTTTGAATTATCCCGGGCTCTCAAGTGGTGGCTTGTATCATATATCAGTACTGCCAATGTCCAACACTAGTCAGCACTCCAAATCTCATCTGTACTCCCATCCATTGTTGACATTTTAGCTATTTTAACCCCTTCCTGACTCCCCTCCCTACCTGCCCTCCATTACCCTCTCCTCTCACCTCCCACGCCGCGCTGTGCTACGGAAATTTCCCCCTTCTCTTTCCACAGATTTCATCCATTGAAATAAGCCCTATGCCCTATATTTTTACCCAATAATATATACCAAAAAAAAAAAAGGTAAGTGATAGTGTTATACTCCAGAAATTGCCTAATTATCACCTGACAACACCTCACGTGCATTCATTCGCTACATTACCACGGTAATTTCCCCTTTGATTTATGCCTTGTAATCGATGTCTGTAATAAAAATATATATCAGAAAGGAAGGGAGAATCCTAATTGACATTTACAGTCACCTGGAACTACCTATTTCTATATTTATTGCCGAGATTTTCTACCTATAAAAAATTAGCATGTAAGTTAGCAGCAGTAAGCCTAAAGTGTCATTGTCAACCCTTCCCTTCTCAGATAATTTACCCCCTTCTTGACTCCCCTCCCTACTTGCCCTCCATTACCCTCTCCTCTCACCTCTCATGCCGCGCTGCGCTACGGAAATTTCCCTCTTCTTTTTCCACAGATTTCATCCATTGAAATAAGCCCTATGCCCAATATTTTTACCCAATAATAAATACCAAAAAAAAAACAGGTAAGTGATAGTGTTATACTCCTGAAATTGCCCAATTATCACCTGACAAAACCTCACGTGCATTCATTCGCTACATTACCACGGTAATTTCCCCTTTGATTTATGCCTTGTAATCGATGTCTGTAATAAAAATATATATCAGAAAGGAAGGGAGAATCCTAATTGACATTTACATTCACCTGGAAGTACCTATTTCTTTATTTATTGCCGAGATTTTCTACCTATAAAAAATTAGCCTGTAAGTTAGCAGCAGTCAGCCTAAAGTGTCATTGTCAACCCTTCCCTTCTCAGATAAGCCGCGGCATTTAGTTCCTTGTCCTCCACTGCAGAGACAACATGTCGCACTCGCGCCCCGCCATTCCTGCCGCTTCTGCGCCCATTGCAAAGAGCCCCGTGACCTCTACCTCCAAGAAAAGTGTTGAGGCAAGCAGGAAAGGCCTCAGTGACTCTGCAGTGGCACAAGAACTTGCTGAATTGTCGATGATAATAATGGACAGCGATTTTGACGATTCCGGTGAATCGTGTGATGAGCCGGGTGAACTTATCACGCCAGAAACAGCAACAACAAGTGCTCCTACCAGTGAATCTGTGTGTAGCTCCAAGGGAAAGGAGCCTTTAGTGCAGGAAGGAAAAGAATTTGGGAAGGGAGTGAAAAGGCGGCGTGTTAGCCCCAGAACAATGCCCTCACGTGACCCAGCCCGCCATGAGTCACGAGATCATTCACCTCCCCGTTCCCCAAGCCCCGCTTTACTCATCTCATCATCATCGTCGGCTGAGTTATCTCCGGAGTCTTCGTCGTCGGAGTCACCACCAGCATCAACAGTGAAGGCCGGCCGTAGAGGTAGAGGTAGATCTAAGAGAGTGAGAAGTAGTGTAGCTAGTAGGGTAAGGGCTGCTAGTGCTGTACGGCAACCTAGGGTCAGTGCGAGTGACCTTGACCGTGATAAGCCTCCCTCTCAGCCAACCTCCACCACCACCACCACCACCATCCCTCCACCGCCACGCCAGGGAATCCTGGACGCCTTCGCGTGGACGGAAGGGTCAGAGTTTGTCCCCGAAAACCTGGTTTTCGATGAGAGCTCGTCAGGAGTTCAGCCTGCCTTCACTATGGACGAAAATGCTGAGTGTGTCGACTACCTTTTGGCCTTCCTAGATGACGAAGTCATGCAGCACATATGTGATGAGACTAACAGGTTCGAATCACAACGTGCTGCTAGTGGTACAGGTGCAGCCAAGATGCAACAGTGGACCATGCTGGGAGTGCAGGAGCTGTATGTGTTCTTTGCCCTCATGCTTCTTATGCCACACTCCAAGAAGCATGAGTTGGAAGAATACTGGTCCATGGACCCCTTACTACCCTCACCGACCTTCAACAAGTACATGGCCAGAGATCGCTTCCGGAACATCATGGGAAACCTGCACTTTGCCGATAATGATGTACCTTCCCAAACCGACCCACTCTGGAAGATCCGGGAGATTCTGAACAGAATGAAGGATAAGTTCATGTCATTCTTCCACCCATTTCAGAAGGTTGTCATTGATGAGTCCTTGGTTCTGTTCAGAGGACGTCTTCGGTTTGTCCAGTACATTCCAAGCAAACGCCATCGCTTTGGAATTAAGTTCTTTGTACTGTGCGACTGTAAGACGGGGTACATCCTTGACTTCGTCATATATTCAGCCAGCACTGTCGATCTCGATAAAACACACCCCCTTGGCTTCTCAGGCTGTGTAGTGAAAGTGCTCCTAGAAAAGTATTTTGGTGGGAATCATGTGCTGTATACAGACAACTACTATACAGCACCGAAACTTGCCAAATACCTTTCTGAGCACGGCACTGGCTCCTGCGGCACTGTCAAAAGTAATCGTGCCAACTTCCCCAAATTCCCAGAGGCAGGAAACTCGCAGCGAGGAGACGTGCACCTACGCAAGTCTGAGAAGATGCTGGCAATACGGTGGCATGACAAGAGAGTCGTGCACATGCTCACCACCGTACATAAGGGGGAGATGAGAGACAGTGGGAAGGTCGACCGTAGGACAGGCGAACCTGTGATGAAACCTGATGCTGTGTTGGACTATAATATAAACATGCGGCTGGTGGACAAGTCCGACATGATGATTGGTGAGATCGACTGCCTCAGGAAGAATACTAGGTGGTACAGGAAAGTTTTTCTGCATCTCATAGATATGACGATGCTGAACGCCTTCATCCTGTACAAGATGAAGGTAAAGCCACCCAAGTCCTTCTCCCTGAGGTTGTTCGCCAGGACTTGTGTCCAGCAGCTGCTGGAAAAATATGGTAAGGTGCAAGCAGCAACTCCAAGGCGCCATCCAGTTACACTTCCCGACCGACTTGAGCAGAGGGCGTATATGGATCGGCACAGACTTGAGCTAATGCCTGCCACAGGGAAAAGGAAGGCTGCGATTAGCAGGTGTCAGGTATGTGCGCATACCACACGCCGCACACCTGAGCATAAACGCACCTCTTGGCAGTGCGCTGAATGCCAGGTTCCCCTCTGTGTAACCTGCTTCTTCGATTATCACAGCCAGAAGCAGTTCTAACAGTGCAAGTGTGGAAGCAGAATTATTTGGAAATAATGTGTAAATAATGTGTAAATAGCAGGTGAAAGCAATGGATGTTCAGTTCATATGATTGAACAGTGTACTATAGTTTCATCTTACTGAAAGTGACAGTGAATAACATACTGTAAGTAAAATAGAAGGGTAAATATTGAAAATAGAATAGAAAATGTAAATAGTAATGTAAGTAATTAGTAATATAAGAATATGAGTACAAATAATTTATGTTATAACAGTGAGAGTGAATCCGTGGCTCTCTACGTATTTTACTGACTGAAAAATAGAATGACTTCAGTGACAATAAAATAATACGACTGAATGAAACTTATGGAGAAAGACTCCAGATATATAGAAGTGTGATATAGTAATAGAAATATAAAGTGTGAGGGGTTTTATGAATAATAAATGACAGAGTGCCTAGAGCGAACTAGCGCAAGTGCGGCGATCAGACGCGCTCGTAAATTCCATTGCTTTCACACTGTTTTTTTTTTTTTAGTATGGATCCCAAACTACTTGAAAATGGTAGAATAGTGTTTATAGTGTTTGTATCTGGCTGTGGTAATCATATAATGGGTTGTCGGGAAGTGTAAAGTGGAGACTTAGTTACCTTACTTCAGAGGCCTCCACAAGTCCTACGGAAACTGACGAAGGCTCAACAATCATTCCAGGAGAAAGCTGAAGGTATGTGCTATAAGCATATATAATTTTATTATTCTAGGACTAATAACTGATTTTTAGCAAATATTTTTTGAGAGTCTGTCGGATCCCAAATAACCCCGCGGGACATGGAAGTAATTGGTAAACAAGCCCTCGGTGTAGGGGTTAAGGAATTGTTGAACATAGAGGATGGAAGTAATGCGATTATAAGTGGCTGGGGAATGGCTGGGAGAAGAAGAGACATGAGAAGACAGGAAGAAATCAGTAGGATAGAAGTTGTGGAAGCAATGAGGAAAGTTAAATCTGGGAAAGCCCCAGGAATTGAGGAAGTGTGTGGTGAAATGCTGAAGCATGGGGGACAGATAGTAGTAGAATGGATGTGGAAGATGTGCAGATTGGCCTGGGAGGAAGGTAGAGTCCCGGAGGATTGGAAGTCAGGTATAATTATTCCCTTGTACAAAGGAAAAGGGGAAAAAGAACTGTGTGGTAATCATAGGGGCATTTGTCTTCTTAGAATAATAGGAAAAGTGTATGGTAGGATACTTATTGACAGAGTTAGAAAAAGAACAGAGAAATTAGTTGGAGAAGAACAAGGAGGCTTTAGGAAGGGAAGAGGTTGTGTAGATCAGATATTCATTCTTAGATCATTAGTGTAAAAGTTTCTAGAGAAGGGAAAGAAGTTGTATGTGGCTTTCATGGATTTGGAGAAAGCATATGACAGGGTCGATAGACAAAGATTGTGGAAAGTGTTCAGAATATATGTAGTAGATGGGAAGTTGTTGAATGCTGTGAAGAGTATGTACGATGGTGTGAAGGCTGCAGTGCGTGTGGATGGTGAACTAAGTGAATTTTTCTCTTTGAGAGTTGGGTTGAAACAGGGATGTCATGTCTCCATGGTTGTTCAATCTGTACATGGATGGGGTAATAAAAGAGGTACAAGGTAGGGTAGTGGAAGTTGGAGTGGCCCTAGTGAGAGGGGATAGTGTTTGGAAACTCCCTGTACTGTTGTTTGCAGATGATACCGTGTTGTTGAGTGAAGACGAAGGGGAGCTGCAAGGCTTGGTGGATGAGTTTGGGAGAGTGTGTAAGAAACGGAATCTAAAGGTGAATGTAGGGAAGAGTAAAGTGATGGTCTTTGAGCGAGATGAAGTCAGTGAATGTACAGCGAGGTTGGATGGTGAGGAATTGGAAAATGTGAGTACGTTTAAGTACTTGGGTAGTGTGATGAGTAAGGATGGAGGTTTGGAGGGTGAAGTGCTTGAAAGGGTGCAGCAGGGAAGAACGGTTGCTGGTTCCTTGAAAGCAGTGATAAGAAACAGGGAAGTGAGCTTGGAAGTGAAAAAGTTACTACATGACAGTATTGTGATACCAACTCTAACGTACGGAAGTGAAGCTTGGACATTGTTGGAAGGACACAAGTCAAGAGTGAGAGCAGTGGAAATGAGTTATTTAAGAGGAGCCTGTGGAGTCACATGGAGAGACAGGCTGGCGCATGAGGATATAAAGGAGCGTTGTGGTGTGGATGTGGATGTGATAGGAAGCGTTATGAGGAACACACTGAGGTGGTGTGGCCATGTGGAGAGGATGGAGGGTGAAAGACTGACGAAAAGAGTGTATGTGAGTTAGATGGAGGGGGGAAGAGGGAGGGGGAGGCCGAGGATGAGATGGAGGGATGGGATGGAGAGGTATATGAGAGAGGAGGTTTGTGAGTTGGGAGCAGAGCAGTGAAATGGCGGAGGACAGGGCGACTTTGAGGCGATTTGTTTGTGGCCACCCCAAACGGGATTGAGTCGTCTGGCAATAGATAGATAGATAGACAGAGAGATACATATATATATATATATATATATATATATATATATATATATATATATCTATCTATATATATATATATATATATATATATATATATACATCCATATATATATATATATATATATATATAGATAGATAGATATGTGTGTGTGTGTGTGTGTGTGTGTGTGGAGAGAGAGAGAGAGAGAATTCAGAGGCGAGTATGACAACTGAATGAGACACTCTCTGGTTTTGCTAACTTAAGTAATATTTAGCCAACATAATTCTTACTTCGACTTTTGATTAATAATTAAGGTTTACTAGTCACAGACATTTTTTTCCTAGAATGCCAGTTTGCCTCCACCATAAGAGCAATAACATAAGCAAGATGTTGATTTGGACTTTTCCTTACAATTACAATTGCATCTATGAAATCTTGCTCCTAAATCACACTGAATATGTTGTATATATGTGATGCAAAAGGTGTTATCGGAGACATTGTATTCCCATCTAGAAATCGGCACAGACTCCCATTTCTATCACTGAAGAAATGTAGAGATATCAAGGTGTATAGAAGCCACGCAGCACATTTAAACAAACGCTTAATGACTTTACCTTTGTCATTAGCTTTGTTCATTATATCTTGTTTTATTTTTTCAGTATCTACCCTGCAGTCAAAAGCTCTGTTTCTCATTCCTTAAAACATTCCCTTGTTGGATACTCGTGAATTTATTCCTAGTACACAGTTACTTTTTCAAGATTACTGTACATACCCTTTTGAGTCATTGTGCTTTCATTTATAATTCTCGTCATCAGTGTTTTGTGTGTTCCTACAATGTAACTGTTATTTTCTATCAGTTCCGAGTTTCTTGGGTCATACTACTTCTCCTCTTCTGTCATTATCACGATGCCAACCAGGGTACAACAAGGTTCTTTGTCTCTAGTTCACACTTTAAAAATGATTTTTTTCAGCTTATCAATATCCGATTGCAATGAGTGTGTATGAAGCACAGTTTCCTCATAATCCACCATAGTCCTTGTTGTTACTTTTTTTTTTCATTCTGATTTCCAAGACCTTCTTCAATGCTAGTGCACTAAATACACCATTTTCTCTTTTTTTTTCAGCATTTTTTCCTTACTCAGTGTTATTTAAGAAGTTTCCCAAAATTTCTGATAAAGCACGATGTGTTGGATCATGTCTCCGATACTCAGATCTCCCTTTTTTTCTCTCTGAGAGTTTTTCTCTCCATGGTAAGGCTTCAGGAAAACTAAAATCAATCAGATTTGTATAAGCAAAATAGTTTCCAATGTCCATGCTAGCAAGTTCTGCAATGACTTAAAAAAAAAAATCAGATAATAGGAACTATGTAGGAGAGGAAGATGAGGTTGAGATGGGGAGACCACTCTGGAACAGCTGTCGAAGTGGTAGCGTTCCTCACACTATCTGTAGCCCCGAGACATCTGCCACCAATGGCGTCATTTCTAAAAGAGGTGGGAGTTGATCATATTCTCCAACTGTGGTGAACGGATGTCTGTTGTGTGCACGTGGTAGTGTCCCCCATGCTACTTGTAGGCCGAAACACCTGGCACTAATGGCGTCGGTAGTAGGGGTAGGCAGCCCCGCCCAGGGAAGTACTACCGCCAAGATTATGGGAGACTCAAGGAATAGCCTGGATTCCATTTTCTCTCCTAGGCCTTGGTACCTGGTTATACATCTTTCTGCCTCACACACCTGAGGGCATCAGGCTGCCCTCTTTACACAACACACACATCCACATTATATTACATTACCTTAAACCAGCTATCCTCTCTCCAAAAAACACCAATCTTTTCAATACATATCATACCCATGCCACAAAACATCCCTGTTCTCGCCCCCATAAAAAGAACCATTGTTTGTAACCTTTTTGTAGATATTATAGTATGTAAAGATGGTATGTAAGTAGTTGTAAGTAGTTGTAAGTAGGATCCAAGGAGGGCATCAACGCCCAGTGTTATGTCTAGGATGAGCGGATTATTATGTCTATCTTGAGTGATTCATGCCTCTGTGATCGGGACTACCGCCCTAGCCGGATGAGAGCCGGCAATCAGTAGCTGTCTCTATGGGTCTGGGGAAGGACATGGAGTTTTCCGGTATTGCTGTATATTGATTCAAGACGGTGTTTAATATATTGTCAGAAAACTACTACAAGACTTTCCCTTCACCTGCAAGTGACGTAAAGTGGGGCATTGACAGCTTTAACATTTGGTGGAAAGCGAGTGGGATAAGAGTGAATTACATCTTCTGTGGGCCAGTTTAGCTGTGTCTGTCTTCCCACTCTACTGTCGCTGCTGTTCTTCCCACGACGACACACAGCCTATCTCCGCCCTAGTCTCCAGCCCTGTTTGCAGTCTTGGTGTGGAATCGTTCTGGCAGTTTTTATGTAATTTTGGGAGTTTCCTCCACATCAACGCCCCACCTATCACCACGCCACCACAACCAGTGAACCACGTAAGGCTCCTGCTCCTATCAACCTACAACCTGCCTTTGCCTGCCTGTGTTCCTGTCCAGCCTGCTGTAATGGTTAGTTTCAGCCCCCACAAACTCCACCCCAGACCCCACTCCAGGAAGCAGCCCCCAACCGCCGCCCGACGCCGTTACGTCATCGTTTTCCCCATCCACCACACACACACACCGACATCACCCAGGGAGCATGGCCAGTCACACCGAGCTACGTCACAGTCTCCTGCTCCTATCAGCTTCTCGTTCTGCCCAGTGGAGAGCCGCACCCAGTGACGTCACAGACACTTCCACCCAATCACGAGGAGACTAGAGCCTCACTTTTTCTTCAGCCTTGGGACAGACCGCATCTCACTACAAAGTATTTCCTACCTGCATTTTCATGCAATTCCTCATTCCATCACATTCATTAATCCCTTTCTACAGAGAAGCCAAGCTGTCTCTATAGATTGTGATATTTTCACCATTAACTCTCATCCATTCATTGCATTTTTGTCCTTCATTTTTCATTCAGTCAGAATTTTTCGTTCACTCACTCCTACTTCATCCCATTTTCTCCCATTCATACTCAGCTGTAAATAACGCATTCATTTTCACTCATATTCATTGTATATAAATCATTTCTTCACAGATAAAAAAAAAAAAATTATTATTCTCATTTAGTCATCCATTTGTTCATTTAGTTTTATTTGCTTACTTCCTACTATGATAATGTCCTTTTTTAAAAGGGGTAGATCTCTCACCTATTGAACCTGACGGTAACACAGATAACGCTGTATGTGGTGATAATGTAAATCTTCGCAGTGGCAGATCTTATACCAGACCAACCATAAGTTCCCTACCTGTTTCTACTACACCTGTTACTCCTACCCTAAATCCAAATATATTAACTCCAGATACTCTATCATCTTCTCCAACTGATGCTCCTGAAACCACTCAGTCTTCTCCACAGTCTTTATTCCTCCCTACACACACCACTACCGCCACGACACTTCCTTCCCACACACCGTCTCAGTTCACTACCGTGCCAACTTCTTCACCTTCGCGGTCTCAACCTCTTCTTACGATGGCGACTCAGAACCCTCCACCTCCACAATCCATATATTTAGATGACGTGAATAGACCCAAATTTATAGGAAAGGATAGTACTGTTTCGATTTACGATTTCCTCAGAGAGGTCGAAAACGACCTTCATAATCGCCAGATTGTAACTGAACCCTTGAAAGTTTCATATCCTCTCAGTCGACTCCATCATGGCAGATCATTAATAGGAGCCGCTATTCGTGCGGGGCACTTCAAAGATTGTCAAACGTTTGACACGTTTAGCCAACGGCTTATTCAATACTGTTGCCAACATTCCAATTCTGCATCCCTTATAGGATTAACTAATCTCCTCAAGCAAATGCAGGAAGACATGAAGGTACCTCCCCAACATGTAAAAGTAATTGAGGCATATGCTACTATGAGGGCGATGAGTTCAGAGTTGCACCAATTATTCCGTGGTACTCAATGGTTTACAGAAAACAACAGGGAGATCATGATTACATTAAATAATATTGCAGACTAGTTCGGTTACTTTAGATTTCTCAGTTGGCTTTCGGACTCCCCAAAACAAATAGCACTATAAGTTGCTTTAAACCAGGAGACAAAATAATGGATGTTAGTAAAACAATCGTTGAGAGGTCAGGAACAGACTTCACTCGCCAGGTCGATTCTTACAGTTCACCCTGTCCCTCTGCAGGTGGTACTGCAAGAGTACTACACACCAGCATCACTTCATCTGATTCCTCTCATTCACGGCCAACTACAAGAACCAAACCTAGTAATCGGTCTCACTCACAATGTCGTTCACCTTCTAGTGGTCGTGACAATTCAACTCTGCAACAAAGCAAACAATTTTCAACTGCGTGCTGGCACTGCGGTAATGTAGATCATAGAGAGTCTAGCTGTGCACGCAAAGAAAGACGTTTTCGCTCACGGGAACGCCCGTGCGCACCTTCGCGGTCCCAATGTCTAACTTGCAAGTACCATAAGAATAGCACAACTCACTCCACGAACGAGTGTCGTTACCTTAATAGCCGTCAGTCGGTGGAAGACGAGCGCTCGGATTGGAGAAATGTACCCTAACAGTAGAAGATCTGCTGGTGTCTGAAAATAAGGTAACAGAAAATCAACTCCCCATTCGTCAGGTAGGACCTATAACATCTTCAGGCTTAGTCATTCTAGGATGGAGCGAAGGGGTACAAAGCTCTTTCTTTATGGACAGCGGATCTATGGTAAATCTAATCTCAGATACCTCTTTAAACAACATCAGGAAAATAACTAAAAGAGTTAGGCTCCTTGAACCACTTGACATTCGCCTATGCGGTGTGGATGGCTCAGAATTTCAGGTCAAAGGAAAGATCACACTAGAAGTACAATATGAATAAGACCTTTTGACGTAGAGTTTCATGTCACTAATGATCTTAGGTATCCAGTGGACACCCTCATTGGCTTTTCGACAATGGCCCAAGAAGCCATTGCTCTCCTCCCTCCTTCTCGTTGTGTACATGTCAATGGTTTCCCAATATCTAGTATGGAATATCCACGTCCGGTACTTTCCAAAATCGACTCTGTTATTAAGTCTCACATGATTCCAACAGTAGTCAAGAGTAACCAATTACACATGTCGTTACCTGAACAGCCAGGTACACTACCATCTAGTACTACATCCTCTGAGCAGTGAGGATCTGTCCGTTCTCCCCTTTGGGGCTAAGATGCGAATGAATGTGTTTGAATGGATGAGTAAATGGAGAGTGAGTCGTCCTGTCTCGGCTACCTCCCTTTCCTTGGGGGAAGCAGCCTAGGTATATAGATAGATAGATAGATCAACCCCTCTGACAATGGCACACTCGCCGACTCAGACACGTCTCATTTAACTACCTCAGATAGTGTGATTGATGTTTTACAACACGCAGAGATAAGACGTGCAGTAACAAATCAGTGCACAATTTTGTTGCCACACAAGTTTACTAAAGTCTGTTTCTTGTTGTGGGTGCGAAAGCAGGAGTGGATGTACTAACCTTACCTGAGACGTGTTGTATGAATGGCTTAGCTTATGAGTCAGCGTTGTGCACGGTGCTGGAGGATGGTTTAAGCTACTTGTATATTGCAAACACAACAAACACCGCTTACACCTTACGAACGGGAACTCAGATTGGCGATTTCTTGGTATACCCAGCGGCCGTACTTGTGTGCCAGGACTTCCCATACCCTGTTGCTGATGTGTGCTCAGTTGCTCAGTCCACCAATATTCCATCTAATCTTGAATTTCATGTGAAACAAAGTGATTTCCCGGAACACCGACATCAATTAATTAATCTCCTGTGAGACTATCGCGAAGTAGTAGCCCTACCTGGTGAGAATATGGGCAAGACAAATTTGGTAAAGTATAATATTACATTACAGCCAGGTGCTTAGCCAGTATATATACCTGCCTACCGTTTACCACATAGCCAACGTCAACAAGCCGATCGTCTTATTCAGGACATGTTGGATAATGAGGTCATTGAACACTCTGATAGCCCGTGGAACAGCCCACTATTTCTGGTTCCAAAGAAAGGTGGCGAGTTACGACCAGTCATAGATTACAGACGCGTGAATACACTGACTGTCCCGGACAGATTTCCAATTCCTGTACTCACTAATTTGCTGGAATCCTTAGGTGAAAATAATTGTGTTTTTTCCTCCCTAGATCTTTTAAGTGGTTCCTGGCAAGTCGAGATGGAAGAATCATCTCATCCTATCACTGCCTTCAGTACTCTATCCGGTCATTACCAATTCCGTAGACTTCCATTCGGTTTGAGAAATGCACCTTCAGCGTTCATGTGACTAATTCATACAGTTTTCGCTGGCATGATAGGTCACTCAGTTTTTGCTTATCTAGATGATGTCATAATCGCTAGTTACTCGGTGGAGGAACACTTAGAAAAGTTAGCTGAAGTGTTCACTAGACTCAAACAAGCTGGACTTAAGATCAAACTATCAAAGTGTGACTTTTTACGTAAGAAACTCCAATTCCTAGGACATGTTGTTGACGCTCACGGAATTCACACGTCAGATGACAAGGTTAGAGCCGTGACGAATTTCCCAACTCCAACCAACACCGACGCTGTACGCAGTTTCCTCGGTCTCAGTGGGTATTATAGAAGGTTCATAAGAGGGTATGCCAAGATACCTGCGCCGTTAACAGAATTACTAAAGAAGGATGCGTCTTTTGTGTGGGCGGATGAACAGGCAACCGCATTCACAACACTGAAAACTGCTGTAGCACAATCACCAGTTTTGGCATTCCCTGATTATTCTAAACCATTTCTTCTCTGTACTGATGCTTCGGAGTAGGCCTAGGTGCCGTTCTCATGCAATATGACTCTGAAAGAAAGAAACGTGTCATTGCCTATGCTAGCCGTGTGCTAAACTCCGTGGAAAAGAATTACAGTGTAACTCACTGGGAAGCCCTTGCCGTGGTCTGGTCCCTAAAACATTTCCGTGACATCATCTACGGATATCCTGTTCACATCCAAACAGACCATCTTCCCTTATGTGACTTGTTTTGGGGACGTAACCTTACTGTTCGACTTGCACGTTGGGCAGTCACTGTGACTGACTATAATCTGACATTTGAATACGTTCCTGGAAAATCCAATGTCGTAGCCGATGCCCTCTTGCAGCATCTTGCCACAGTCTCAACCGGTTGCGACGTAAACTTTGCGTTCAATTATGACACACTACATAGGTTCCAGCATGAGGACCCCGTATGGTCACAGGCCATATATTTCCTAGAGTAAGGCGATGATTCTTCTCTGCCAAAGTTACCAGTCCCTGTATCTGATTTCTTCCTCAACAATGAATTGCTCTATAAAAACTCAGTACTGAAAGGTAACAACGTACCTCATCGCGAAGTTAAGCAACTAGTCATTCCAACAGACTAAATTCCTGCTGCCCTCCATTTAATCCACGACACCCCTCATGCATCACACCCTGGCAAAGACACAAGCTTACGACAAGCACGTCTGTCATATTATTGGCCCACTATGCAAAGGATGTAGAAGCGCACTGCAATGCATGTTTATCATGTGCCCGGCACAAGGGGAGCAGCCAACCTGCTCCTATATTGCAGTACCCAGTACCATCAAAACCTTGGCAAATTCTCTCTCTTGATCTTCTGAAGCTGCCTCGTACAGAATCTGGCTTCGTTTATCTGTTAGTGGCAGTTGATCATTTCTCTAGATTTGTTATCTTAGTTCCATTGCGTGAAAAGTCTGCTAACGCAGTAGCACATGCCTTTATTAATTCAGTTATTTGCCCTTTCACAACACCAGAAGTAATTTTAACTGATAATGGGTCAGAGTTCAATAATTCAGTTCTGGAAGAAATTTGTCTTCGATACGGAATTAAGAAATGCAATATAATGGCCCATCATCCAGCCTCGAATGGCCTAGTAGAGCACCAGAATAGAAAGATATTGGAGAGTCTGCGTCACATAGTGGGAGATCAGACTTTCACCTGGGATGAATGGATTCCGCAGGTAGCTGCTTCAATTAATTCATCCATCAATAAGTCAATTGGAGAAACACCATTCTTCATCATAAATGACTTTGACAAAAGACTACCTTATTCACTGTAGCAATCCAAACCTGATCCGATCTACGACTACGATAATTATGTGCGAGTAAACCTATCCAACTTCCAGAAAATTCATAAATATGTTCAGGATAATCTGGCCCTTACAAATGAGGAGATGGTATGTAACCAATATGCCGCTGCCAAAGATGTTGCCATCCAAGTAGGGGACTTAGTTTTTGCCCTAGATCATGACAGAGAATCAAAACTAAGCAGTAAATTCTTGGGTCCCTTCCGTGTCATATCTCGTAAAGGTAATAAATTCAAATTAAGAGATCCGCACAAGGCAGAGACGACATGGGTGCATGCAGATCATCTCAAACGTGCATCAAAACGCATAGTCTTGGAGGAACCACTAAGAGAGACCACATCCTCACAACAGATTCCTACTCAGCCTTCTTCCTCTTCTCTAAACCTTCCTTCTGACATTACTATTCAGCCTTCCCCTACTGTTAATGACTATCGTGCCAAGTTGCGTTCTGCCACTAAGTCTCTTGCATAACGTTATCATCTCATACTGTCGTTAACATCTGTATCAACATCACTTCTAAGATCACCTTATTTTATGGGAAAGATGCTGTGGGTCTACGTGCTGACAGTGCTGACTCTGGTTAGGTCTGGATCGGGTGAGGACGATGGTGCCGTACGGCCCGGGGGCTTGGTTGGCGCAGGAGGCGAGGTAATGGTGGTTAAGTAGTCTCATTGCGCTACAACCTAGAGCCTATGGTCGCCGTGGCCATCGCCCTGCCTGACCTTGCACGTCAGCTAGACGACCTGCAGGGACTCTTGTCAGAAATTAGAAATCGACATCCCAATGACACATTTTTGTACCCACTCTACCTACCCATCTGCTGGAAATTAGATTATATTCGTTATCAGTTCGACCATCTTCAAGATTCCTTCCCTCACCAAACGCCTGTGGGTCGCTCATGAGTGAAACGTGGACTTTTTGACCTTGGAGGAGAAATCCTCAGTGGATTATTTGGTGTAGCGACTAACCGTGAACTTTCTGGTTATAAACAGGACTTAATCCAATTATCTAATGCCCTCGAATCCCAAGAAAAGGTGTTACGTGTTCAACATTTTATGCTGCAACAGATGAGTCACCATTTGCATGATGTTATTAATACTTTAAATAATTTTACGATTGTTCTTAATCGTTAAGTATCACAGACTAATATTATTTCAGAGTTGATGTATGTTAAATTACATGTTGATAATTTGCAGGTTTCTGTGGACTCTCTTGTCTCCCAAGTTTCTACTGTAATTCGTATTTTAGTCAGTGCTGTTGATAGTCGTGTGACCCTAGATTTAGTATCTCTCTCTGATTTTCTTTCTACTTTGGAATGGGCTCACTCAACATTCGGCTTGTCTCCTATGATTCCATTTTCCTCTTTAGAACAGTACTACCCAATACTACAAGCCACATTCCTTACTAAAGATATAATTGTTCATATTCCTCTTCGTTCTTCCATCATACTCGATCTCTTTCACATCATTCCTTTTCCCTTCTGGTACAATAACTCCCTGGTACAAGCCTATGTCTCTTCTGAGTACTTTCTTTTCTCCCATGATCATCTCTATATTGCCTTCCTCTCCTCAAGTGACCTCGGTAGATGTGCCCTTCTCACACCCAGCTCTCGTGTTTGTGCTGCGTACCTCCTAACAATTTTTCCCGGCAGCGTTGCTCCTTGCGAATCTGCCTTAGTCCGTAACTTCTCAGTACAACCTGTCTGTACCTTTGTTCCGGCTTCCAAAAGCCAGGTACACCATGCTCGTCTAAATCACATCTGCTACTTCTTCTTTAGTGTCTCAACTCCTGTCAGTCTTATTTGTCCAGGGACTCCTGTCCGTTCACTATCCGCAATTGGTTTATATAAGGCCCCTGATTACTGTACAGTAAAGTCTAAGTCTATAATAGCCCATGCCACACATTATCCCTTCGCACTCCGCTCCCACAAGTATGACATCTTCAAACTTATTAATACTACCTTTCATCTACCAACAGAAAATCTTTCTATCACATCAGAGAACCTATGTATGTTGAACTATCTAAACAATTCTGATTTAATTATGAACCAGCACTCTTCAGCTTTTAACCGCTCCTGGTCACATCCAGTCTTTGTATTTCCTCCGGTTGTCTTATGTTTTCTAGGTTTTATTGCAATTGTTTGTATCCTGTATTGTTGTCTCAAGTGAATGGACAAAAGGTTGCATGAGATCCGTGTAGCAGCAAGGTTAGTCCGGCAACCAAAAGACCTGGAAAATGGTAGTTCTGAGTAAAACTCATTTTGTGATTACATATATATATTTGTAAATTGACCAGACCTATATGTTTATGCTATTTTTCCAACATGCCCATGTACTGTAAATGTATTAATCCTTTCTTACAGCCAGCTTTGTGAATTATGTAGCAATATCTCATTTATTATTGTACTCCCATGTAGTCCCGGTTCACTGTATACTCAGACCACTTGTATTCTTGCCATATTATGACGATGCCCCACCACTGTGTCAGGAGACACACTTTCGATGAGGGGGAAAATTGTTTGTAACCTTTTTGTAGATATTATATAGTATGTAAATATAGTATGTAAGTAGTTGTAAGTAGGATCCAAGTAGGGCGTCAATGCCCAGTGTTATGTCTAGGATGAGCGGATTATTGTGTCTACCTTGAGTGATTCATGCCTCTGTGATCGGGACCACCGCCCTAGCCGGCGATCAGTAGCTGTCTATACGGGTCTGGGGAAGGACATGGAGTTGTCTGGTATTGCTGTATATTGATTCAAGACGGTGTTTAATATATTGTCAGAAAACTACTACAAGACTTTGCCTTCACCTGCAAGTGACGTAAAGGGGGGCATTGACAGCTTTAACACCATGGCTGCTGCTATACTGGGAATCAGTACGGTGGTTTCTTGGGTGACCACCACCGGCAGGGCTGGGTTGTCTGCACAGGGCCCCCCTGGTCGTCATTAAGCGACTGTGCTGCCTCCAGTGTTGCGGCGCCCTAAATCTGCTAGTCAGTGCAGTAAAATTTTCTTTTGCAATATTAGGGGACTTCACTCCAACATCAACTCTGTTCAAAATTTCCTCCAGTTTGAATCCCCTGATCTGTGCTTTCTGACAGAGACACAAGTAAGCTCCACCTCTGATTTAGTCAGATTTAATTTTCCTGGTTATATCTTGATTCAAAATTTCAGACCCAGAGGAGGTGTATGTTGCCTTGCTAAATCGGAAATTGCCCTGGAGGAGATTACTAAATTTAACTGTCCTTTTTTCGACTATTCCATATACAAATTAAATTCTTTTGGTAAAATTAAGTATTTCTGTTGTGTTTATCGTTCCCTTAATGCCCCTTCAGAGCCGAGTTTATTTGACTGTCTTCACAACTAAGTGTCCTCAACATTGATACTGCATCAGAAATTACTATTCTGGGTGATTTTAATGCCCATAATGTCGAATGGCTCACTTATTCACCCAGAACTGATGACTCTGGTCTTGAATGTGAGCTATTTGCAGACTCATTTAATCTCACACCAACCCTGGCCTCGTCCTTCACCCGTTCTTCCACCCATACCAGTCTAATACACATAACCTCTCTTTCTACTTCCATAAACAGAAGACACACACGTCAAACCGCAACCTATCCTTCCTTTCTACATACATTCAAACGTGCTTTCACTTGCGTCCAAACCCCAACACCTGCCCTTCCTTAGAACATTCGCCCTTGCACCTGTCCTTCCTTTGGACATCCACCCTTGCACTTGTACTTCCTTCCAACATTCACCCCACCCTTCCACTTCCGCTCAAAACCGGTCCACGTCCGACCAAAACAGTCACTCCCCTTTGCTGTTCGTGCTCCCACCCCCACTTGCATAGTCCGCTTTTTCGATCATGGTGGCAGAAAAGGCTCTGCTAATGCTAGGAAACTTCAAAAACTGTATATCCAATTTAATTATTGACAAATATTGCCTGAATCCAAGATTACCTTCACTGCAAATTTTGTCTCCAAAAATATAGAAATTCTAGGTGTTTCACTTTACAAGAGCCTCAATTGGATCTCTCACGTTAGGCCATTTGCATAAAAACTTGGATTATTGTACAGAATCCATACCCTCTTTACTGACGGTCAATTAGCTATAATTTACTAGTTTTATGTGCATTCACAGGTTGAATATTCCTCACCCATGTAAAGCGGATGACTGTGTTGAGGATGCACTAAAACAATAGCAAAAAGACAGAACAAAGCTACATGAATAGCAGAGGGACCATACGAGGGAAGGGGTTCACAGATCACCAGCCAGAAAATGCGTTTTTGTTGGATAACACTATTTTCACCCATACTCTATAATGTGGCATAGGATGAGAACACCTGCCACTGGAAGTATGGTTGAAAATCCTGCAGAATAAAAGTATTGTACAGCTCCGGACAGATGAAACGGCTACACCCCATCCACCAGCGACTTGGTTTGGGTCTCAGTGGTTCTGGTAACAGTTGCAGGTGGAGGGAGGGGGGATGTGGGAGGGTGAGGAGGGGAGAAATGTGGGCGGAGTTATATAGGGGGTAGTGTGGGAGGGTGAAGAAGCAGCACAGTCTGGCTGGTGGGAGGGGGAGACGAATGGTTGGGTAGCGGAGACGAGAGTCTGCTGGAGGGTAAGACAGGTGAGTGTGATTAGATGAAAAGAAATTACAAAAAATGAATTATTACAATATCTGCTGCATATATTGCATTTTATCTACTAAATAAAAACACTGTCTATTATTCACCACCGTATTTGGGTATCCTACTCATTATTATTATCCTTTGGATATTAGTCAATAAATAAAGATATTGGACGGTCTTTCGGACCCAAACCAATTTTTTCATAACTTTTTCTTCAGCTATTTCCGTATTCCTATTATCCCTCGTGCTTGAAGTCCCCCTTTTTATCACTTTCTCCTACGCCCTACATTTTTTTTAGGCATAAGGCAGTTTAACTTTCTCTTTAAATAACCATATTTGTCAACAAATATTCCTTTCATTAATCTATTTAATTACCTGTTTTCTTTCAATATGCATTTGTCTAATAATGGGTGTTACACCTTAATTGGCGCCGCTATTTGACGTTTTGAATAAATTTGGTCTAAATTTACGCATATATTGCAGTCTCTCTCAAGTAGGCTGGCAACCTCACACATCCTACCCCCTGCTTTCTCCTTCTCTCGCTACCCGTTCCCTCCTTTCCTTTTGTAGTACTGTTTATCTATTCTTTCTCATATTTTTAACCTCATTCCTTCTTACAAACTTTTAGTGCCATAGGAATTTCTCCCTTATCACCTATAGTCCTACTACATGAAAGTGGAAAAAACTGCCATCGGGAAAAGAATAACTGGAAATTTATGGCGAAGGTTACGATATTAGTTATTTAGAATGAAAGTGTTGGCAGATACGCATTCTTGACGTGATTATCGCAGCCACAGCATTTCGCCTTCATCAAACAGAAGGACTATAGGTTTCATGCATTACCTCCTTACGTCCAGCATTACTGTGCAGAACGCCATGTATAACACATTAAGGACCACAAGGACAGTACTGGTAGTCATCGTGATTCTCATGAATCTCTCCATAGGCTATTGAAAACAGTGCTTTATGCTCAACTTCAGAAAAATGTTCTCATCATGGCAATGATAGGCAAAGATAATAAAAACAATATATACAACCAAATTATCATTTATTATCCAACAAAGCTCAAACTGCCTCCGTGCTGCAGTCTCAAGGGTGTAACCAGCTCACACAAGCACATGTAACCTGAAGAAATTAAATACATGATCCTATATATATATATATATATATTAATAACCATGAACAACACTGTTTGATCTAAAATTTATTGTGTTGGGTAAAGCAGAGGACACTAACTAGCATGGCAACCTACCACACGGAAACCACCATGTTGCACTACACGCCACAGAAACCGATGCACAGACCATGATATCAGCGAAAAACTATGAGAATAGTATTGCACGAAGCAGGGTTGCATCACAGGACCCTAGCAAACGTTATGTTGACAAGCCAGAGGATTTTGGGAAGTGTGTCACTGAAGGCGCAACTGCTGGAGAAGGAATAATACTCGGTGAGTATTATTTCTGAGGTTTTCGCTGGTATAAACTAAACTATTCAGTCATACATGACCATAAAAATATATTAATAATTACTGCAGGGGGACAACCAGTTTCGTTACAACGTCAGTCCATGCAGAGGAAATTACTTTGGCCATATAGGGTTACTCGATGTTAAATTTCATAAGTGTAGAGCCTGTATGATTATATATATATATATATA
Source organism: Coenobita brevimanus (assembly GCF_032717465.1). Classification (NCBI taxonomy): domain Eukaryota; kingdom Metazoa; phylum Arthropoda; class Malacostraca; order Decapoda; family Coenobitidae; genus Coenobita; species Coenobita brevimanus. The sequence goes on from NC_136960.1 coordinate 25,502,271, forward strand.
TATATATATATATATATATATATATATATATATATATATATATATATGATAAGGTATTTAATTTTTTTCACGTAGCACGGAGGCAGTTTGAGCTTTGTTGTATAATAAATGATAATTTGGTTGTATATATTGTTTTTATTATCTTTGCCTATCATTGCCATGATGAGAACATTTTTCTGAAGTTGAGCATAAAGCACTGTTTTCAATAGCCTATGGAGAGATTCATGAGAATCACGATGACTACCAGTACTGTCCTTGTGGTCCTTAATGTGTTATACATGGCGTTCTGCACAGTAATGCTGGACGTAAGGAGGTAATGCATGAAACCTATAGTCCTTCTGTTTGATGAAGGCGAAATGCTGTGGCTGAGATAATCACGTCAAGAATGCGTATCTGCCAACACTTTCATTCTAAATAACTAATATCGTAACCTTCGCCATAAATTTCCAGTTATTCTTTTCCCGATGGCAGTTTTTTCCACTTTCATGTAGTAGGACTATAGGTGATAAGGGAGAAATTCCTATGGCACTAAAAGTTTGTAAGAAGGAATGAGGTTAAAAATATGAGAAAGAATAGATAAACAGTACTACAAAAGGAAAGGAGGGAACGGGTAGCGAGAGAAGGAGAAAGCAGGGGGTAGGATGTGTGAGGTTGCCAGCCTACTTGAGAGAGACTGCAATATATGCGTAAATTTAGACCAAATTTATTCAAAACGTCAAATAGCGGCGCCAATTAAGGTGTAACACCCATTATTAGACAAATGCATATTGAAAGAAAACAGGTAATTACAAAGATTAATGAAAGGAATATTTGTTGACAAATATGGTTATTTAAAGAGAAAGTTAAACTGCCTTATGCCTAAAAAAAAATGTAGGGCGTAGGAGAAAGTGATAAAAAGGGGGACTTCAAGCACGAGTGATAATAGGAATACGGAAATAGCTGAAGAAAAAGTTATGAAAAAATTGGTTCGGGTCCGAAAGACCGTCCAATATCTTTATTTATTGCCTAATATCCAAAGGATAATAATAATGAGTAGGATACCCAAATACGGTGGTGAATAATAGACAGTGTTTTTATTTAGTAGATAAAATGCAATATATGCAGCAGATATTGTAATAATTCATTTTTTGTAATTTCTTTTCATCTAATCACACTCACCTGTCTTACCCTCCAGCAGACTCTCGTCTCCGCTACCCAACCATTCGTCTCCCCCTCCCACCAGCCAGACTGTGCTGCTTCTTCACCCTCCCACACTACCCCCTATATAACTCCGCCCACATTTCTCCCCTCCTCACCCTCCCACATCCCCCCTCCCTCCACCTGCAACTGTTACCAGAACCAAGACCCAAACCAAGTCGCTGGTGGATGGGGTGTAGCCGTTTCATCTGTCCGGAGCTGTACATGCACCCAGGTGAAGTGGTGGTATAGGAGCGGAGGAGCGCATCTTGGCTGTGTGTGCCTGTGTGTGCGTGTGCTGGTTGCGGCTATGAGAAAGTACCCGGGCTGTGAGCCTCGCTTACTGATTGGCTGGCCGTATATGGCGGGGTGTTTGATGAGTGCTTTTGCCACGCCATTCGTCAGTGCTCTGTTCATAGCACACATAAAGGATTTCTTGCTGTTTTGCAGCCTGCCCCAATGACCTTGGGGGAGGGGGGCCATAGCACACTCATACTGTTTAATGGTCCTTCTCTTAGTTCTAATCAATAGTTTTTTGCTTAGGCAAAAAAGTTTTGCCAGAAAACAGGTTGAAAGCTCAGCAAAAAAAAATAAAATAAAATAAAAAGTAGATTTTATTAATTAATATTAATTTCATAGATATGGCCAACATCTACAAGAATCACCATCTACACTCAGAAACATATCCTAGAAGAAAAAAAAAAAAAACATTCTGCCGTCAAAATGTATAAAGTTAAGGTTGTGAGAATATTGCTGATCTTTGAACCCCTTGTCTGGCGTTTTTTGATATGGCGTGAGAATATCTTATGTCGTGCGACCCCTCAATTAATATCCCAGCAATTACAGATGAACTACTTCCCCTACAAGTGAGGCAGAATGTTGCCTTCTTCGCATTATTTATAGATACTTTAATGCTAATTGCTTAGATGAAGTTGCATCCACTGTGCCGCATCCTCTCTCCTTTCTCCTTGCTCATGTCTGAACAGTCACACTGCCATATGGCAGAAATTTTCTCTGTTAGAATTTCCTAATGCCCCTAACTGCTTCTCTTTGGAACTTCTTTCAGAAAATTAATTCCCCCCCAACCTTCAACGTAAAGCAGTTCAAGTCCAACTGTTGCAGATTTTCGAAATGAATGCAGTGCTATTGTAATCAGGTTTAGGGAATTGTTCTTATTTAAATTGATTTTCCTCTCTTTCTTCATCCCATACCGTATACAGTATATATATATATATATATATATATATATATATATATATATATATATATATATAAAGAGAGAGAGAGAGAGAGAGAGAGAGAGAGATGCGTCTTTCGATAAGCGAATCATGTTCCACAACGGTTGTAGGTCATCATTACTCTGACTAACTCCTTGTTTTCCACAGTCTCTCTCTCTCTCTCTCTCTCTCTCTCTCTCTCTCTCTCTCTCTTATGATTTGTCTCTTGGATCTTATTACAGACCACATTTCCCTTCCATTCTTTACCTTGTTTGCTCATTCTGCTTCCTGTCTTTTCCCTGTCCTTTCTCTCTTTTCCTTCACTTATCATTATTCCCTACAGCCTTTTGTTCTGTTTTTTTTTTCTTTTCCTGCACTTTTGTATTTGATTCCTACTGAACGCTTTCGAATTCATTTTCCTTCTTTAGTTCTCATTATCATATTTCTCCCAGTTCTGCTGTTTTGTCACTTTGTGTGTGTGTGTGTGTGTGTGTGTGTGTGTGTGTGTGTGTGTGTGTGTGTGTGTGTGTGTGTGTGTGTGTGTTTAGAATTTCATTGTCTTTTCCTCTTCTTCCTTATCTTCTCATACTTTTTTTTCCCATTCCCTCTTCTTAGTCATATTTCACTGCCTCTTTTTTCACTGCTCTTTTGTTTTGCTCTTTGTGGCTCTTTTCTCTCTCATTTTTCTTACTGTTTCTCTTTCTCTTCGATTTCATTCTCCCTTTTTGTTCTGTTTTTCTCCCTCCCCCTCATGTCTGACATTTCGACAGAATTTCTTGTACTCTTTCCTTCCACGTTTTAAATTCTCTCTCTCTCTCTCTCTCTCTCTCTCTCTCTCTCTCTCTCTCTCTCTCTCTCATATATATATATATATATATATATATATATATATATATATATATATATATATATATATATATATATATATATTCATCTCCACAACAATTCCATTCCATGCAAGTGTACAGGCTCTGGTAATCATTGTCCATTAATAAAATGTATACAGAAGTTAGGGCACTGCCTGTTTATTAGCGGTATCATCAAAGCGTTAACTGCAGTTAACACTCATTAAAACTGTTACATAATTGGCAGGATATTACCTAAACAACGTTATCAGTTAATAAAACACATCTACCTTATGAATTTTTATATGCTGCCCGGAGTGCTCTCGCGTAAAATGTTTGGATCCGCTGATGCGGCATTCTGCAACTCCTCTAAGATTATTTCTTTATTTTATATTTGTTCCCTGATGTCGATTACCGTATCTCTCAGTATGGAGTGATGTCATAGGTGAAGGAATTATAATCAATCCACATTATCTCCTTCACCACAAGAACGTTGTACCAAGTTGAACAAATTACCTGGTGGCACCAAACTCCAACTAAATATACTCATATGCTATCCTTGTGTTTTAGCGGTTAATAAAAGCTTAGTATGAATCATCAGTGATATAATATGAATATAAACAAGATGCATGCTCCTTGAATGCCTGCACAACGGATGATTTTTGTTAGTGTTCCTGGAAAATTTCCTTCTAGTATTAGAGAAGAGTGCAATGTTGCTCCTACATTGTATCGTGTACGAATCCTGGCTGGAAGGTTTGTATGATAGGAAGAGACATTTCAGCTGCTTTGTCTTGTTGTGTATTGATGTTTTCATCATAACCTTGTTTATGAAGGTCAAAGTACTTCGCTAGGACCAAAATATATGTTTGGTCTCTCTCTCTCTCTCTCTCTCTCTCTCTCTCTCTCTCTCTCTCTCTCTCTCTCTCTCTCTCTCCAGGAAGGTACTGTGCTTCTTTACTGTCATTACCAAGTTTTTAAATAGGTTAAGCAGTTAATGTGAGGAGAATATTGTCGAAAGTTGTATTACGTAATTTCGTTCCAGAGAGAGAGAGAGAGAGGGGGGGGGAGGGAGAAATAAGGTATGGAAATGAATACAAAACCAAAAAAAAAAAAAAAAAATGGAGGCGAAAGCAAGAGCTGTTAAAGGCTAGAAGTTAAGATTTTTTTTTTTTTATCAAGAGGAACGAGAAACGTGTTGTACAGTATGTTCAAAGTCTGAATGATATACTTTGATAGGCAGTTAAGAAAGCCTAATGAAGTCAGCAACCAGCTGTAAATATGAAAACGTGACATTGAAAAATTAATGCGTCCTGTGAACATTGATATTAACTGAAAATATTGGTTTCGAAGCTACAACGTTCTAAAAAACATATGTCTACAAAAAATAATATGTGTTTAAAACGAAATCAAGCATTTAGGAGCCAGAGAATATTATACAAAAAAAACGAAAGGAACGACAGAACCAGAACGATGACATGTTTTAAGCACAAAATTTTTCATAACAAACACGTTTCAAAACAGTTTTAAACCTTTCGCTGTGGTCGGCGAAGTGCACCTAAGAGGAGAAATACTGGTAGTCATTTGCTTCAAAAAATACGTATTGTAACTATCGCCACTATTGTTACATCAAGAATTTTTCTTTGAAATTAATGACAGATAGCTAAATTAAGTCCAGATAAGAAACTGCAGTCAAAGGATTTAATCAAGGATATGATCCTATTTGGAATGAAAGCGAGACACAGAGCGAGGACAAAATGTCAAAAAAAAAAAAAAAAAAAAAACTATGGCGACGTCAAAATTGTGTGGTGTATGTTAATGGCAGGACGAACACGATACCACAGTACAACTTTATTAGTACCTTGTCTTGCCTCTTGTCTTCTTTTCATGTATTTTATTTCCCCCTCTTTTCCACCACATATCTTATGCTTTATTATTTCCTGTTGTCTTCCTTCCTCACTCTTCCTTTCTTCTCTTTTCTCTTCTCTGATTACATTTAATTGCTGTCATTACCAAGATTCATATTATGGTAATGAATTAATGAGAAGAGAGGATTTTACGAATCTGACATGAGAGAGAGAAAAAAAAATGATATTATGAAAAGGAATAAAAGAACGAAATAACGCAACAGGTTTGTAGGCAGCTACAAATGTGACACTGAATAATAAAAAAAAAATCTTAGTACCAGAACTGACCTTTTAAAAAATGAAAACTGCACTAAAATATTGATATACTTGAAAATTATTGCAAGAGGATTTCGAGAACAAATAACTGGAAGCTTATTGGAAATGAAAACATTAAAGACAACAAAAAACTTTTTAAATGAAGACGAAATACCTTTAATATGCTCAAGATATTTGAATGATTTAGTGAAATATGTTTGGAAATTTTCAGAAAAAATTAAATGGTATGAAAACAACGCTATCATTCAGGGTAAAAAAAAAAATAAAAAGATCGTAAATGCGAATGTTAATACAAAAAAGTACTATTAAGACGTGGCCAAAGGTAAATAGGAAAAAAAAACATAAACGTTGGAAAACAGTTTTTCTATGAAGAATGGAAACTTTTTTTCATTTTTTGTAATGAGCAGGAGAAACAGAAAGATTACTCAAAATAACAGCGGGATGGATGAGTCGAGAGGAATGCCTTGGTAAATGTTTTGTGTCTGTGTAGGCTAATAATGCATCAACATACTGTCACAATCCATCTGTATTTAAACTGCAACTCTCTTATTTATTCCCTCTCCCTCCCCTCGTCTCTCTCTGTTTCAGTTTATTATCTTTCTACTGCTTGTACATTTTCTGTTGCTGCTCTCTCACTCTTCCACAAACGAGAGCAAGAAAGGTAAAATACAGGTGGTCAAAGCGAAACTGAGGAAGAAGGAAGGGTGATGATGAAGATGAAAATGAAACGCTGATGAAGATGAAGGTGAAAAGGGTAAAGGTAAATATGTTAGAAGCGAAAACTGAAGATGGGTGTAATGGTGATGAATAAGACATTGGTGATGATGAATATGAAAGTAAAAATGATACTTGGGGAAACGAAGGCGAAGAAGGAGAAGGTAAAGGTGAAGATGATGGAAATGAAAAAGAAGATGCAGTTAAAAGAAAAAGTTAAAGCCAAAGTGAATGCGAATTTGAAGGAGGAATTGAAAGTGAACGTGAATGTGAGTTTCAAAGTGAATATCAGAGCGCGGTTGCAGCTGCAGATGAGGTTGATATTTATTGGGAGGGTGAAGGTAAACGTGAAGATGATGAGATAATAGCAGAAGAAGGTGGCAGTGAAGATATAGGAGACTGCGACAAGAAGTAGGTGAGGATGAAGGTGAAAATGAAGAATAATGCTAACCGTGTGCGGGTAAATGTTCTGTTGTATATTGTAATGGCCGAGACCAACACACTACCACACTATATCAGTTCACTTTAAATAGGAGTTAAATAACCATTCAAGCATCTTCGGGGTTGTGCTACAAGAGATGAACAAAAGAATATGGCATTGTCACAATGAAGTGCAATGCTAAGGATGAATAAGAGTAGCACTGTCTTTTTCTGGCAGAGGTACGGGTTATAAGCTGCAAAGTGACGAAGATCTCCACCTTGTGAAAGAAAATGAACTAAATATTTTAATGTATACATCACCACCTACCATTTACATCTGTCATTCAAGACTCGATCATTTATTCTCTGTTCAATTATTCTTCTCATTTTTTATCCAGCTACTTCCTCCTTCTCATCATTTCTCATCTCTTTCTCTCTTCAATCATTTGCATCATTTCTTCTCTTGCCGTATCTTCTCTTTTCTATTCATCTCCTCAACTTTCCTTGGATTATGCCATTCATTTCTCTACTTTCCACATATATTCACTTATTTCCTCTCTCTCTCTCTCTCTCTCTCTCTCTCTCTCTCTCTCTCTCTCTCTCTCTCTCTCTCTCTCTCTCTCTCTCTCTCTCTCTCTCTCTCTCAGCAACGCAAGGCTAAGGTAACGTGGGTAGGGAGACACAGGAACCGAAAGCAAGGTCAGTGAAGTAAAATGGCCCAGGTTAGAATGCTAATTTGAAGGAGACATTAGGTTAGAGTGAGACAAACATACAAACGGCAGACACACACACCGACACAGAAGGATGGATAGACAGACGGCAAGCGCCCCTACCCCCCCAACACACACACGCTGTACTGGCACCTCTGCGATCCATACTTTTGCGTGGTCAAAAGGGGCAAAAATCAAGTTACTGGTGATCATCACTGCGTACTGGAACGGTCGGGAACTCAGATTGACGGAGACTCTCTCCCAATAGCGGCCTTTTCGGTTGTGTTTGTTACTTTTCAAGCGATCAAGTTAAGCGTGGTAGCATGCCAAAATGACGGGGTCAGTCTCCAACTCGGCCAACCCAAGCCCGATCTTCGCAATTCCCCCAAAGCTCCTGGGTTACACATTAACAAGCTACTAGGTAACCTCTATTTATACCGCCAGTTCTCAAGGGTTATACAAACAATAAAGTTCGAGTGGGAGGAAATGTGTATTAACTTTTCAATTCTTGTATCACCACTTACACCCCTACTGAAAAAGGGAGTTAAATTTGTCTGAACCGATAACTGTGAATCCTCTTTCAGCAAACTTAAAGCTATCCTATTAAGTCAGCCAGTGCTCGCTACTCCAAATTTTGCTAAGCCTTTTAAGATGGCTGTTGACGCAAGTGATACAGGAGCTGGGGCTGTTTTGCTCCAAGAGGATGATCAGGGTATTGAACACCCTGTATCTTATTACAGTAAGAAGTTCACTCCACCTCCAAAGAACTACTCAACTATTGAGAAAGAGCTTTTGGCCTTCATTTTGGGTTTACGGCATTTTTCATTTTATTTGTGTTCTGGTTTTGACCCCATAGTCATTTATACCGATCATAACCCACTGAAATTCCTTAGTACGTTTAAAGACAAAAATCAGAGATTAACAAGATGGAGTCTACTTCTTCAAGAGTATTCATTAGACATACAACATGTCAAGGGGAAAGAAAATGTTATTGCAGATTGCTTATCTAGACTTTAGACAGATTGTTTTAGAGTAATAAGAAATTTCCTTTGTAAATTTCTTTTTCTTTGTGGGGAGGTGTTACATAGCCTATGATTTCATCATCCCTTGTATAATTCAAACTTATGATAAGTTTTGTTCATGATTGCATCATCCTTTGTATGATCCTCATGTACAGTATGCTGCATCTTTGTTCACGATTCACCACGTGGCTTCCATAGAGACCAGGCTTGCGTGTTCTACCTCATTCCCCCCTTCTCCCCCTTATAGTAGAGTAAATCGTTCTTTCTGTTGTTCAGAGCAGGATTGTCAACTCTTCATCCCCTATGCCTTCATTTGCGCGTCCTTCTTACAAGTTGAATCAAGCTCTGCCGGCCCCTATATAATGAGCTCAGTCTCTGCATTAGTAGCCACTAAGATCTACTCCTCATTTTGTTCACATCTCTCTCCTCCCCTGTACAGTATATTATTATTTTTGTGAGTGCTCAGGAAGTCTCCAGCCATCTAGCTGCTGTAAAATTTGAGTATAAGTGTTATTACCATTTTTCTTGTACTGTATAGCCTAAGGCGTTAATTCGTAAGCCTGGTAAAGTTTTTATGATTCATATTGGTTCCATACTGTCAGCCAGTATTAGTAATATTTGGTATCTGTAATAATATTATATCTTGCTTTAACTGAGCATTATCCGCGTAAGAGTGACAACCCTTGGTGACAACGATGGGGCGAAAGTGAAGAAGGAGCGTTAAACAAGGGATATAAGTAAAGGAAGTATAACACGAGGTTTTGTGACCGACATGGTCTTACTGGTAGATTGGTGGTTAGGCAGGGAAGAAAGGAAAGAATTTAGAAGATCTTATGATGCTATGGCTGCTAGGATGGTAGTTTGGAAATGGAAGAAATGTGATTAGGTAATTTGTAAACTGAGGAAGAATAACAAGGTATGACTTTCTTGTCCTTAGGAAAGTTGAGCAAAAAAATCCAGGTAGATAAGTAGGTAATGCAAGAAATGAATTACGAAATGTTTTGAGGATTTGTTGGCAGATATGTAGGTAGAAGAGCCAGGGTGGCCTGGTGTTAACGTGTTTAACTTGCTGTCTATCTGTGCCTCCATCTTTTATTTTATTTGTTCTAAAGTAGCCTACTGTAAGCCTAACACATTTTACAGCTGATTCTTTGTTAAATAAGAAACTTAAAAAAGACAAAAAAAACGTTACAGTTAGTAACTGAGAAGCACTGCTATGACTCCTCTCTTGATCTGGACAACTCTAGAATCCCGTGCCAGCTGACGTCAGACGATACTGTTCGTTAGTGATTAATAGGATCCTCAGTCCTTAGACACAATATAAAATATCCACCCGAAATGACCTGTGAAATTAATACATAGACTGATACATTGCAGACTAGATAGATGAAATATACTTTTTTTTTTATCAGGAAATGCAATATAAACTGGCATAAAAATGCATCTCTCTCTCTCTCTCTCTCTCTCTCTCTCTCTCTCTCTCTCTCTCTCTCTGTGACAGGAATAACCCCTTCACCACGATTGGCTCTTTTTTTTTATTGTATTCTTGCTACTCCCAGATGACTTTATTCAGCTGAGGAGAGGCATTTCCAGTTCGAGGAGTTAGATACGGCCATAATAAACTCCTTCACTACTCCACTCCAATGAAATCCTTGAATAAAATCCTCTGGTAATAGCAAGAACAGAAGTAAAACCACTTCACCGTACTGAAGGGCACAGGAACCGGAACCCTGATTGAGAACCAGATACCGATCCTCTTTTCTGAATGATATTGGCTTTACTTACAAGTCAACTCCGACATGGTTGAAATAACTCATTGATTTTATTCTAGGTAACGCCAGACGATTTGATTCAACTGAGAGTAAGCAGTAGGAGCTTGTGCGTGTAAATGTTAGTCATTAACCCCCTCATCGTGCGAACACCTCTAGATTTCTATTCCAACTGACACCAGATGATTATATTCAGGTGAAAGTGAGCTATAGGAGCCACATTTTTTTTTTCTCAGTAACCCTGTGACGGCATGAACAACTCTGTTACATTATTGCAAGTAACGGCAGCCGGTTTGACTGAACTTATTGAACCATACGAGCCTGATAGTGTTTACAGTATTTTTCATTTCCGTTACTGGTTCACTTACTTCATTTACCGGCACAGCCTCTTATACTTGCTCTATAATGATTTAAAAATTGTTTGGTGTTAGTTGTAATACAAAGGTAGAGTTATTCTGATCGTGAAAAGAGTAATGAGGTTATTACCTTTCTTAGTCTGTTATAAATAAAATTTTCTGGCGTTAGCAGGAATAAGATAGTAGAGTGCTTGTGATCATGAACGTTATTATCCATATCATTTACGAAAGCTTTACTATTGAGTGGAATAAAGATGCTGTTGCCACCTTGTACAATACATTGATAGAAAGACAGTATGACGAATAGACAGACTGGCAGATAGATAAACATAAATACTCGTATAAGGATACAGAGAGACAATCATATATAATCAATTAAAAGTTTATGCTAGCTGTGTAGATATATAGACTTGCCGATACCATGATAAATGAACAAATAGAAGTCAGAAACAAAGAAAGGTAGAAGGAAAGATATACGGAAAACAGGTAACACAGACAGACAGACAGACAGATAATGATACTCAGATGAACGTTGAAAGAGAAAGAATAACAGTTTGGTAAGTGGCCAGACTAATAGGCTGGTTATTAAATTGACGAACTGCATGAAGTGATATACAGAAAGACAGATTTTCTTACAGAAGCCACAACGGCCAGCACTGGTAGATAACTGGGTTTGGTTAATGAGGACCCGGGGTCGAAACCATTTCTGTGCTTTCGGCTTCTGTTTTCTTTTTCATACCGTTGTTGATACCTCGTTTTTCAGTTCATATTTTACTGCATTTCAGAGTACTTTAGTACTCTCTCTCTCTCTCTCTCTCTCTCTCTCTCTCTCTCTCTCTCTCTCTCACACACACACACACACACACACACACACACACACACAGCAGTAACTCCTTAACTACAATAATGTTATATATCGGCGCGCGCGCGCGCGTCTGTGTGTGTGTGTGTGTGTGTGTGTGTGTGTGTGTGTGTGTGTGTGTGTGTGTAACTCAAATAGGATCTCTGATATGATTGTATCTTGGTGGGAGTGTTCAGGGTCAGGCAAGGTGCTAACTTGCCGTGTTTGAAAACAACAGGTAAAAGGATGAGGCCACAGGACCAGTTCAAACTTAGACCAATCATTTTAAACCAATCAATTTATATCCGATTTATAGCATACCTGGTGGGGTGGTTGACGCTGAGGGAAGAACCAAGTATCCCGGTTTTGGCAAGTCAGTCCAAAGTTAAGATCAAAGAGCAAGGTCAAATTTCTGCTCCTGTGTTGGTGTGTGAATAAAAAATGATGAAAATGAGAACATTTTGAAAACGTTCAACTAAATCTTAGTAAAAGTGTGAAGGATCAGGCCAAGTGTTAACTGAAATTCTTTTGAGAAATATATGTCAAAGGTCTAGGTTATAACTGGCCAAAATTTGTGGGAAGGTTCAGGGTAAGACACGAACAGAGCCAATCGACCGAAGGTGACGGTGATGAGGCAAAATCAAATGTTCAGCTCTTCTAACAGCTCATGGGCACTGGTATTGAACTGTATAACTGTTCCTTCTTGTTCTCATTTTCTCCTTGTTATTCCCAGACAATATTATTCATCTGATGAGAGACATTTCTTGCTCGACTAATTAGATAAACCGTTACTCAACCCCTTCAGTGCTAGAGTCCAATGAAATCCTTGAATAAAAACACCTGCCAGTAGCAAGGATAAAATTTTTAACCACGTCATCGTATGAAAGGGGAAAAAGACTGAGAACCAGATATATACACGGTAATCCCTCATGGTCACGCCAACGCAGTTATTTTATTAGAATTATTGTCAGGCGATTTTATTTAGGTACAATTGAGTCATTGAAGCCCGAGTGTGCTAATACTGGTACCATTAACCCTCTCATGGTGGGAACATCTTTATTCATTTATTCCAGTTAACGCAAGATATTCAGCTCAGAGTGAGTCATAGGAACCTTCAAGAGTTATTAGTAAAATCATCAACCTATCATGATAGGCACAACGCTGGTATTTTGTTAGATAGCGCCTGATTATTATTTTCAGTCTACGGTGAGTCATACGAGCCTTTGTGTTAATATAGGTACCCTTAACCCTTTCATGTTATGCAGAACTCTAGTATTTTACGCCACATATTACCACAAAACTTTACTTAGCCGACAGTGGGTCATAGGAGCTCGTGGTCATAACGTTTGCCACTTTTGAGATACTGGCTTAGCAACTTGATTTTTCTTATTAACAATCTCAGGCTCATGTGACTCATTCTCAGCTGCATGAAATTTCGAGCGTTAGGTATAATAGAGTAGTAAAGTTGTCCTGATGATGGGAGACTTGATGGAGACAGTATTAGCGTTCTCAGGCTCCTATGATTCACTATTAGATTAATAAAGTCGTCTTGCCTTAGCTGGAACACAGTACTAGAGGCATCGTGACCATGAAAAAGTTAATTTTTCATGCAAGTATACCAAGGTTTTACTTATAGATGGCAAAGTTTTGATGTAGCTGCCTTGGCTGGGATAGGCAGACAAATAGATAGGCAGATTTTTTTTTTTTTTTTATGTGTCCGACTCTGGGCAAAGGCTTCATGGCCTATATCTCGGGGGCAGTAGCCTATCCCAAGGCCCAGTAGTCCTCCTACACCTCCACATGTCACCACTTCGGCGCTAACACCCACCGTCCATATTGAATACATGCTAGGGCTGTCTCATACAGGACTGGTGTATTGGTATTAGCGGGGGTACTTTTATGACATGTCGGCGGGTCATCTGGTAGATCAGGAAAGTCTGCTTCCATGAAATTCAAATCCTTAAACTGTTTCCTGCCCCAGCCAGGATTCGAAACTGGATCCATCGGGACTGCAGGCCGCCTCTCTACCAATTCAGCCACCGCCTCCCCCATTCAGCCACCGCCTTAATAGATAGAACGAGATATAAAGACAGACAGATTAACAAATTGACACACAGGGATATATCATGGCTATAGATAGATAAACACATAGACAGAAATATAAATAGAAAAAAAAAAGAAAGGTAAACAGATACACTGATATATTTTCCCTGATATATGACTAATAGAAGCCACAAGAGCCAACACCGGTTACATAACTGGGTCAGGTCAGTGAGAACCTGGGATCGAAACCGCTCCTGGCGCTAGCTTCTTTTACGTCGTCATTCGAAATTCGTTGCATGAATTTTAATTTTAATTGTTATTCTTTGCTTCTTTTAAGAAGAGTTAAAGTGTGTGAGGATAATAAGAGGAAAAGAGAGGAAACGAGATGAGAGAGTAGATGAGCAGTGTTGATAAGCTACGAGTTTCTCTCTCTCTCTCTCTCTCTCTCTCTCTCTCTCTCTCTCTCTCTCTCTCTCTCTTTCTGTTCCAACGACAGTAGTTACCATAACTCCATTAATATTAACACTTTCCATATAAAGTTATTTCGCTAGCTCTATGAAAAAGAAACCTTCCATATTTACATATACATACATATATATATATATATATATATATATATATATATATATATAAATATATATATATATATTTACATATACATACATATATATATATATATATATATATATATATTTTCTATCGCTACTTCAATGGTCACTGCTCCTCTGAACTGTCTGCATGCATTCCCCCACCTCTACGGCGGGCGGTAGCACCCGTCTAGCAGCAAACTCTCATCCCTTTTCTGTCCAACTCTCTAATGCAAGACTTAACCGTTACTCCCAGTCCTTCATTTATGCAACAGGTCAACTCTGGAACTGTCTCCCTCTGTCTGTATTTCCTGCTTCCTATGACCTCCAGTCTTTCAAACGCAGTGAGTCCAGGCATCTCGAAATGATCGGATCTTGAATTCGGCTCTCTCTTGTATTTTGTTTTTCACTTGGAAGGAACAGTTTTGCTGGCACGCCTTTGGTTCCTTCTTCCTCACACACACACACACACACACACACACACACCCACACACACACATCTATAGATATATATATATATATATATATATATATATATATATATATATATATATATATATATATATATATATATATATATATATTACTTATATTGCCTGTTACACTGGGTATATAAATCCTCGAAGGACTGCCTCACACTTTTCTATCCTTTTTTCCTTCGTATAAGGAGTGTTCTTTTATCAGGTTGTGGAGGTTCCTTTAACAGAAACCGTGGCAATGGATCAGGAAAGAAGCCAGATCTGTGACTGAGAACAAGATTTCGATCCACCGAGAGGAAGTGTTATTTTTTTTTCTGTTTTCTTTATTTTCACTTAAAAGTTTATACCATTACTTCGCATGAAAAATTCTCTTTACAACATTCATCAGTTTTCCTTCCGCACTTGACATACTCAACAACTTTCATCCAGAGAAAGAACCAGATGTGTCCCTGGGAACAAGGCTTCCACCAATTTCGGCTTAATAATGCTAACGGGGATTACTTTTTTCCAGTGAATATTTTTTTTTTCGTACATGGACAGCGCTGCTGTATATGTAACATTACTCAGGTGTTCATTCACATCGAGCATTCTCTTTACCTAATATAATTCATACCTATTTTCTTCTCTCTAACTTAACCCTAGATAGGTAATGTGGGGTCTCAGAAACCCCAGTCCCCGAAATTTAATTTTTAAAAATATGAGCCTAACGTCTAAAGATCTGTCCGTCTCATTACCTTGCTGCCTAGTGAAGCTCTTCATGGGGATGATGGGGTCATAGCTGTACCTGGCTCTGATTTTGCTCTATAGAGCCATTGGGGTATGTCATACCCCAGTTTACCTATAATGTAACCTCAGTTGAGCCCTCGTATGACTTTTTTTTTTTTTTTTTTTTAATATGCTGTCTTTCTCTTTTTCTATACAGAAGGTCCCAACATCGGTCTACTGCAGGCCACCCAAGGAATCATGATATTACTTTTCAGTTTTGCAATATTTAATTTTAAATTTTGTATACCTAAAATTTAATCATTTTTGTTTAAACTTTAAAATATATATATATATATATATATATATATATATATATATATATATATATATATATATATATATATATATATATATATATATATATATATTTCAATTAAAATTAATTTTTTCTGGTCCTGTTTAAAGATAATGGGTTGAATTATTTTGTGTATTGAAGCATTTTGAAATGTCTCAAACGGAAGCATTTTTTTTTTTTTTTCCGTGGGATATCATACCCCACGTTACCTAATATAGTAACAAAAAAATGGTTACCTATCCAGGGATAATCCACAAATACATCTATATGCTAGTATGTTTTTTCCACTACCTGTACGAGTGCAAATTTGCTATCTAGACATGCATTACAGCTCTAAAAATTACTCTATTCATCATTCACAAAACGGTCGGATACCTCTCTTACAATCTTTATCACTTTTCTTCCAAATCCTTTTCCTATAAAACTCAGCAGGCATATTAAATAATAACTTCATCACGTCCTTCTGCCAACTCTTGTATGAAGGTATAACAACTTTTTCTATTCCACGGATACAATTCTAGACTCTTGGCAGTTTAACATCAGACCCACAGACAGTTCACTGCACTCTCTCGACCAGAGTGTATCATTTCCGCATATGCATGAAAACAATTTAGGCTAAATACACTTAAGCATATACAGACCTAACAGAAACCTCACAGACAGACAGGAAGAGGGTCCTAATCCATGCCTTTCAACCGGGATTCGATTCCTTACCTGTCTGAGGTAGCTTTTTTAATATTATTTGTGGTTATCTTTGTCATTACAATCATCCCATTGTGAAGATACTCGTTATCAGTTTATGTATTTTTTTGTTTTTTTAACAATTCCATGTAACAGTATGAGGAATCTCTCTCTCTCTCTCTCTCTCTCTCTCTCTCTCTCTCTCTCTCTCTCTCTCTCTCTCTCTCTCTCTCTCTCTCTCTCTCTCTCTCGTAGTATCCTCCAGCTAGTGGTTAAGCCAAAAATATCTCTTCTCTGTGTCCTTGTTAGTTAACAACTTCCTCCGCTTCTCCTCCTCCATACCACAACATGTCACCCATCTTCATACACTTTCCCACCTTCCCCTCCATCTTGTTCTTGTTCTAACTCAAAGCTATGAATTACGGCATATCCCCAGAGCAAGGAAGTCACTGGCGAACTTAATCCCTGAACATATGGAATAGGCAGCGAGCATTTAACTCTCTTGGTTTTGACAGCTCTTATCCTCTACCCTACCTAATGACAGACGATCTTTGTCAGCTGAGTATGAGCATAGGAGCCTGAGAGTGCCACAGTGTTAATACTGTTACCGTTAGTGTTTCCATTGCTGGAACAACTCTAATATTCTGTTGCTGATAACGCCAGACGACTTTATTTAGGTTATAGTCCGTTACAGGAGCCTGGTTACTAAAACCAACAATCTTAATAATACCTGCCCGGGATGACCTCTGAGAAAGAAGTACGTGGAGAGAAAGATACATTCGAGAGTCTAAGGATGGATAAATAAATGAGAGAGATCATTTTACCGATCAGTAATGTGTTAAATATATTATCGTAATACGTAAGCGGACACTCTGAGAAGAAAACAGACAACGATGGGCAAATATACAAGCTGACGATGAGAACGAAAAATAAACAACTAGGGAAAGAGATAGGTAGGAACCACTACAGCCAACACAGGTAGACAACTGGGTCTGGTTAACGAGGCCCGGGATCGAACCACCAGACTTTTTTTTTTTTTTTTTTATAATTCAAGCCACTGTCCTTCATGTTGGCTTGTTTGTATTTTCGTTTGTCTTATAAATAATCTCCCCCCCCCCTCTCTCTCTCTCTCTCTCTCTCTCTCTCTCTCTCTCTCTCTCACATAGCTTTCTGCAAAAACGCGATAAATATGGTATAACATATTTCGACCACCTTGTGGCATTACCTCTCTCTCTCTCTCTCTCTCTCTCTCTCTCTCTCTCTCTCTCTCTCTCTTCACACGACACCCCCTCATACAGTCTCTCACCTTGCCCTTCAGTCTAGTTCTTGGTCTGACAAAGGTATGAACTGCAGAACATAGCCAACTAAGAAAGTCACTGACCATCGCAACCACTGAACATATGGAGGAGAAGGCGATTATTTATGTCTATCACAGTACAGACAATTCTAAATCTATACCAACTAACGAAATACACAATATGTAGCCTATAGGAGCATGTGAGTGTTGATATTGTTACCATAGAAACTTCCATTGCCGAGGCAACTCCATTATTTCATTCCTAGTAACGTCAGACGATTTTATTCAAGTGAGAGTAATTCATAGGATCCCGAGGACTAATACACACCAAACAATACCTATTAGGAACGACCTCTGGGAAATGGGTATATAAAGACATAAGTACGTTGAAGGATTGAAGAATGTGTATATTACAATAGATTTACCAATCATTTGATTGTTAAGAAGATACATAACTACATATATTTACACATAGACACAATCACAGAGACTGACGAAGAGACCGCAAGGTAGTCCGCAAAGCCGGCAAAAGAAAACCACTATATATATTTACACAGAGACCACTATACCCAACACAGGTAAATAACTGGGTCTGGTGGTGAGACCCAGGAGCGAGCCAAGACTGCATCAAGAGTTCATTTTTGTGTTTGATGATGGATGTTCGACACCTGAGTTTATCTTTCATCCATCATTCTATTCTGTGGTTTTCGTTCACAAGCAATGGCTCTGAGGCGAAGAAAATCGTCCATCGTATGGCAGAAAAACACATGGAGTCGTATAACCTTGGGCAAAACGTTAAATGTGATAGTCTGGACATTGTTGGTGACTCGGATTTGTCTCTTCAAAACTGTAAAATCTTGTGACGGCAGCGGAAACAAATCCAAATAGGTAATTGGCATCCAAAGGTTAAAGGCGTTTTGTTGTTGCCACTGTGGATGAACTCAGTGACTGGGAGTCAGGTGACTGATGGATTACCACACAAAGAGAAAGATACGTACATACAAACAAATAAAAAGATTCTGGAAAGAGAGAGAGAGAGAGAATCATACAATGACAGACTGACAGATAAGCTGGCTAAATGTCGTACTGAGGAACTTTTACAGCCTTAAACAAAAATTCACCGACAATTCTCTGCCGGCTGTGGCAATGGAAGGTATTACGTGAACATTTTTATGTGTCTGCAATATGAATCATACAACAAAAGAGTTTGAGAAGGAAGGATACCGGTACCCTTTGTCATTTAGGGAGGAATGATAAAAATGGACGACAGGACATAAAAACACGGCAGAAGACTCCACAGACTTTTGCTTCTCACTGTACGTAGGCAGACAGTGTGAGAATCCGTTATTCTAGATTGCCAGATAGATATGCGGATAAATAGATTGTTTTTCCTTACCTACGACTAACAAAAACTACTACAATCACCACAGACAGACAACAGCGTGTGGTTAGTGAGACCCGGGTATTATTCCCAGTCTCATGAGGTTTGTTTTTCCTGCTTGGTATGTTTCTTTTTCACTTGCGTTTACTTACGTTTTTTGTTAGGTTTGAATCTTCACGTTACTTTGGAGTCCCCCCTTCTCTCTCTCTCTCTCTCTCTCTCTCTCTCTCTCTCTCTCTCTCTCTCTCTCTCTCTCAGATGGAGGTGGTCCAATCAACTACTACTTATTTTTTATTCTTTTTGTTCCTGCTAATTGACGACACTCCCTCCAACTCACAGCACGTCATCCTCCCTCAACGCTCCCCTACCTTGCCCCTCCATCTTGTTCTTGGTCTGTGTCTATGGTATGAATTACAACACAAAGCCAAAGCAAGGAAGTCATTGGCCATCGCAGCCACTGGACATATGA
This sequence comes from Coenobita brevimanus, assembly GCF_032717465.1. Lineage (NCBI taxonomy): Eukaryota > Metazoa > Arthropoda > Malacostraca > Decapoda > Coenobitidae > Coenobita > Coenobita brevimanus. The sequence continues at coordinate 25,521,518 of NC_136960.1, forward strand.
AGGAGGAGGCAAATATTTAACCCTGTCATGGCGGGACGGCTCTAGTACTGTAGTCTAATCCAGCTAAGGCTTATGGTTACATTCAGGTGAGTGAGTCATAGGAGCTACAGGTTGTTATATTATCATCATTAACCCTCTCATCGTCGGCACAAGTCTAATACCGTTATTTTCTTCCAGTTAAAGATACAGGAATGTTTACGTTTGACTTGGTACATAAGACTGTGTTAATAATACCACCATCAACCCGTCAGTGGTTCAGACAACGCTCTTGTTGTTGCGGCCGTGAGACGATTTAATTAACAGTAGAGTGAGTCATAGGAACCAGTGTACAGACAGAAAAAACTACATGTACTCTTGCACGGTATATACAGAGTATACACTGAGAGGCATAGTGATTGAACACTAATTTAATAGATATATTACAAAATTAAAATATGGACAAACAGACATATATGGATGAACAGTGAGTTGGATACAGGGATACGTAATAAAAAAAAGTATACAAAGATACAACATAGAAATGCCGATAGACACATGGTATACTGGAGGGAAAACACACAGGTTCATGGTCCGATCATGGTTTTTAAGGACAGATAAACAGTTATATAAGTAGACAGATAATTCGGCTGATAAATGGAAACCACCACAGTAAACCGTGGAAGATAACTTGGTCTGGTTATGAGGCCCAGGATCGACCCCACACAACCCAAGTGGTTTCTTTTTCAGATTTCTTGCCGCTAACTCTATTTTTGGACTTAGTTTTCTTCTTCCTTATTGTGTTCCGATTTTTAACAATTCTCCTCTCTCTCTCTCTCTCTCTCTCTCTCTCTCTCTCTCTCTCTCCACTACCGTACCCAATCCTCAGTTGGCAAAGGGGTCTGGTTGATGATGATGGAGACGTTATGAGTGGCAATAAAGAGGCCTAAACCTTTGATGCCGTAAGTTCTGTGAGCTGAATATAACCATCCATGATAAGCTGGAGCAAAGGATGAAGTACATTATTCTCAGCCAAAACCTCACGTGTAATAGCTTCAACATTTTCTGCTCCAGATTTTGCCTTCAGCATAGTAAAAATCGTATGACGTCATCAGAAATAAACTACAAGTAGGTAACTGGCAGCTAAAGATTTAAATGCGTTTTGTTGTGGCCACCCCGGATGAACTCTGAGACTGGGGGTCCCGTGACTGATGGAGTACTAGATAAAAAAAATCAATAGAAAAACACACACACACACACACACACACACACGCTGGTGCAGTGGTAACGTTCTCGCTTGCCATCTGGTAGACGGGAGTTCGCGCCTCGCTTAGGTTGCGAAAAGTTTCACTGACGAAGTGGGTGGTTACTGTCCCCCTTGAGCAAGGGGACGGGTGCGTGCGTGTGTGAAGGTCACAGCCTTGCCCTTAGATCGGACTATATGAGCTCTCAGCTCCCTTCCGGGAGGGTAAAAGCTGACGATCACGACCATCAAGTGATCCTGACCGACCCGGTGAATTACACACACACACACACACACACACACAGAGTGAGAGAGAGAGGTTTATTATTACCAGATATAGTACATGGCAGGTATACAAATTGGCAGACAAGAAAACTGATAGATACACAGAGAAATAGATTGTCTGTACATATGATGTACAAAACCACTACAATCAACACAGGCAGACACCTGGGTCTGGATAGTAAGACCCGGAAGCTTATTTCCTTTCTGTGTAACGGTTCAGCACCACCACTGGATACTTTAGCCAGCAACGTCGCTCGCCCCGTCGTTTCAAAACTAACCATAGGAGTTCCTCGGAAATAGGTTCAATGTGTTTTCCAGGCTATATTACTTCTCTCATGCCGCGTTAGCCTATCCCACTGGTGATGCCTGGCTGAGGGCGGCGGTGCTGAACCGCAAAACGGATGGGAAATATGCGGGTGATGATCTAGCCCAATGGGTGTCTTTGGCTTCTTTATCTTGTTTACCTTTTTTCTTTTTTTTACCTGTCTTTATTTCATTTCGCGCTCGATCCATCCATAAGCGTCACTCCACACATACTCCTCAGACACCTCATCTCCATTACATTCAAACTTTTCCTCTCTGCTACACTCATATTCCATGTTTCAGCCCCATATAACGCAGTCGGTACCACAACACCCTCATACAGCCTTCTCTTTACATCCATTCTAAGCGAACGACATCTAAACACTTTTTTCATTTCTCCCAGCACCTTTCCTACTTCATTTATTCTAAACTTCACTTCTGCATCTATTCTTCCATCCACAGCAACATATGACCCTAGATTTTTAAAACACTCTACCTTCTCAAGCAACTCGCCATTCAAAACTATATTCATCCCCCTACCATCTACCAACCTCGTACACTTCATCACTTTACTCTTATTCTCATTTACTTTCAATTTCCTCCTTTCACACACCCTTCCAAACTTGTTCGGGAGATGGCTTGTAGAGTTGAGCAGAGGGTGTTGCGATGGTTTGGGCATATGGAGAGAATGGATAATGAGCGACTGGTGAAAAAGATAACTACATCTGATGTGAGAGGTGTAAGGCTGAGAGGAAGATCACGAATAGGATGGATGGACAGTGTGAAGAGAGCGCTGGATGCGAGAGGGATGTCTGTTGAGCAAGGAAGAGTGCCTGCGAGTGACAGAAATAAATGGAGAGAAATTGTGAATGAATAAGTGATGACGCAGCCCTGAGGGGATATTCTCCCGCATTTGGTCTGATCAGCTAGTCAGGTCAGGTGCGGGTAAGGGGATGGGTCTGTTATGATGTGACAGGGGTAAACCAGCTCTGCTGTCGGGCTCTGCTGCGGATGTCACTGATTGTATTGCGCAGTTGACCCTTGTGCGGTGTGGTGCGGTGAGGATCTGTCCGTTCTCCTCTTTGGGGCTAAGATGCAAATGATTGTGTTTGAATGGATAAGTAAATGGGGAGTGTGTCGTCCTGCCTAGATATATAGATAGAATAGATAGATAGATTTCATTGTCTCCTTCGCTTCTAAATTCTTAGGTTCCATTTGGTCTCTCTCTCTCTCTCTCTCTCTCTCTCTCTCTCTCTCTCTCTCTGTACCAGAATGTTTCCATATAACTGTTGCCTGTCACTGCTTTTCCATATTTCTCCATTAAGTTCGTCCTATACGATATGAAATTATTAAAACACACACACACACACACACACACACACACACACACACACACACACAATTATGCTCATGTTACTCTCTTCGGTAAAGAAAAAGATGCTGTGTGGATGAGTGGATGATGTGTTTATTGGAAACGATATGTATTTGGATGAGTGTATGGTGTTTATGGATACAGAAAAAAGATATGTAGAAGGGCGAAAACCGTGTTTAAGCTTAAAGAAAAAGATAGGTATGTGGAAGAATTGATAGTGTTATATGTTTTTAGAAACGGAAAGGTGTGTGAATAAGTGGGCCGTGTGTTTATGGGTAAAGAAAAAGATGGATATACGGAATGACGCATAAAAGAGTACAAAGAACAATACGATAATACAAATACAAGCTGAGTGAGATACATATATGAAAATTTAATATAGAAGGACCGAAAATACTGAATGGCAGAAAGACATGCAACTTAATAGTTGGATATAGGTCGATATGATGATATGAACAGACAGTTACGCAGACGGAAAGACAGACACAGAGGGTGATAGTTTAAGGCAGTTATGGACAGAAAGAAAGGTGGGTAGGTAAACAGGACGAAAGCCAGAAGCCGCCACAGACAACACAAGTAGGTAACTGGGACTGGATGCTGAGATCCCAAATCGAAACCAGTACTCTTCTGCCAGTTTCTTTTTTCAGAATTCATGCCATGGTTAATCAACTTCGCTTTCATTGTTCGCTTCTGCAATGTAACACACTCTCTCTCTCTCTCTCTCTCTCTCTCTGACAGGAATAACCATTCACACAGATTACCTTGTTTTTCATTGTATTAATGCTACTCCCAGATGACTTTATTCAGTTGATGAGAGACATTTCCAGCTGGAGGAGTTAGATACGGCCATAATCAACTCTTTCACTACTCCACTCTAATGGAATCCTTAGAAGAAATCCTCTGGTGATAACAAGAATAAAATTAAAACACGTCATAGTACTGATGGGCACAAGGACCTGAACCGTGATTGAGAACCAGATCTCGATCCTCATTCCTCTTTGATATTGGCTTTAAAAGTTAACCCTCTCATTGTGGAATAACTCAATGATTTTATTCCAGGTAACGACAGAAGATTTTATTCAGCTGAGAGTAAGCCGTAGGAGCTTGAGCGTGTAAATATTAGTCATTAACCCTCTCATCGTGGGAAGAACTCTGGTATTCTACGCCATCTGACACCAGATGATTATACTGAAGTGAGTGCGAGTGAGCCACAGATTTTTTTTTTCTCAATGGCAGCACAAACTCTTTCACGGTGGGGACAGCTCAATTACATTATTGCAGGTAACGGCAGCTGGTTTGACTGAGCTGAGTGAATCATACAAGCCTGATAGTGTTTACAGTATACTTCAACACTGTGTTACTGCTTCACTGACTTCATTTATTGACACTCTCGGCCACTTGTACTTGCTCTTTAAATAATAAAATCGTCTTGTATTAGATGCAGTTTAGGGCTAGAGTTATCTTAATCGTGAAGAGGTTAATAGTGTTATTACCTCTCTCAGGGGGTTATGAATGAAATCGTCCGGCGTTAGTAGGAATAAAATGGTAGAATGCTTGTGATCATGAAAGTTATAAATCGTCTCAGTTTATCAAAGAATAAACGTATTGTGGCCTCCTTGTACAAGAAATTGATAGAGCGAAAGAATGACAAATAGGCAGACTGACAGACAGATGAACAGACAGATGCAGGGTTACATAGGGACAGACAGGAAGACAGGTATGTAGCCAACGATTTGCGTAGATACAGAGGTTGTTAGATTGGCCGAAAGAAAGTTAAATAGCTATCTATATATTTATCAATATACCTAGGCTGCTTCCCCCAAGGAAAGGGAGGCACCCGAGAAAGGACGGCACACTCCCAATTTACTCATCCATTCAAACACATTCATTCGCATCTTAGCCCCAAATGGGAGAAGGGACAGATCCTCACCGCATCACACCGCA